>NW_024387375.1:2827500-3220000 GCF_900408965.1 Simochromis diagramma
AACAAAAAAAAAAAACATATAACCAGTATATATAAGTACTGAACTAAATATCGGGGCCACGCTTGTTGTTTCAGCCCAGGAGTGCAAGGCTGTTTTCTCCCAGTTTCCCTGTATTTGCATCTGAAAATCTGTGAGAATCCCTGGTTCAGAGGAATCCTGACAGATTGATGTTGTCATGCTGATGCTGTCACTGTCTTGATGCTGGACGGGTTAATGATTTATGGGGAATTGTGGGATTCCTCGAATGAGTCCCGGGTTAATGTTCACCTTTCTCGCCAGATCTCTGGGTGTGGGGGACTGCTCACATCCAGTCCAGATCCAACTGTCGAGGGGACTGACTGAGTGGCCGGCCTCCAGCTAAACCCGGCACACAGCAGGGAGGAAGACCATGCTCGGCGACTGAGAAGAAGAAGAGGAGGAGGCTAATGAGGCCTGATCAAGCTCAGCAATGGGTCACAACAGAGACAATGAGAGCAGAACAAAAAAAAAAATCCAAGCAGTTATAAAAAGCTCAAAGAAAAAACAACAACAACATGCTTTTCTCATTGTGTAAGGTGTGCAAGCTTCATGCATGAGAAAGAACATTGTGGCCCACGCAACATGCACTGACATGCACAAGTAGGAGGTATCTTATGTCCACAACACAGAAGTTTGAATATTTCATGTTTTATTCACCAAGTTAATCATTTGTATTTTCTCTAACTGTAATCAAACAATGAACATGTTAAACAATCAGGAGTAAAATGATGATTTTAGTCCATTACAGGACCGGCTAAAAGCATCACCAATAGAAGTTTAATATTCCTTTAAATTTGACTCTCTGCACATGTGACAGCGCTTCATGAAAGTCATTTTGAATCTGAAGTCAGTTTTAGACTCATTTTGCTCACAAAAGCATTGCGTCGTTTAATAATAACGTATGCGATCTATAATTATAATTACAGGCAACATCAGTGGTCCCTCTCATGGTCTGGGGTTTGTCATAGTTTCCATCAATGATTTCTGCTAAAAATGCTAAAAAGCATTTACAAATATTGTTTCATTTCCTTTTTTGCTGAGTTTATATATGTTTCCTTCAAATAATTAACGTGTCTTTTGTACAGTAAAAACATTTCCCAAAGTAGGGCAGTGGGTGGAGTTTTATGTGCACTGAGGCTGAATATCTTGAATGAAATAACTGCTTGTTTTAATGTATCTATCTGATAAACTTAGTACTTTTTTCATTTTTACATTTCAGTCAGACAAAAAAAGTTTTTTTTTACTCAAGTTAAAGCTCCTAATGTATATAAATGAACTATTTTACAATCATGTCAATTTTGTTTACACAACACAACTTAAACTCTTCCTATTATCTATAAAAGGACCTCACCGGGACATGACCTTGATGTCTTCAGCAGTAGTTGGTCCTGTGTAAAGACACAGCGTCTCTGTATTCCATCCTGCTTCCTTTCTTTACTTTATGTTGGCCTGAAAGTACAAAAAACTAAACAAAAACCAAAAGAAAACAAATAGATCCTGAACATAGTGGAATCAGCCTCTTTAATATCGTCCAGGTACATATATGACCTCCGTTTCCTCAGTGAAAAAAGTATCCTAAATATTTTAACAAAAGCTTACATTAATGCCACTAATAAACTCAATAAAACACTGAAAGCTTTCCTTTTCTTTCTTGTTAGTCAATCGGGATCCAAAAATGTGGTCATGTCCCCCTCTGTCATGTATATGCCCTGTGAACAGAGCTAAGGTATGAGGCTGGGAGCAGACCAGGTGATGGATAGCAGCAGGGCTTGTTGTCCTCTGCTTTACATGACTCTCATTAAGATGTAAATCTTTCACAACAACACCCACTGAGACAATGCCACACAGGCTTCTCCTTGCTGCTCCACCTTGCCCTCGGTGTAACAATGAAACTGAATCACTTTGTCAGGACACACAATTGCCTCAGTGTTTCAGACAGCCAGTAAAAATGTTGGACAACACATCAGTGTGTGAATGTGGGTCTTTGGTGAATCATAACAGGCAATCATAATTATTCAACATCTCAATGGTATCTGAGATAGTCACCTGATGACACATATGAAAATACAATGTAGCAAGCTGATGTAGAAAAATTGAGAATTTTGTACAGTTATGTACCATTACTTGTGAAAACAGATGCATACTATAAATGTCTTATCAGCAAGCTGTACATGTTTACAATGTAATTCGAGACAAAGTCGAGAAAGATACGAAATTTAATTCAGAGTACATGCAGTTAGATTTTAATGTCAAAAAACAAAAATAAAGAAAAAAGGTAAAACGACGGGAACAAAGTAGGAACACTAAACAAAGTATGATGCTATGATACTGTAAAGCTAATACGTAACACTGCTATAATTTGTTTTTGTAGATTATATACGCTGTAAAATTACAAGCTACAGTACTTTACTGTAATTGAACAAATTACTTACAGTAACTAAGGGCTATGTGAGGTATAGACCGTAAGATAATCCAAAAAGAAAAAAAAACCCTCTCAAATTTATATCTAAAAAAATTATACAGTGCTTGCTGATAATCTCAAAAAATATTTGGGCCAGGCACCTCCATAAAAACAGAGACTGCTGTCACCTCCCCTCACCTATGGGCAGCTTTGCTCGATCTTACTCGGAAAATCAGACACAGCCTTCGTGGGTGATAAGAATAAGTAGGTATACCTGTCCTACTAAACTGTACCACAGATAAAGAATCACGTGCAGCTAACTGGCACAGGATCGTATTTTCACACGTGACTACTTTCTCGTTTTTAATAAATTCTGAGATCTGGAATATGAACTTTATTTTTGTCATTTTCGAGCTTTAGAAATTGCAGGTATTAAAGTTGAAGTATTTTCCTCCAACATGCAGTTTAATGATCACAACAGCTCACAGGTTTGTTTCTGTATGACAGGTTTTGTTTATGTGCCTTTGCATGTTCAGGTTCTCGCCTTAACAAAACCTCGACAAAGCTACACACTGACACCTGCTGGCAGAAAGTTTGTATTGCAACAACCAATATTAAAGGTGGGAATTTGTTGCCCTGCATCAGTCCTCGCAGGTTGGCCTTCCGCTCCGTTCGTTTTGACCATCACAAAGGCGTCTTTATTTTATTTTATTTTATTTATTTATTTATTTATTTTTAGCATACACAAATAAGCCAACTGGGGCGATTCTAGGATCAGAGCTTTGGGGGTAAACTTTACTCGTCGCGATGAAACTTCTTTCCTGTCTCTGTCAGTCCCTGCGTCCTTAAATGTCTTCAGTTGTCCCGAGTTCTCTCTGACTGTCTCCGTGGTGCATTTAAACCCCTGTTCCTCCCTGTCCTCGTCGTCTGTTGTCTTTGTCTCCGTTATCAGTCATCATAATTTTACCATCTCTGTGCAAGTCTGCAAATTTCTTTATTAAATCATAAGATTCTTAAATTCATAAAGTCTCTCTGTGCCTGGGTCCTCGTCACAAAACACATCACTGTTTTGTACATTTTAACACAATTTAATCCCCACATTTGTGAAAGAAAAGCAAAACACTTTTTTGAAAAGTCTGTAACAAAACCATCAAATCTGATAAAGGTTATTTAAATGCTACAATAGACTACTACTGCAAAAGAAGAATGGATTGGAATAAAACAAATACATATCTAACCTAAAGTGAGCTTTTGGAAAACATTTAAAGCTGCTGTACAGAATCTTTGAAACAAGCTAGCTTAAAACATTTTTAGAAGATAAACAGAGCACTCTGCTTCCCCTTACAGCTCCTCACTCCACCAGGGCTCTGTTTGGCACTTTCTGATAGTGTGCAAATGTGATGCACGTACTGTAGTGCAGTCATAGAGACAACTAGATGGTCCAAAAGTGGGCCTACCTATTACTGGCTGAGGTTTTAGTAGAGTTGTGGCTGAACCACATAAAAATATATAATTAATTTTAATCTCCCCAATCAATGATAATGTTATGTTGGAATGTTGTTAAAGAGGGTCAAAAATGTTTCAACCTAGTTTGTGTTGCAGATTCTGTATAGCAGCTTTAATATAGGGAGAACACAACTTTAATAGTTTCTGTTTTGCCTGTCACTGTTCCCTGTCTGTTTTCTTACTTGGTTCTTCCTGACCTTGTACTTTCTCCTCATGTTCCCCTCTTTCCTCTCTCCCTCTTTGGACTGACAAGCATACACAAATAGATTGTATTCAATTAGATGAAAAAAATACATTAATATGAAAAAAAAATACTATTAAGATAACTAATAATAAAGTCCTCTCTCAGTGTACTTTCAACCAAAAGGAAAATAACCAAACCAGATGTACATCTAATAAAAGATATAAATATTGAAACACTGATCCACATTGATTGATGGATCATTTGATCTTACACTTTTTTTTTTTTACCTGAATGTGGCTCCTTTTTTATGAAAAAAACTTCCTTATATCCATTACGAACTTGGCTGTCTCTCTGTGCACACACACACACACACACACACACACACACACACACACACACACACACACACACACACACACACACCAGGAGTTATAAGGTTAATGGGCATCCAGTCAGTGCAAGACAATATAATTTCCCCATATTAGACAATACAAATCCTCGCAATAGCACACCTGTGGGGAATTAACATTACAGTCTTTAAAAAAAACACATCATGTTGTTTTAAAAAAAGATCAATTTTCCCTGAGATTGCTAACAAAGTTAATCAAAAACTAGTAACTTAACTGTTAGCTTCAGTCGTTTGGAGAAAGAGAGCATCCAGGTTACTGAAGACATTATTATTAATTATGTATTATCTCAGCATTTTGTCTTTCTTAGAAGTAGCTCCAAGATATTACTACCAAAATAATAAGTTGAAATTTCACTGGTGGAAACAAATTGTGGAATATGAAGACTTAAGGTTAAAGGTAAAATGTATATGTGGACCTGGGGTGGGGGTGGGGTAATTCAGGAAAAAAACAAAACAAATAAGCCAACAAAACTAAAAATTAGCCCTGCTATGAGCCGGCAGGTGTGCCTGACAGACTGAACTCAGGGCATGAACCTCCCACAACACAGTCCTAAGTGGTGACGTCGTCTTCCTCTTAGTGACTGCTGTTATCAAGATGGCGCTGCGGCCAGGATCTGGGGGAGGTGGCAGGTATTTTAGCCATTTTAAACTGACCCATTTCAGGGGAAGTAATTTGTGCGTGAAACATTCACCCCCGACAGTCGCGGGGCTTCACATTTAGCCACGAGGACGCCCTCAAATATCGCGATAAAGGCTGGCTTAGTTTGTCGGAGCAGGGAGATGAGATGAGATGGCTGGTGGTCAGGTGCCACAGCTAACGTTAGCTGGCTCCTTCTGTCTTTACCTGTCCATGTTCAGAGTGGACTAGACTAACTCCACGGTGTGGTCATATTAACAGATTTCACGCTTAAGTTATTCTGTGGTAGTCATAGTGTCCATTGCTCTCGGTCTCTGGTGATATAACGCGATACTTGCTAGATGAATCTCTTGTAGCATTGCTAGGCAGGCCTGTGGATGGCTGGTAGGGACAGATATTTACACTTTCTCAGTATTATGTTTTCTGTTATTAGGGATTTAGTATGGTGTTGGCTATTTAGGAAGATAAAGCATTAGGACGTGAAGATTTGTGGGGAAGGGGTTGATTTAGTTAAGTTTTTGTCCCTGTAACACACCAAGCAGCAGAGACTCTAAGCCCTTCTTCAGGAGTCAGATTGCTCTAATAACTCTCTGCTGAATTACATAATCAGCCCTGTCGCACATGCATATTCCAGTAAGTAGCTGTAAATGGTGAGGAGATGTTCAGGTGTCTTATTAAAGCAGTGTGATGATGGTCTGCAGAGGAGATGAAAAGGCCAGCCTCATGATTTTTTCATAAGACGAGCTCCAGCACCCTGAATAATAAATATACTCTGGCTACAAGGCTAGCCAGGTGATACTGATCTGACAGGTGAAACCAAAGCCCTCAAGACTGTCTGTGCCATTCTTTCACTGTGGCTGGTAAAGCCTCTACTGTATACTCTGGTAGATTTGGGCTATATTTATATATTCAAAAAATGTGTCATTTATGAGATGGGCCATGCTTAACTTTGACTTTGGAACTCCTTTTTTTTTTTTTTTTTTTTTTTTTTTTTTTTTAAAAAAGTATCTACTTCCATGGTGCAGTGTGACTTTTTTATAATCAGTGGTCCCATTTGGTAAAAAACAATCTTGGAAATTTCAATCTTGGAAATCTTGGAAACTGAGTAGCTGCAAGAAATGACAACGTGGGTATGATAAAAGTAAAATGTACCTGAATGCTAAAGTGCAAAGCCAGGAGGTGAAGCCTGTTTGAGAATTCCAGCAACCTTTTGTAGTTTGTAGTAGGGCTCTTCGATATAACGATATATATCGGATGACGATATAAAAACGTCTATCGTTTCATTTTACGCTATCGTTTGTTTTGTGGTGTCGCAAAATAAACTGTTTACGGCAATATTTTTTCAGCGTTTTGATGGTCACCGTAGTGGCTATACTAATTTCTTAAAGTTCTCTCTTTCTCTTATATTTAATATAACCACACTACAGATGGACAAACGCCTGTTTTTATGCGTTGTGGTTGGCAACAATGACGGTAACACCATCGCGTATCCGCTTGTTTATGTACCACATAAGCCTTTCACAATAAAGCTCAAGATCCTGTTGAGACTTTTCAAAATAAACTGAATCACGTGAAAGAGCAGATTATTAACGGATGAGAAGTAAAAACAGAGCAGCCAGGTGCTAACAAATAAACCTTAGACTCAAACGTTAGAACAGGCTTTTCCCCGCAGCACGCCGTGTAATAAATACTCACAAAGAAAACGGTGGCCTTTACAACTTATGTCTAAAAATGTATCGTTTCATGCATTGGTTAAAATACTCGACTCCAGGTACATGACGCGCAGCTGGAAATACTTCCCGCAAGTCGAGCTGCCCGAGAGTCACAGAATTTACAGAAAATGTTATATTTTTGCGATTTATATCGTTATCGGACGATAGAATTCTTATATCGGGATATGAGATTTTGGTCATATCGCACAGCCCTAGTTTGTAGGCTCCATGCAGATCCTCTGTTTTCAACAAGGCATGTGATTAGATACTTTATGAATGTCAGATGATATCCTGTGCAGAAACCATACTTTTTACACCAGCTATTTAGAATATTTCTTCTTCTCTCAGCTGCTCCCTTTACGGGTTGCCACAGCAGATCACCTACCTCGATCTCAGTCTCACTCTACCCTTCTCTTCTGACACACCAACCCTCTGCATGTCCTTCTTCACTACATTTGTGAACATCCTCTGAGGTCTTTTTCATTTCCACCTGCCTGGCAGCTCCATATTCAACATCCTTTGTCTTTTTTATCCACTATCCCTCCCCTGCACATGTTCAAGCATCTCTAACTTTGTTTCCAAACTGGACAACTTACGATGTTCCTGTATATGAGAGAGAAAACGATTAGTGCTTGCTTTTCAGAGTGCTTTCAGTTACTTTTAGTGATGCATTAGTTGTAAAATTCTGGGCCGATACCAATGACATTTTTCCTGCTCTGTTTATTCCCTCGGTTATATCAAGAAAACAAAGAAATCTTCATTATACATGGATATCTAAAGTTTTTTTTTTAAAAAGGGCTTTCAGCTCTGAAATACAAATAATGACATTAAAATCAATACAACTGATAAATCAGTAAATAAGATAACATTTTCTGAGTTCAGTGGTGGATCCGTTGGCTAATATATCAGCCAAATGTCAATCAGTTGGCTGATGTATTCGTCCTACTTACCTCAGTTTTTCACTTAAAGCAAGTTTTTTCTTGTTTTGATTAATAAACAGACCAAAAAGCAAATGCATTTCATTCAATGACTGAGAAAACGATCAAATCCTTTCATCTGAGAACCAGCAAATGTTTTGCATTTTTTTAAAAACTTTCCATTCATTGCATAATGAATCAGGGGACTTATGAAGTGTCATAATTTAGTGGTGCATTGATAACAAGATTGATACCAGTACAGATATTTGATTATTTAAAATTCAGATGCTTTTTAAAAAAATGAGAAACATTGGTTATTTATTTATTTATTTTTTGTTTTTTACAGTATTTATCCATGTTCTGCACGATTCTTCTCAGATCAGCTGGTTGTGTTCAACATCATCACTCATAACACTGGTTGAAGGGTGTTTTTCCCCATCTCTTTTTTTTTTTCTTCCATTTTTACTTATCGGTAAATAGCTTCAGACAGCTAATAACAGCCGTCCGATAGATTCATTGTCTCCAGCCATGGCGACTTTTTCCTACATAATAGCATCTATGGAAGCAACAGCATTAGCAGCGAATGAGGAAAAAGTGCATTTGTAAGGCAGAAAATTGAGAATTTCTAGCATGTTTTTTTGGGTAAATAACAAAGCCCTAAATAATCAGTTGTTTGTATGTAAATGCTTTAGATCTTTATGTAGCAGAAGTGGCAGGTCTATTAAAAGTAAGCTTTTCCTTTTTATAGGAGTGATTTTAAGTTTGCTCTCTGTTCCTCTATGAGAGCAAATAATTTTAACAGTAACGACTCTGGCTAAAAACTCTGAAACTGTGCCTTCTGTCCCCAAGCATTTAAAGCAGTTTGATGGTAGCTATTAGATGAATCCAGACCTTTTACAAGGCTCAGGCCTGCCTGGTGTCCACAGCTGCTGTCGCTGCTTATCTCCCTCTATGTTAATCCACTCGGCCATGACCTCTGATTTGCTGAAGGATGGCAGACAGTAGTGCCGTTATGCTCAAAAAGCTTTTTAAGCTGCAAATCTTCCAGTGAGCAGATGCGAGAATCTGAAACCCTCCGGTACTTGTCATATTACAACAGTATCCTGTGAGGGGAAACACTGGCTTCTTGCTTTTAGTTTAAATGTTTTTAGATGAGCAGAGAAAAGAGGACCACTCATCAGCACCAAGAGTGCCCATAAATTCACATTAGTGTGAATTAAATGTGACAGACTCAGGAGGACTTGAACAAAGAGCTGTTGTGACTATGTCCCAAATCATAAATGTACAGTACTATGTTGAAGTTGAGCTGCAGCAGGGCTGTAATTTCATGTACTACCATTTGGTAACACAAGATGGCACAGTGATTCAATTGAACCTTTTGTTTAAGCAGGCAAGTTATTAAGAGCACATCCATTTTAACAATGGAAGCCTGCAAAAGGCAAAACCTCTTGGAGAAACGGCTAACCCACACACCCACTGGTAAAACGGCGCCACCTGGTAGAGAAAGCTTTAGGTAAATTCTGCAGAGGGTAATTACAAAAAGTACCTTTAACCCTAAAAATAACAGATAATTTTGGCTCTTTGAAGTAAGCCCATGCAGACACAACATTTCCATGTTATCATATTGGACACTTCAGAGTTCCTCTTGCATTGGGAAAACTCAAAATTTCAAGGATTGTAATTGACCAGTTTTCTAAAGTGGGATTTAAATTACTCAAACGAAAACAACTTGTTTTTTACATGGACAGAAACACGAGGAAAATTCATAGATCTTAACTAAGGTAACAGGGACTCCAGTTGTGTCTGTGTGCGTACTCCCTCCCCAGAGGCCCGTTTTGTGTTGGAGAAAACCTATAACTCCAGCGGACATGTAGCACCACCTGATGAATATATATGGTTTGCTCTCTGCCAGCTCCCGAGGGAAATATGTGGTTCTTAAGCTGCTAAATGCTCCACTGGGTTTGCTGGCTAGTTACTAATTGTGTTTCAGATACAAGGAAATATGAGGGTTCTCCGGCTGGTTAGACAGTGCTAGTGAATGAAGATATTTGGAAATCGTAATGACTCGGTGAATAATGATAATAACGAATAATGGACAGATAAAGAATAGTTGCAGTCGTCGTGTTTACAAGCCAGTGCCTGCTTTCTGTGACAGTGATCTCTCTGCTTCCCTTCTGTCAGCACAGTTGTCTCAGTTCGAAAGTTATCAGTATTATATTGTCAATGACGGCAATAGTGATGATCACATTAAACTGGGAATCGTTGGAAGCAGAGGCCCGGCTGGCTCCGTCTTCTGTTTGTTTCTGCATCAACGCTTCCAGTCTGTGAGTTGTAGTAAGTTATTTGACAAATAGCCGAAGGCCTGTGTGGGTTGGCTCCGGCGAGGGAGAGACTTGGCCGACTCGTAGAAAGACTTCCTCTGATTATTTCTTAAAGGCCTGTTTCTCAGCGCAGCGACAAGAGTCCAAGTCGCCTGCAGAAACTCGCCCAGCCATCTACCCTCCTGTTTATCTGGCGTGAACGTTGCTCCAAAGGATCTGAGGGGTTCTTTGTGAATAAGCCTCAGCTGCTTCGAGTCTGTAGAACAAAACTGCGTCTGCTTGTTGATGTCACTGTCATCAGCAACACACTTTTATCGCATCCGTGTTTAATTTTACCTGTCGGCTTATGGGAGCGTGTTACTGTCATCTGAAGAGTTACAGTAACAGGATTCAGATTTGACGCAAGGAGGAAGGCATTTTCAAGTTGTTTTGAGGAGCTTGCAGTTTTACTTTTTTATATTTTTGGTTCTGTTTTGTCATCTCAAATGAGATCAGTATAAAATGGAATAAAATTAAACTGAAGGACCACATGAAACTGAAAAAATGGACTGATTTGTACAGCTCACAGCCTCTCAATCTCATTTATTGTCAAGCAAACATGGCGTCACATCTAATTTCACTTATCTCTTCCACGTCAGTTGTGTTATTATAACGGCTGTTGATTTTAAATGGTATTGTTGCAGCTAAGTGACAACAAGAGTCATCTGCTGCTATAAATGTTCAGCAGGGGACTGGGGAATAAAAAGGCCACATAAATGAAGGCTGTTTTTAACTTCAGCATCAGTTTGAATCTCATAATCTGTGTTTTTCTTCTTTATTTCTTTAGTTTTATGTATCCTGTTGGAGGAGGCTTGGGACCGCCGCAAGGTGAGTCATTTCGCAGTGAATATTACCGCTCTTTCCCTCCAAACTGTTTGTGTAAATATATTCAGCTGAGGAGATGGCACACAAATGTGTTTTGTGTGAATTTGAATGGGATCATAGAATATTGCTTTTTGAAGCAAACTGTCAGGATATTGCACTTTAGAATGTAAACGTTGTTTATTTTGACAAATGTTACTAGAAATCTTCATTTTAAATAAAGTGGATATTGAAATACTGATTTTCTAACAAGTATTAGCACAATAAGTGTCATTCTTCCCTCGATGTAATCAGTCACACAAGATGTGATCAAAAGTTTCTCGGCTCTGTAAATAACTTTAAAAAGTTTGGCTCATCTCCTCTTCAGTGTCACCTTCTTTGGCAGCCTTGTACTCTTCTGAAAAAGGCTAGGAACTGGATTAAACTTAAATTTAAGTTATGATTACAAAATTATTTCATCTACTTTCTCTATAGAGCTGTTTGTTTTTTTTATTGTGCTATAATTCAAACACACTCTGTTCCTTTACAGTTTGTAGTTTTTGCTTAGTTGACTAAAACAGAGCTTCTCTTTACCAAGATCCATACATGAAAAGAGATGAAGAGAAACCCTGGATTGCTCAGGGTCTGTCACCTGGTCCACTTTCAGCACTATGATGCATTTTAGAACATAAATTTCCTCCCAACATGTTTTTAAGTTCAGTAAATTAATGTTTAAACTACAGCATTGACCATAATAGTTGTGATTATGATTGTTGCTTTAATCGAGTGCTTGCTCTGTTGATTGAACTTTGTGCGCTTGATTTGCTCCCCTGTATCAAACATCAAGCCTTCAGCTTTCATTTGGGGAAGAGGGTGAAGCCAAATCTGGGTTGGGAGAGAAAAATAAACCAAAATGCAAAATGAAATAAGAGGAATGATGAGGAACGTGCTGCAAGCATGCCCCTCTTTAGAGCTAAAAGGAACATGGGAGGACAGCCTAGTAGGGGAGATAGGTTGGCCTTTGACGTTAACTTTGATTGTTTTCGTCCTTTCCTTTTAGTTATTGGTCCTTGCAGTTCTTGGGCATATGAGGATCAGTGAGGATTCAGCACGTTGCAGCTCATATCTTTGTTACAATGCTCAGCACTGAGCAACGCAGGTCTCAGATGTACCATCATTTAGCTGTGGCTGCTCGTCCTACTCAGACTGTTGGCTTTGCAGTAACGCCTCCAGATAAACCACGCATGCACTGGTGGGACGAGCGTCTCTTAGGGGTCATTATATGCTCCTGTTAGCAATGTCATTTTAGTCCAACAAATTAGAATGTGCACAGTCTCCCAGACAAGCCATTTACACAGTCCAGTTGAGCCCTAACACGGTGAATCATCTGGAGGCTCCAGTCGGAGCTGGCTGCTCAGCTCTGGTTGTCAGCTTACGTGGCGTCTCTGAAAATAAACACACACTTTTCCAATTTTTCTTCCCCCAATCCTCTTGTTTTGCTCCAAGTTGTCACAGTAGTCACCAGAGAAACATATTTGGCTGTTGCAAAGCCTGTGTCTTTTTCCAGCTGTCGGAAGAAATGGTAATTGATTTGCAATACCGAATTATGACCGGCCTCTGGAGGCTTTTGTTTTCTCTTTTTCTTGATAACTTAAACTAAGATAAGTAAGTAAATACATTTTATTTCTCCCAATAGTTTGTAAATTCTTCATTATAGCAGTAAAAACATTAAACGCAGCCTATAACAGTGTAGCTTAATAAAATAAAACATGACCAAAATGAGCTCAGTAAGGAAAAATGTACACAAAGGAAAGGGGCTCAGTTAAATGGAAGAAAAATGAATGAGCTCAAAAAGTACATTTTTAAAAACACAAGAATTCCCTGTAAAAACCTGAATGTAAAATGGGAAGAAAAAATTAATAAGAAAAAACAGATTAACTTATTAAACTTGTAATAAATTATTATAAAGAAACAAAGAACTTTATTTATACCAAAAGTTGGGAAGTTACCGTGTTTCAGCAGCCAATAAATCCAAGCACTCATTTGTATTATTAAAAAATTACACTAAATAAGGAGCTCAGATAAAAAAATAAAAAAATAAAAAATGAAGAGCTCGATAAATCAGACTCCATATTATTTTGCGGACGTCTCACATTCCCCATGATGATTGCGGGAAGACCTCCAAATCTACTGTTTTCTATGTAGCTTCTCCGGTCTTACAGGCCTTGCTCCAGGCAGTAAAACTGTCAGTGCAATCAGCTGGTGAAGATTCTCTGTTGGCAAGAGAGTAATATGAAGAAAAACTACTAGAAGGCTTGTAAAAATTGATTTTACAAGACCCGTGAATCAAAAAAAAGTAGCCAAATCAACTTCACATGAATCACACTGAGTAAGAATCAAGGCTATCAGTTAATAAAACCATTAAAATAAATACAAAACAGTAACAATGGAAACTGCATCTCAGTATGGTACCAGGAAAAAATGCAATGTAAAAATTTGAATGTAATACAATAAAAGAGAGTAAAAGAAACTCAATAAATTCAGTAAAGCATGATAAACATGTTACATATAGAATATTTTAACCATGTCTACAGTATGTGATAACAGAGTTTGTGTGTTTCTGCAGGCATGGTACCCATGCAGCAACAGCAGCAGCAGCAACAGCAGGGCTTCCCCATGGTTCCTGTCATGCAGCCTAACATGCAGGGCATGATGGGAATGAACTTTGGAGGCCAGATGCCCCCAGGTGCCATCCCTATGCAGGTCAGCGCTATTTCTTATATGTTGTGCTTGGTTCTGTGTTTGCATGTGTTTTTTGGGGGGCGGGGGTCAAATTAATATTTCCCTGAGGATTTATTTATGCATTTATTTATTCTCTTGTAGTATTTTGAGTGAACTTGCTAATTTGGCTGCATTTGGTGCATACATAGTAGTGAAGCACTGCTGTATTGATTTAACTGATTTCACTCATGTGGAAGGCTGGCTTTACAGCTCCTCTTGAACTCATTTGCTTCCATGTTAATCTGTCCACAAACAGTTTTAAACACCAGCACATTAACAGGAATTGATTGTTGCCTCGTGATGTTTAACAAGACTTTAATCCATTAACATTTTGCTTTCCCTTGGTTAAAGCATTTGATAATCACACGAGCGGAGCAGGAATGCTAAATAGTTTGTTGCATGTTTTTTGGGGGGGGTGGGGGTCTAACAGGGTGGAATGGCGATTGGGATGCAGACCCCTGGGATGCAGTTCTTGGGTCAGCCACAGTTCATGGGTATGAGACCAGCAGGACCCCAGTACACGGCTGACATGCAGAAACAGATGGCTGAAGAGCACCAGTAAGTCATCTTTACACCTCCGTTATAATTCCTCTTTGTGTAGATCAAGTTTAAGTAAGCAGCTAGCTTAAAAAACAGTGCAGTGGAAAATAAACTTCCCTTTAACACATTTGAATTTTCTGTCAACTTCAGTTTCTGGTTACTTCTCATACTTTTTAATAGAGCCTTAGTGTCCAAATTAGGTAATTTTTCCCCCAAATACACTGAAAGATCTGAGTTTACCATCTGAGAGCATTCTGCTACTTTTTAGGACATATAATCCCCCAAACCCTAACCCACTAACCCTGTAAAGCCTCTTGGATTAGCTGGAAAATTCATTACCACAAAGCTGACAACATAAAGTTAGGTGATTTTTAAAGCTCTTGAAAAATGGACTTCTTCAACATCTTCTCACAGCACAGCAGCACTCCAAACATCTTAAAGAATATGGGTGCTGGGTTGGGTTTTAATCATGTGTTGTTGCTTATTTTACTGGAGTAAAGTGTCTAAATGCTTCTTTGAGCACTGCAAAAGAAACCACACTTTTCCCTGCACTTTAGTTTACTTATTTATTTTTTGATTTCTAAATGTTTAGATTTGTGTGACTGTACACTTGAGAGATTGATGTATCTTCAAATGCGATGTCTGCACGTTACATTTAAAGGAACCAAGTGAATCTTTGTTTTATGTCTCACAAGTACTATTTTAGCCCCAAACTGTAGATTGTGCGGTCACTGTTGGTCCTCAGTGGATGAGTCCTAATAACCTAGATGGTCCCGTTGACAAGTTGACATTTGTGGTTTTAAATGAAATGTCACAAAAACTCTTGGTTGGACTGCCATGACATTTGGTTCACACATTCATGTACCCGTCATGATGAATTGTAATCAGTTGATGAACTTTGCATTAAAGGCCATCAGGGCACAGTTTAAATTTGTCCAAACACCTGTAAAGCTGATGACATTCCCAGCTGCCTCAGCTGTACTGTATGTAGTGCTAATTAGTGCATGTGAGTGTGTGAAGGAGAAGAAGAATATGAAGCAAGAGAGTAGTAGAGAGAGGAGGAGGGCAACCGGGGGGGGGGAGCAGCAGTCAAACATGCAAATAATCTTGTCTCACTAAAATAAATACACAATACAGGATATTAACATGTTAATACCAAATAAAAATCAGCATGTTGGCTTCATCTTTATACATTCAAATAAATTCATTTTCAATTCAATTTTATTTATAGTAGTGTCAAAAAGTGGTTGCTCCCTTTCTGATGTCCTTTTTTTTTTTTTTTTTTTTTTTGGATACTTAAATGTTTCAGATCATCAAACAAATTTAAATATAAAGATCATGCACGTAAACACAAAATGCAGTCTCTAAATGAAGGTGTTTATTATTAAAAGGAGAAAAAATCCAGACCTCCATGGCCATGTGTGAAAAAATTATTACCCCCTAAACCTTATAACTGGTTGGGCCAGCGTTAATAGCAACAACTGCAATCAAGCATTTGTGATAACTGGCAGTGAGTCTTTTACATCCCTGTGAAAGAATTTTGGCCCACTCATCTTTGCAGACTTGCTGTAATTCAGCCCCATTGGAGGGTTTTCAAGCATGAACCGCCTTTTTAAGGTCAAGCCACAGCATCGGATAAGAGAGCTTATCACAGTTAATTCATGATTTAACAAGGCGGTGGCAGTCACTTTTTCCGACAGAGCCATGTAGGTTTTGGTTGTTTTTCCCCTTAATAATAAACACCTTCATTTAGAAGCTGCATTTTATGTTTACTTGCGTGATCTTTATCGAATATTTCAATTTGTTTGATAATCTGAAAGATTTAAGACAAAAAGTTGGAATTCAGGAAGGGGGGCAAGGACTTTTTCACACGACTGTATATAGCGCCAAATCACAACAACATTGATCTCATTTTTGTTGTCAGGAAAAAACGTGCAATACGACAGGTTGGCCTTTATTGCTTATCTTAATGGAGCACTGTGTCCAAGTACAGCCTCACAGACCACACGGCTAATGTGTCTTGTGGATTTTGATCCTTTTAAGATTATTTTCCAGAACAAAAACTAACACACTGAATCAGTTTAAGCACCAGGGCTGCTGCTCTTAGCTGACCCCTGATCTGATAGCTTTCTGGTCCTCTTCTCCATTAAAATAAATAAATCATTATTATTTTTTTATAGATCCTCCTTCTCTTTTTTTAGTAAGTTTTATTTTCATAATTTTCTGTCAGTTAAATCTGCCCATTGTATCTCAATACTAAAATATAAATACGACACAGTTTTCACAATTTTGCCTCTGTACACCATCGCAATAACTCAAGAGACGATTAAAGTGTATAAAGTGAAGAGTTTCGGCTTTACTTCAAGGCTGTTGCTTAGGAATTTAAATATTATTTGTGCTATTTTTTTAAGAGCATAACTTTGTAATTATAGGTTTGGATTTGCGTTTCCCTTCTTTCTCCTCTCAGGCAAAAATGCAGAGAAATACTTAATCCACAAGTTTATATGTAAAATGGTTAAAGTGATAAAATGTAAGTCTAGCTATAATAAGATAAGTAAACCGCAGAATGAACCGAATGAACTGAGAAATGTTGAAATGTTTTTACAAACTTCCATCAGACAACACGAACCTTCAGCTGCCGTTTTAACAAGCTTCCTTTGCGCTCATCCTTCTTAAGAGTCATATGTATTATGCTGTACTCTTCTTGCCCTTTAGAAAACGTCTGGAGCAGCAGCAGAAAATGCTGGAGGAAGACAGGAAAAGAAGACAATTTGAGGAGCAGAAACAGAAGCTGAGGCTGCTCAGCAGTGTCAAACCCAAGGTGAGCCTCTCTCCACATCTCGTTCTCCTTGTTTTTTCTGGCATGTCCACTGCTCGTTTTACTGACCCTCTGGACTCTCGATACCCAATTGTGCTGCGCTCAGACGGGGGAGAAGAGCCGCGATGACGCCTTGGAGGCAATCAAAGGCAACCTGGACGGTTTCAGCAGAGATGCAAAGATGCACCCCACTCCATCATCTCAGACCCAGAAGCCAGGTACCTTAGCACTTGGAGTTAAAAGTGTTTTCTGCTAAAGCTTCTTACTTTAAAAAAAACCTTATAATAACTGAGTGATTGCTGGTCAACCAGACCACTGTATAATATTCTTTACTTAACTCACCCCTGTGTATTTGAGGAAATTTTGGAGATGCATTTAACAAATACACCGCATCTTGTGCAGTGCTTCCCGACCTTTCTGAACTATGAAACCTAGCAGTATTAACTTGCTGCTCCATGTTGCCAGTTTGAGATCTGGTTCAAGGACACTTTTGAGTATAAGTTTCATTTCTGTAATACTATAACCTGCATCAATCATCTCAAGGCTCCTTATAGATTTATCAGTTTCTCCTGGGTGCAGACTTCTGCTTCAGCTGTTGGAATCTGTACAAATGTTGCGGTTTTGAAAGTGAATTTTCAGAAATCCATCTAAACGACATGTAGTAAATCTGAATATAAGTTAAGTGTTCTTCAGTTTGCACATCTACAATTTCTGCTCTTGCACAAAAAGTCATTATCTCACTCTTGCACTGTGCAGCTCCGAAATCATCTTCCATTGTAGTGTGTTTGTCATGTGCTGTGCCATCATCATTATTTCTTCATTTTTGCAGACTCATCGCCATCACACCCGTCTGTCACTGCTCCCTCCCTTCCCCCAGCTATGTCTGAGGATAATGATGACTTTAGTGACTTTCAGGGCCCCGTCGATACCCCCACGTCGTTCCCTTTGCCCCCCTCCTCATCCTCTTCCTCCTCCACCACCACTCCCTCCAGCTTCGGGTTCTCCTCTCAGGCCCAGCCTTCATCCTCTGCCCCCAACATAGGTTTCTCTGAGGACGATGACGAGTTTAGTGACTTTGTTCAGGGACCTGTAAACACTTTCCCTTCTGCCAACTTCCACCTCTCCTCTCAGTCGCAAGTCCAATCGACTTTTCCACCCTCACAATCCCTCCCCTCTTCTGTGTCCATTCACACTGACACCCAACACTCTGCTGTCAGCACCAGCACCCAGTCTGCATTTCAAGGTAACTCTTCTCTTGCTTTGTTCACACCTCCCCCTCCCATCCCTCTAATTTGCCCTTTTTTCCACCTAGTTTGGAGGAAATTTTTACATTAGTGATTCTTTTATCACTGATGCCGAATGCTTTTACTGGTAACCCTGGATGATGGGTTCGTTTTGACCTGCATTAATGTGTGAGAGCATGCATTTAGCTAGACCAGCAGATGACCTCAGTACTCAACACTAAAGGGTAAACAAGGATGCATAATAAATAAGGAATACTGTTGAAAATGACTGTTTCTCAGTAGGTTTTTCCCCATGCAGTAGTTGCGTTTCCTTTTGATAGTGAATTTATGATTTGTGCACTGACTGTCATGTCATTTGTCATTTGCCCTGTAATCTCTGGGATGAGCAGCTGCTCTGTGACAGCTTTCAGTCTCAGACTGTGAATGACAGGGTGCAGAGATCACCTTCTGTCCAGAGCAATTCAGCAACCCTCTGTCCAGTGTCATCCTTGATTCTCTGAGACATCTCTGACCTAATTGTTTAGCATCTGGAATAAGCAGATTAGATGGCTGATGGATAGATTGCCTCTGATATTAAGAGACCTGAGGAATTTATCTTGCAGTGTCTTTGTTGAAATTCAGTCAGGTAACATTTCTGTTTAGGGGGCTGTTTACAAATGATCTCATTTGCTTTTTTTTAATCTTATTTCCAACAAATAACACTAAATAATATCTGATACTTCGCTTCTTACGCAATTTCTAAAGGACGGTTTGGTTAAAAAGAAGAATATATTGGTACCCCTTGAGAAAGGCTGTACTTTGGGTAATAATGGTTAAAGTGCCTGCTGTTATCAGCTCAAGAAAAAGATCTGTCACTGAATTTGTTAGTGTGCTTTTGTATGTGGGATTTTGTGTGGTTTTTGGGCAAATCTCCTTAAAGCTTCTTAAAGAAGCCCTGTGGAGTTCTCTAGAGGAACAAAAGTTACATTTCTGTTCAGTCTTAGTCACCAGAAACTGTCCTTAATTCTTAGAAGACATGATGATTGAATTCCTGCTTTCTAAAACATTTGCAAAGACTAATTGAATTTAAATGTTAAAATCAGTATTCAAAATTGTGCAGGCATGTTTTCCCCTGCCTTTGTTGGTGTATTGCTGCACATTTTGGCATGTTACTGCAGCTCGTTATAAGTGCAGTAGGGAATCATGTGTGCATGCATGCATTCATCATACCCATTCTGAGTGTGCATGTGAGAACACATTGACAAACAAAGTTGGACCAGATATTAGTTAGTTGATGTTGGATTGCACTGGGTTGCAAATAGTTAAGTTCAGTTAATGCCAGTTAAGTAGTTATGTGTCCTGCCACCTGCATGATCTACCCAACGGCTCCCATACCTAAAGCACAGTAGTGGTTTAGTAGTGCGAATGCTTTTGAGGTGGACTATTTCCTGCCGTATGCTACATGCAGAAAAGGAAAACTGTGGAAAGTATTCCAAAATTGTCAGCTGTTTATGTTTGAAAACAGCTACAGGAAAGAAGCACAATAATGCTACAAGACACCTGAACCATGATTAGCAACCTTTTATAACTGCTACTGACTGCTTCAGTCTTATCTTGCATATCAGATCTCAAACACAAATCTTTAAGTTATAACATAAATCTACTAAAGCATCCCTAATTTCATTTGCAAATTGAGCCTATAAATAGATGCGTTAAGTGTGCATTGTTGCTAGTATGTGTTAAAGAAGCTTGTTCCTCATCCACCCCTCTAGGCCCATCCCTGGAAGAGAAGCTGTTCTCCTCCTGTGATCTCACAGCTGATAAGACTGCACAGGTTAGCTTTAAGTCCAAGCAGAGTTTGGCTGAAATGACTCCTAGAGCTAAAGTTTCAGCCCAGTTTCAGCCCAGTACTAAAGCGAGGAATTGGGCCGCGGCCGCCGAGGACTTGAGCTCTGTCTTCGTCACAGAAAAGCCACCAGAGGCCCCGGTACCAGCGCCCAAACTCCCCCCATCAGCTGCTGACGCATCTCCTCAAACCAGTAGTGACAGTGGTGAGAGAAGTACCCGTTCACTGGACTTCATAGCTGCTGCTTCTCTCTTGCTTTTCAGCATTAACAAACAATCAGGGTGGTAGTTCTCTTTCTGTCCTTGAGAAATATTTTCATTCTTTCTAACCCTGACAAAATAATTGTATGCCTCTTCTGGCAGTTTAATCTCCTCTATCTCTTTGGGTTATAATTGATTTATGCTAGATCCTGGACTGGGCATCCTACTGTTGTAGCCTGCGTGCTGTTAAATGAAATCAAGTTGATGTTTTCTTCGCTGCTGAGGTGACGATGTCTTTGAGGTGCCCTTCCTTGTGTCTCTCCATCGTCTCCTAAATCTCTGCTCCTATTTCTGCCTGCTTTATACCTCTGTCTTGTTAGCGGGGCTCTCTTATGTCACTGCTCCCTGCACAGACTGTGGAAATGGACTGTGTCTGTCAAGGTCCTTGGGTGATACCTGCTGACTAAATAAGCCGCCGTCTGTTCACTCACTGTGTAACACCCTCTCAGAGAACGACCTCTGGCGCATGCTGACTGCTTTGGTTTAACAGGGATGCGCATGGATTGGCAGGTGCCACTGGGGCCCAACATAATCCAAGGCTGATTGTGCATGCTACTCTGCTACTCCTTTGTGCTGTTATTTGTTTGTCTGTGTCCGTGTCCTCCGCGTCATCAGGGGAAATATTGCGGCTCATCACGGGGACCAGGGGAGATTTGTAATAAGATTCATTTAACTGCTCAAGACTGATGGAAGTATTATGTGCAAAGTGGGTGTCTGAGTAAACACCTGCCTTGCAGACAGAGTGTCAGGGACTCGAAATGAGCCATAGCAGTTTACTGAAATGTCTGGTTGTCTGTTTTCTAGAAAAGAATAATTTAGGTCAATGTCAGCAGTTAAATTATATTTTTAGTTAGTTTTTCTTACAAGGCAATTGCCTCTCTCCTCTCTCCTTGAAGCTGGAAATGACTCACAGACTGATTTATAGATGTCTGATGGCAGGGCGTTTGTGATTCAGTGCAGGGGAGCGTTACATCTGCACCGAGCCTTCCAGACATCAGGTGTATAATTTTGTCGAGTTCGATATGAGCAGGGCTCAGCTGCCAAGAGACTTGGCAGATCGTAAGCCTGGACAAGACTTTTGCTTCAACAGCTAATTGTGTGTCTGTGTGTGTGTATATGTGTGCTTGTGCTTCTGACAGCAGGTGTTGGTGTGTATCCACAACAAGAGCACATTCAGACCATGCTGCCCGCCTGGGTTTACAACGACAGCCTCGTCCCAGGTAAACGTTTACTCTCAAAAACATCCAGTTTAATGTTCAGACGACGATATTCAACATCGCTGTGTGTTTTGCGGAAAGAAATGGCACGACTTGCAAAAATGTTTTGTTTTTCTTTTCCCAGAAATGTTCAAGAAGGTTCTTGAAATCACCATGACTCCGGCAGGGATAGACACAGCCAAACTCTACCCGATATTAATGTCATCAGGTCTTCCCAGGGAAGCACTCGGGCAAATCTGGGCATCAGCCAACCGCACAACACCTGGCATGCTGACCAAGGAGGAACTTTACACTGTACTTGCACTAATTGGGGTGGCGCAGGTAATCACTGAAGTCAAAACAAATTATCCACTTAGAACAACTCCACTAATCATCTCCCACAGCTTCCGCAGAGCCTCACCATAAACTCCTCACTGAAATTAGCTGGGCTTAGTTCAAAACGGAGAGAAAAGAAGCGGTGCTGTGACTCAGCCCGCGGCCTGTGAAGCGTTATAAGTCCAATATATGGATGAGTCCCCATCAACCAAGTTTGGCAGGAGGCTTCTTATCACGCTCAGCCCGGGCCTGTCACCACCACCCCTGGGAGGATGCAAATCTTCAGGCAGCTCACGAAACACTGCATGCCTCCGCTTCCATGCGAGGAATAATAAGACACCTTTGGTGATGTAAATCTTCAAGAAGCTTAAAACACAAGCAAAACAAGGTGCATTCTCTTGTGAGGTGGAAGAAAGTTTGAGTCTGCTGGTGACATCTGTTCAAAAGGATTGTGTTGAATAATTTATATATAAACGTTAGTCCTTGGCCGAGTTCAGCGAATACAGAAGGGCTTTAAATTATATAGGTTCACAATGATCCGTGTGCCCTGATACCTTTCGTGATTTAATGCATTAACCCCCCCCCCCAAAAGAAAGAAAAAAATGGACACTTTGGACCAAATGACACTTTGAAACATCTTACAGGCTTTGTTTTGTATTTGTCATTGTCGACAGTCCTCATGAAAAGACTCAAACTGACTCTGTTACTCTCACTCACTTCTTCACCTTATCTGTGGCTTTCAACCTGAGGCTTTTTTGCAGTCACAGATACATAACTCCATTTTTTAGAAAATTAAGGTAGATTCCAAAAAAGCTGGGCATCACTGCTTTGACAAACATTGCACACAAAGCGTTTGTTGAGGACTGCTTTGATTATATTTGCAGCTGCAGGACAAAGATTTCATCATGTTTTAATATGCTTTTGCACAACAGCTGAGCTCAGGGGGACCTGCTTCGCTTGAATATTGTTTGTCGTGTCCTTACTTTCAGAGTGGCCTCCCGGCAATGAACGTGGAAATCCTCGGCCAATTTCCTTCTCCTCCCGTGCCGAACCTGCCGGCTCTGGCTATGGCCATGGCCCCTGTCATGCCTCAGCACCAGCAGCCCATGATGACCCAGCCCCCGGTCTCCATGGCCATGCCCACAGCAGCCCCGCCACCAGTCATGCCTATGACACCGGCAGCACCGGCTCAGCAACCCACAAACACAAATTTCATTGCCAGTTTCCCTCCAGCACAGGTATCACAGGTATGCTCAGTTTCTTATTTTCCTGCTGTCGATCACCTCACTCACTTCACTCTCCAACATGATGTTTGCGTAGGGAACCAAAGCCGATGACGATGACTTCCAGGACTTCCAGGAAGCTCCAAAGGCAGGAGGAGACCAAGCTTTCTCTGACTTTCAGGGGGAATCGGGAGGAAGCTTCCCTACTACCATTGCACCACAGCACCAAAACAGGTACAGGCTTGTTGATGAAGACAGTGAGTCTGGCTTTTTTTCCAGGCTTGTATAATTAGGAGCATTTTAAGAGCTTATATGACCCTAATTATAAGCTACAATAAATAAGATTGAGTATTTCTTATTCTAGCTCTCTCTCCTTTTGCTCTCTGTGCTGTAAATATTTGCAGAGATGAGCATCAAATATTCAGCCCTAGATGATTATTTATAGCTGACTCATCCTGCATAATATTTGTACTTCTCATTGTCTGTCTTACAGTCAGAGGCACTGTTTCAATATCTTGTAATAACCTCCTCAGAATAGGAATGAGTTTGGGTCATCTACTAATGAATTCATTTCAGTGGACAGTAGATAAGCTCGTTTCTTTATATTACTTCTTTCCGAGCCCTTCTGGAGCAACCGTGCCTTCAGTGAGAGGAAGCTGAAAGGCAATTATCCACTGAAAGACAAAGAGAAAGCAGAATTAAAGTATCTGAAATCTAAGTGGCATAGGCGTTTTATGATTCTCTCCTATTTCGCAGCTGAAAAAATGCAGTCCTGACTGTTTCATCAATGTAACAAGAATTCCCCGCAGACTGAGATTGCTTTCTAATTAAATGAGAGGCTGAACAGCTCATATTGGGCTGCCAGCCTGAACTGGCAGCCATAACTTTCTGTCGGATGTCTTACAGAAAAAGCGCTTTGAGGAAACTAATATTCACTGAGTTTAACAATTTCCCTAAGCCCCTGATTTGTCTGTTTTAGCATATGATCAGGCATACTGGTCATCATATTTCTTGCTTTTGGCCTGTATTAAAGCATCCTTCACTTTCAGGAATAGTTTGGCATTTTGGGATTATGCTGGTTAGTTTTCTGTTGTGTTGAGAAGACTGAAGCCACTTTCTTGGACTGGCTCTTTCATCAGTTGACTGAAGTCTGTCAGCAGCAGCTCTTAAGCTCGCAAATAAACCAGTCTGTGCAAAAAAAAAAAAACTGAGGTGTAAAAACTGAGGTGTAAAAATATGTTTTGGGTTTCAGTGGTTGATCATGCATCTCAGGTTGGACTGTTAACGTCCTGGAGTCTTCAGTGGGTGCAAGACAGCACAAACCCTCTAAATGAAATTAAATATAAAGTGGTAATTAACGAGAATCAAAGGGGCTGGAAGGTGTTCACTTTTCACGCTAAACAAAACTAGCTCGCTACTGAATAGCCTGAATATTAAGAGACAGTAAAAGAAGTATTATCAAAATCTTTTTTTACACCTAAATCAATATAGGATTTTGAAGACCAGTACCAATATTTGGCAATTTTTAAAAACTGGTATATCACTATATTTTTTAATATAACAGAGCTATTTAAAAGTAATGTTGCTCTAGTGTTACAACAGGCCACGGATTACTTATTTACACTCTGCTTGGATCAGCTGCTTGTTCTTTGTGGCATTCCAAACATGTGCTGCTAACACGCAGTCCAGTACATTTTGTCCGAATTAGTAAAACAAGATATAAATACTTTTGTTGGTGAGCTGGATGTGAGACAGTGGGCGTGTATTTTTATTCCTAAGCAGAGCTACCTTCTGCCTGTTCAGTGGCCTTAATGGATGAAAGGACACCAAGAGCTTGTAACAAAAGAAAAAAAAAGAAGCTGTTTCTCTCCAAATTGTGAACCCAGGACAAACGTTCAGCTCAGGCAGCTTATAGGGATTAAACTTTACCTTTGAACTTCACCCATCATGATGTCTGACGATTCGCTTTTGTGTCCCTGCAGCACGCCTGCCTTGCTGACTCCAGTGTCTGGTTCCTCCTCCGCCTCCGTCACATCTTCTGATAAGTACGCCGTGTTCAAGCAGCTGTCTGTGGATCAGCCTGCAGAGCCTACACCCCCTGCCTCAGGTATGTTGGATACCTCATGTAATAGTGTTAGTCCTCTTGGGGGTACATACTGGGACCAAAACATAAAGTCAGTCAGAGAAGGAAACAATATTATCATCACAGCAGCATGGGGAACGGCACGTTCCGTTCCTTCCTGTGTAGATAACTGGCAAGGATTCATTAAAAGCAGAAAGTGATAACATGACATTTCCAGGTATTTCATCATGTCGAGCCCTTTTATTACATCTAAAATACGAAATTGATCCCTGAAGGTTAAAGCAGCTTACATAAGGACACGTTCAGTTCACAAACTAAGTTTTGGCCCTTGAACGATACAGGGAGAGTAAATTTCTTTCATATTGCTCTTTATAGTTACCAATTCTTCTTTATTTGCTCTGATCCAGATATTGGAGACAAATACAGTGTATTCAGACAACTCGAACAACCTGCGGAGAAGAAATCAGTCGGTAAGAGACCCACACATCTCGATCTCTCTGTGAAAAAAACACAACACACGTTCACCTAATGTACATATTAGCACATCCTTGCTTTTTGACCTCTTTAGGCAGTGACGTAGAGAACTAAGAGATGAACTTTATGAACATCACATCATCCCCAGGAAACAAATGGTTTCTTTTTATGTTCTCTAATTAAACTGTGTATTATAACTTGGACAAAGCTGTCAGGTCACCACACTACCACAGAGCCATGTTTACACTGTGTCTTGTATTGCAAGCCTGCAGCGTTGATACCCACTGTGTTTCCCATCCCTGTTTCATTAGAACAGTTTCCGATGGGGACACCTCTTACAACTCCAGTAAGTCATGCTTTGCAGTGACCTTTCTTTGGCATTGTCAGGCTCCATCTCCTTAATGAGCCCATTAGTTATCGCTCTTCCACCGTACACCAGCGGTGTGAACAGATTCTCTATTTCAGCATGCATACGTTACTCCACAGGATTAACAACTGCTGAAAACTTGAGAATTCATTCTGACTTTTTTCTGTGTGGTTTTTGTAAAAAAAGAGGCAAAAGTTTTCCCACTGCTATAAATACCCATCACAGTTATCTGCAGAAAATGATAATAGTTTGTTCTAGCTTTTTTACTTTTAGCTAACAACTTCATCAGGATTCTGTAGATGTAATATTGTTTCCTGATAACAAGTCATATCTGTCTTTTTCCAAGCTGTTTTGTCATAAATAGCATTTTCTGTCAGGTTCAGACTCTCTCATCAGAAAACTTCAGACATTTGCATAAAAGTCTGTGATAAACACAGCCACTAAACTCAGGTATAAACTATCATTGCCTAAAGATATTTGATGCTATAAAATATAAACCTAAAATACAGAAATTACACTGGAAACCATTTGGCCTCGTCTGCTTCCCTGGAAGATATTGGATATTGTAGACAAAAATGACGTGTTGGATGGTAATTTTTGCAGAATGATTATAATCAACAGTTCCTTGCGTGGTAGTGTCGATGTACATGCACCGTTTCTCATTAGTTTGGGGTCATTTGAAAGAAAAGCACATTTGTTTTTAGTAAAGTAAAGTTGATTGAGGATTCATTTTGTAGAAATTCCATTAAAAGTTATATGATGTAGGAAGTATTTCTTTAAATAAAAAACCCAGCCCTAAACTTTTGAGTGATAGTGTATGGAGAGCTTTTTGTGCAGTGATGTATGATCTTCTTTGCACACTGCAGCCCAAAGTTCACCAGTGGAGCAAAGGAGTAACTAATGCACCATTCCTCTCTCTTTTAGGATTGTAAAATAACTGAATGGTAGCTGTTGCAGCTGAGACCTTTTGGCCCCTTTATATCTCTCTGTTGTTTTTTTTTACTAATCTTAAATTCTTCTCTTTGGTTTACAGGAGAAGGATTTGCAGATTTCAAGTCTGTCGGCACAGTCGATGATGGCTTCACAGACTTTAAAACAGCCGACAGCGTCTCTCCACTAGACCCTCCAGATCAAGCCAAGCTCTTTCAACCTTCCTTCCCCTCTGCTTTTCCAAACTCTCAGTCACTACAGCAGCTTCCCCAGCAACAGCCAGCAGTGTCTCTTTCTCAGCCCAAAAATCCTCTCAACATGGCTGACCTGGACCTTTTCTCTTCTATAGCGCCCTCTGTTCCTGCCCCCACTGAGACAAAACCCAGCACATTCCCCTCTGTGTCTGTGCCCCCCTCTCTCGTCCTCCTGCCAGGTGGAGCAAAACCTCCGGGAGGAGGGGCAGATGAGTTTGGGGATTTTGCCCTCTTTGGCTCCTCTTCTGACTCCACTCAAGCTTCAGCCGCAGGAGGAGCTGCCTCAGCACCTCAGGATGACTTTGCAGACTTCATGGCATTTGGCAGCTCTGGTGGAGAGCCTAAAGGCGAGAGCAGCGCGGGTGTTCAAGGGGAAACCTCCACACAGCAGCGGTCTCAGCAGAGCTCTGACAAATACGACATATTCAAACAACTTTCTCTGGAAGGAGGCCTCGTCTACGATGACACCAAGGAGAGCGGCGCCGGCTCCTTCTCGTCACTCAAGAGCGACAACGACGACTTTGCCGAATTTCAGTCCTCGAAGTTCTGCACAGCACTCGGTGCTTCTGAAAAGACTCTGGGTGACAAGGTGGCCGCGTTCAAACAGGCCAAGGAAGACTCTGCATCTGTAAAGTCCCTCGACCTCCCGTCCATCGGCGGGAGCAGCGTGGGAAAGGACGACTCTGAGGACGCGCTGTCAGTGCAGCTGGACATGAAGCTGTCGGACATGGGAGGAGACCTGAAGCACGTGATGTCAGACAGCTCTCTGGATTTGCCGGGTCTCTCTTCCCACCAGCCCCCTGCTACAGGTGAGGAACTTGTGCGTTTGCTCTGGTGAGGCTCCGTGCAGTGACACACAATATCGCTTTCAAGGCCAGCCAGCCTCTCCTTCTCAGTGACCCCTCCCCCAGACAAGGGGTCAAAGGGCAAATAATGAGGTCCTTGTTGAATTGAACATGCTCAATTGCTGAACACAAACATGAGTAACATATCAAATTAGATGCATCACAGCTTTCATTCTACATTTCATCGTTCATCTCATCATACTCTTTATTTATTACTTATTTATTTAAGTATTTATTTATTTAAATCTTTAGTTTCTGCCTCATTAGTTTTTTTTTATCTCCACATTCCTCTTCCCGTATATTGTTATTGTAATGACAGGAAGGTCCTGGCCCATATCTCTATTTATTTACAAATGATGAGTGCCTGGTTTTGATGTGCTGGCAGTCATAGTTCACAGACGAGGTCCCCCAGCTGCTGCCTGCGCGACTTGGATAAGCCTCCTGTTTGATGTGTCCACACCGCGGCAGGCGGATGTCGCACTTCCTTTCAGTGTACCTAGTGTGTGTGTGTGTGTGTGTGTGTGTGTGTGTGTGTGTGTGTTGTTTTGGGCAATGCTAAGAGACGGAGCAGTTGAATACAGATGAGTACAGGAGGGCGTTTATCCTCTTGTTTATTCAAATCACAGGTTTTCGAACAATAGGCTGCAGCTTACCAAAGGCGTTATCCGTAAGCCATCATTTACCTTTTTAACTGATGTGTGCAAAAAGCACAGCAGATGACTTAATTTTGATTCGCTTGAAATAAAATGTTACCATTAATACGACGTTTTGCATGCAAAAACTGGAGACTATTTTCATATAGAGCAACAGTGATTTGTCACTATTAAAAATATTATAGGTGGATGTGAGGGCTTGAATGTGAGTGCATGCATTTGTCTCTTTATGCCTGTCAGTTATTGTATTACCCTGCAGTATTTTCACATTAACCACGGAGTATGTTTTGGATCAAATGGACGTCTAATTGTAAGATGTCTAAATAATAGCGTGTCTGCTTTTTCCTCCCCTACCTCACATCCATGAAAGTGGAGTTAAAGTTTACCTAAAGCTCGTCCTTTTATAAAAAGGGAAATCAATCTAGTGTCTGTTAATAATCGGGTAGTGTCCGTGTCCTTTTCCCCCTCTCTTCACTGCTCATCATTTATTCACCAGGCATCTCGTCTTCCACATCATGCATCGTGTTTCATGCAAAACATTTCAAACCATTCTTGCAGTGTAACATGAGATGGGTTGCATGTGTTCTCAGGTGAAGGCTCTGTAATTCAAACGTTTGCCAGCTTTAAGGGAGCTTTCATTTTTATTTGAAAGCTCAGACAAAGCTTGAGAAGTTTGTACAAGTTGACCAAATCTCCACCTGACAACAGTCGTGCAATCGGCTTCCAATATTTCGTCACTTATCAGTTAATTATCATCACATGTGTCAACTTATTTCATCCAAGAAACTGATACTTTATCCTTGACTAGAAAAAGATGTAAACATCCCCATTGCCTTATTTCAGTTTCTGTGCAGTGGTCAGATTTTGGTTAAACCCAAACAGGCCCCTCCGCACGGAGAGCAAACAATCCAGTCCATGGAGCTGCAGCGAAACTGCTGATCGGGTAAAGACCTGCCCGCTTTAACATCGATACATTCCTGAGAAGCTTTTACGCTACCGTGACGGCGGTTTCATTTCACCCTTATTTATCAGCTGTTCTCGGAGAGCTCTGGGACTAACCTGTCGTTAACGTGTAGCAGTCCGAGCAGTTTGAGCACCTCACCACGCTTTGCACTGTGTTTTTGGAAATGTATGTAAGCTTAAAGAGACAGTATTTCTTTTCTGAGGTTCCTTTTGAGTCGCAAGAGGAATCAAATTTTCTTTCTCGTAATTTTCTTTTATTTTTTTTCAAAAAATCCGTTATCTGTGATATCGCAGCATGAATTTTTATCACGTGTGGCTCTACGGTCTGGCTCTTTGTGAGCATAATGAAGTTAGTATTACCCTTCCTGCCTTGCTTTTTGCTGCAGTGTGCCTGCCTTTTCAATTTGTGAAATTGACAAGAACGTAATACAAAATAACCATTTTATGCATAACAGTATTGCAAGTTGTTTTTATCAAGGGAGAAATGTGTACATGCAGATTTAATAGTGTATTTTTATTACAGGAATATGACCTCTTATTTTGAGACTATAGGAAGACTTCTCGATCTTGTTGTGATTTGCCAACTATGTAAATTAAATGTAGCCGACAGTATTTAGTAGAATCAGAGTATTTTTAGTTCAACGTGGATTCAAACATCAAAGTTTTTAGTAAATAATGATGTGTTATTAATCAAGGGGAATTAGTGCTCATCATCCTGCTTTGACAAACAATCACTGTAGCAAGAGGGGAAAAAAAGGATACTGTCTCTTTAAATCTGTTCCTGCATCTGTGATTGGATGTAATGGAAGCCCTTACTGGGATGCCAGGTGTAAGGATGGCCCTCTTTGTTTTCTGTAACCCTTTGAGGGCTTGAATGATATCGCTTCACATGTTTACATGCAGATTAATGCAGATATCCTGATCTCTTACCCTTATTTATTAAAGACTAAATATGTACAGATGGCAGCCTCCTTGCTGCTTCTAAAGTTTAGCTTCCTCCCTGTCAGTTTGTCCCCTCAGGTCCTCAAAGGGTTAATGCTTCCTGCCTTGTTCTTTGAATAATCTTTCAACCTGGCCTTTTCAAGTGTTCTGTATTCAAATCTTTTTTTTTTTCTCCAAAAAAACAAAACAAAAAAAAAAAATACACCTGTTGATTTACATCCTTATAGTAAAAGAAAGTTTGTCATCTTCCCAGAATTACTGATCTAGTCTGTGAATGTGCCTTCTCATTCTGCTTCTATATCCTCGGATTATCTTTGTTTTACTTTCTCGCTGTTTGTTTTCTTCCTTTTCTCCTGACTCTGCATGCACTTGTATTCCAGATGACTGAAATTTAATTTTCAAAGTGTTAGTTTGACTAAACCTCTTGTAATGGTAGACCTCTTTCACAGTTCTTTGTGACCTCTCTCTCTCTCTCCCTACTCATGTTGTCGTAATAAATATTACTGTTGGTATTGCTGAAACGCGTACCGTCTTATTTCTCCTTTCCTTTCCTGTGAGGCGTAATGTGGTTGTAATGACACGAGGCTCACACCACTCGATCCTTGTCAATTTCACAAATTGCTTTTTGTGTCTGAGGGTTCTGTCATGCAAAATAGGAAGGCTTCAACAAGGTGGATTTATGTGTTTGCGAGTGTCTGAAGGAGACCTGAATGCTAAAGCGTTGACAAATGTGTGCAAGCTGCGCAGCTGTCAGTCAGTATCAGTCATAAAGAAAGTGATCAAAACACTTGTGAGAAACAGGGCAGACGCAGTGACAGGAAAGATCTTTTATTGATGTTGTTAGAGCGTCTGCCTCGAGACAAAAGCCTTCAGGTTGCATTTAATATAAAGAGATCAACTCTGATTATTGTTAGCCAAGCTGTTTGTCACCAGTGAAAGCAGCGAGTGTTGTCATATGGCCACGAGAGAAAAAAAGTTGCGTAAACATGACTCGCCTCAGGCATAAAAACACCAAGGAATAATTTATTAAAGGGAAGATGTATTACGCTTTGTATTAATGTATTAATGCCTTGCATCATAGAGGGTTGATACAAGGCCTTGTTGTCAGTTTCACAAATCTGCATTATAAAAACAGTTTGTGGGCCCTTTGGATTACCAGGATTTCTGCATTGATTAGTATTGTTTACATATAAAACAACATCTGATCGACATCAGTGTCACGGCTTCAGACAAACACAGTCTGGTTAAACGCACTCCCACAGACATGCACACAGAGCGCAGGCTGGAAAAAGTCATCCGATTAAAAGAGGAGAAATTTCAAATCAGTTCTAGAAAACTGTTTAAGTTCATTGTTATTTTTGGGATTAGGGGGACACATCTCCTTACTTCACTGTAATCCTACAGTCAGACTGAGGAAGACGCTAATTGGAGACCAGATTGATCATATAATAATCGTGTTATCTCCTTGCCTTTTGAAGTGGTCGCTTCAAAGACAGGGATCAGGTCTACCGCCAGTCACAGTCAGTCGACATCTTCAAAACAACTTTGGCGCATCAAGATCGCGATAAGATCTGCCATCAGTTTGCCATGACATCTGTTTGCCATTGTTCTATTGTTCTTCTTCTACATAAACAGAGTTTCACATTAACTTTGGAGTCGAACCAGAACCTCACAGATTCGAAGCAGAAATTCCTCTGCAAATGTGATTTAAGTGTAAAATATCAAGCAGTCAGTAACCTTGCTTTTATATGGGAATATAATCAGAATGCAACAAGTTAAGTGCAAAAACACATGAGTCGTGCTCATTGGTGCACACCTACTCTGATTGCTCTGCGCTTATAAATTAGGTTTAGGAGCAGTGATCTGCAAATTTTCATCAGTCTGTCTGAGAGGGGTTGCAGTCAGATTGCCTGCCTCTCACTGGGTGACCAGTTGGTTGAGTGTTGGTTTTACCTGCACAGATTGAAATATTTCCAGGATTGTGGCTTTCATCCCAGGACACTGGTTGTAAATGGATTTTCATTTCATTTAAGGTGCTCACAAGATTAAAACATGACAAAAAATGTCCTTCCCCAAAATGGTAGTCTAAATCCTCCTGTAAAAATAAAATGGGAATAGGGGAGTGTTTTCTAAGGGATCGTTTCTTTTGATTTAAAGTAGTAGTGCAGATTAAGCCATTGTTCCTAAAGAAATATCTGTCTGTACTTTTTTAAAATCTCGTGAGCACCATGAAAACAAATATTAAAAAGGTTCCCGTATGCTACAGAGAACTAAATGGAGGTGAGAAAATATGTTCTGTTAATATTCTCAAGGGCTCTTTTCTCAAGACCAAACTACATTTAGAAGAAGCGACATCACTTAAAGCATAGATAAATGAGAGTAATAACCCGACAGAAATCTCAGACCCCTGTTGAGGCCTATTAGTCTTCCTCCTATCATGACAGCATCTGTGCTATTCCGAGGAACCACCGGTATGTCTGTGTTGTCATTGCAGAAGGAGACGACATGAAATTTGACCCCTTTGGGACGTCGGCCCTCAGCACCTTGGCCAGCTATGACTGGTCAGACCGGGACGAGAGTCTGCCCGGTGAGGTCAGAAAGCCACCGGGCTTGGAAGGAGCTGGCCTTCCATCTTTAGTCCCCACACAGAGAAAGGAACTGACCTTTGGCAGCACTGAAAACATCACAAGCAACTCCATAGCAAACATCATCACCTCCTTCCCTGCAGAGGACAGTTCATCAGCAGATGACAAGTTTGAAGCCTTTGCTGACTTTGGCTCCGGCGACCAGGGCGGTGTCAATAACGAGGATGACTTTGGAGACTTTGCAAGTACTGTTTCGGAGAAGTCAGACTCGCCTGCTGCCACTGCCGAGGCGGGCTCAGAGGGAAACCAGAGCGAGGCCTCCGATGACTTTGGTGCCTTCCAGGGAGACAAGCCAAAGTTTGGCAGGTCTGACTTCCTCAAAGCCAGCGCTCAGGCCAAGGTCAAGTCCAGCGAGGAGATGATCAAGAACGAGTTGGCAACTTTTGATTTGTCGGTTCAAGGTGAGTTTTCTTGTTGTATTTACTTCAAGTAGGCGGCACATTGTTTTTCAGTCAAAAATAATTGTCTAAATCCAAATAGAATTTTGCTTAAATGATAAAAAAACAGAAAATAATCATTTTTGACAACTTGGAATAATTGAATATAATGAATGAGTTATTGAAAATTGTTGTCAACTAATTAATTTATTAATTATTTGAAGAGCAGTTTTGGCAGAAAAGTATTAATTTCTGCATTGTTGAATTTGTTGACTCAAGCTTCCTCCCACAGTCTAAAGACATGCATGTTAGGTTAATAAAAGCTGCTTTTATTATGCTCCCTTATTTGCAAGAGGTTGCTGTAGTGGATTGATCCTCATGTTTGATTTTACACCGGATGCCTATCCTGACGTAACCCTCTCAGGCTTTTGTTACTGCTTCCAGTGTTGAACTTGGGATCTTTCACATGTTGAATGTGTTAGTGTGACAGCCAAGAGGTATGTCAGGTTAAGTGGTGATTCTAAATTAGGTGTTTTTTTTTTTTTGCCTGTCCCATTTGGTTCTTTAGCCGTCAGGATTGTTGTCTGAAGACCAACAAGGATACCCAATGGATTTACTTTGCCAAATGGATCATCACGGCCTTGCCGTATTGGTCCATTTGATCAACCTTTGTTGTTATTATTTATTTTATTTTATTTTCAGTTGTTACAGATGGGACAGACATGAGTGAGGGATAGGAAAGGGAGAAAGAAAGATGAAGGAAAAGAAAAACAGAAGGGAAGAGGGACAGAGAGAAAGGGCACTTAAAAAGAGAAAGAAGAGAAAAAAAATCTCCTGGATCACCTGTTGAGAGAAAAAGAAGAGAAAACAAGCAAAAAAACAGAGCAACATACTAAACACAACACGTTAATCTAGCTAAGTGTAAACAGCAGTAAATACTAAATATTGAATGTTGTTGTGTAGCCAGCAGGACCGACAGCACATAATATGCTTGGAAATAGCAGCCAATAGAGATGTAGTTTATGTCTATGAACAGTGAACGCCCGTGTGCACACCTGTGTGGATCAGCGCGCTTATATTCAAAAGGTTTCCCCATGTAATGGTCTGCTAGAGGATGTAGAGAGCCATAGCCCTGTCCCCCAGGGCATGAAGCAGGCATGGAGGAGATCCAGGCTCCAGACATCCAGAGGCCCCAGAGGTGCGAGAGCCCAAGGAGGACCACTGGAGGGGCATCCGTGCCACCCTCCTGGGAAGAGCTGAGGAGAGCCTCAGATGAGGGGTCACCCAGTAGCCACGGAGCAGAAGCCAGAGGGGGCTGCAGTGGTGTGCCCACCGGCTCTGCCGGCAGCCAGCTGTGCCAGAGTGAACCGAGCCGCAGTCCCGGAGGATTCTAAATTAGTAGTTGACATAAGGAAGCGTTGTTAGAATAAATGACTATATAAATGTATGCATAATGTGGACACATGACTCTTCTGGCCAGCTGTAAGTCCTTGGCCCTGCACTCTGCTCAAGCACCCCGCCCCCACAGACAAGGCCCATCAGATGTGTAATAAAGCTGTCAGACATTAGATGGTAGTGTTGAGATGACAGCTCCACTCTCTAATGGCAGCGACTGGTGAGATGGATTAGCAGATGCCCACAAATCCATAAGCAGAAATTAACCGTATCCACTTAGAGGCTGTTCATTTTCGAACCGCTGTTTGCTGCTGTTATTTTTCACAAAATAAATTATTACAGTTTCCTGCACTGTGATCAAAGCCTCATGTAGATTCATTTCCCTGTGCTGAAGTTAATGTGTGTGAAGAAGCAGGGCTCGCTAACTCCCCTTCTTCCTGTGGCTCAGTGACCTGATCACAGTGGGGCTTCTGGTGTAGGCTGAGTAGTTGTGTGGTGATGGTGGGGTTGAGGGTGGATTACCTGTGTGTAGATGGCGCACGCACACATGCGCTCACAGCTAACCCCACTGGAATAGTCTGGGCTTCACTTGTGTTTGTGCTCGTGCTTGTTGTGGTACCTTGCCAGGGTTTTTGTCCTTCTATGAATTATTCATACCTGCATATTTGTGCCTCTGTTTTGTACCTAATTATTGTTTGTCACAATTAAGTATTTACTCATGCTGTCCCTGTCTGGGAGGAATTAACTACAAACAGAATGGAAGTAGAATGGTTGGAGACAAACAGGTGCACAGCCCAAAATGAGTTGCATCACAACATGTCGCTGAATTGATATTTCTCTCATTTCTCTTCTTCTCTGCTCCGTCTTTGCTTCAGGTTCCCACAAGCGCAGTCACAGTTTGGGTGAGAAGGAGATCAGGCGTTCACCCCCGTCTCCGGCACCAGAGCAGCCCTTCAGAGACCGATCCAACACCCTGAACGAGAAGCCTGCACTGCCCGTCATCAGAGACAAGTACAAGGACCTGACTGGAGAGGTGGAGGTGAGGAGGGAACCTGAATATCAGTAGATTTCAGCGCAATACCGAGGACTGTTAAAGCTTCAAAATACATAAATGCCCCTTTTTGTTCTCTTCTGTTTTCCCTTTGTGTTCATTTGAGATAATTTTGTGCTGTTGCAGGAGAGCGAGCGCTACGCCTATGAGTGGCAGAGGTGCCTGGAAAGCGCTCTGGAGGTTTGTGTTTTGTGTTCTAGAGTAATTAAGATAACCAAAATACACTGAAATGTTTTTTTCAGCCAGGATTTTACCTGTCACGTATGTCTTGGGATATTTTATTTTCTTGAAACTTGCAAATATAACTTCAGGACTTTTGTGTTTTTAAAGCTCATCAAAAATTGAGGATGTTGCATGACAAAATGTCTGCTGGAATATTTACTTTTCGTTTTAATGTGTTTGACATTTCAATCCTGGGTAAAGGCCATAATTGTAACACTTTACTGTTGGATGCTCATTATGAGTTTTATAAGCAAGACCAGTGTGTATGTAATAACACCAGCCTCTGTCCTTCCACGTTAAGGTCATCACCAAAGCCAACAACACCCTGAACGGGATCAGCAGCTCTTCTGTCTGCACCGAGGTCATCCAGTCTGCTCAGGGCATGGAGTACCTGCTTGGTGAGGAGCTGCACTAATGCACACGCAGACACAGCTACTACTACCACTACTATAAACACACCGGGGGCCTCATTTATCAAACCATATAGGGAAAATGCTCTAAATCTGTGTGCAACAACCAGCACTTTGCACAGTAAAATGTCCATTCATCATCCACACACCACAGAGCAACCTTATATATTGTAAAGCACTTTCCTTTCAAATGCCTTTAAATAGGTCTCATTGCCACCAACATGAGAGTTGGAGGTCCCGATCAATGAAGTAGCACTAAATAGAACTGTTTATTTAGCATGTTTTCTGGAGGAGTGTGGACACTGACAAAAAAAGAAAAAATCAGTGCTGCAGCTGTTCAGGTCAAAGAGAAGTAAAGAAAGTACATGTAAAAAATAGTGTTGATGACCACAGAATAAAAAAAAAATACTGCCACAGGAGTAAGACGCTCCACCTCATCAGTATCGCCTGTGGATGGAAAAATTGCTTCAATAATTGGTGAAGTGTCTGTGGCAGAAATCATCCCTGAAGGTGATGCTTGACACGGTCGGTGAACCTCCACAAAGCACAGAGGGGGCAGGGCCATCATGAGTAACCACTTTATTTTATAGTGTGGTGATTGTTTTGGAGTTTTATGGCCATGAGTCTCACTCATAGAACTGAAAACACAAGCAATTTTATACCCTCCCCTGCAGCTGAGGACACTAGAAAAAATCAGAACCAAGATGACTTGTGAGTTCATTCGGATCGCCTCTATAGAACAAGGGCGGCGTGATGGCAAGACAATGCAAATAACATTTGCTGATTACTCCTCACTCTTTGTACGGAAAGGTCCCTGCAGTCCCTAAAAACAAGCATTTCATGCTAAAATGTATCTATGAGTCGAGCTCAGCCCTTGAATGTTTGATGATATTGATAAATAACACTATGACCTGGAAACATTTGCACATAGAGAGTTAATACTTCCACATACAGTTAAAAAGAAATGAGGCCTTGCGAGCCTCAGAGGCAACAAGAGCCTGTTAAAGAAGCCGGTGTGTGGCCTAACACCCTGCGAAGGACAGAAAGGACAAGATTAAGATGAGCTCTGGTGTGATGGCTTATCTCTGCCCCGTCTGACAAGGTCCTGCTGCTTTACTGTTTCTCTGCTTTTAATGAGCCGAGTGGCTAACACGTCACGGCTAAGTGCTCAACACCGACTAAGAAAGTGTGTTTCTGTGACATGTGTGCGTTTGTTTTCTCCCTCTCAGGCGTGGTGGAAGTGTATCGCGTCTCTCGGCGTGTGGAGCTGGGCATCAAGGCCACGGCGGTGTGCTCAGAGAAGCTGCAGCAGCAGCTGAAGGACATCAGCCGTGTGTGGAACAACCTCATAGGCTTCATGTCGCTGGCTAAGCTCGCTGTAAGTTGCTATGACGTTTGTATGCACTCACCAAAAGGCAGGATAGATAGATATACAAACAGATTCATACACTTGGTTGCTTTCTTTTTCTAGTGGAAGTACGCACTGATAACAGAGCATTGACGTTCAGTTAACAATGCAAGTCCTGCCAATAACATGATTGAGTGTTAGTGAATCCAGTATTGTCGGTCCATTAGGATAAAATCAATGATTCATTGATTTCAAAGCAATGCAGATGGAGTCTTTTGGTAGGCCGCTGTTTGGATCAGCGGGGATGACGAAGACTGTAAAGATTTATTTACCCAGCTGTCTCCAAGTATCTGTAAAACGGGACGCAAGAGGAGGACTGTTCTCATCCGCAGAGCCAGCAGACGAGGAATACTGTTTGTAGAAGATAAAAATGATTTAGCATCTTGAAAAAGGAGGCAGAAACAAAATGCAACAAATGTTTAATTATTGCAGGGATGTAGATTTCTTTCCTTATAAAGGAGAAAGATGTAAACTCGAGAATTGTTTGTTTTTAGTCTGAGTAGCCAATGTCGTGCCAAGTCTTTATTAAAAAAAAAAAAAAGTTGATGCTCGGAGATGTTTACTGTAAGCCGACTTGTTCTCTCTGCTGTTATTATAAGAATAGAAATGACTACATTTTGCCCTGCGGCAGGAAGTAAAACGTCTGTGTGTTTTTGTGTGTCTAGCCTGATGAAAGCTCCCTGGATTTCTCCTCCTGTATTCTGCGGCCGGGTATCAAGAATGCAAAGGACTTGGCTTGTGGGGTTTGTCTGCTCAACGTCGACGCTCGCAGCAAGGTTTGTGTGCACGCACACTCACACAGAGTAACTGTTACTGGGTACTGTTTTTTGTTTTTTTACACACATGATGCTGTGCTCATCCCCAGCAGATAACAACTGACATTTCTTTGACTTTGAAACATTTTTCCAGAACAAAGAAGAAAGCACTATTGGACGTCTGTTTAAACGAGTATGAGACAGTCAACTGTCATCCGAATCTCATTCCACTCTTTCCTGTTGGGGTCCTTGGGGGGCCTATCCTCCTCTTACTGACGAGCCCTGCGGGGGGCCAAAGTGACAGGATTCCCTCCTCTCCACTGCTCTTCTATCAGAGCTGTTTTCTGCCTAGACATGCACATCATCATAAAAACCCCACAAAGTACCAACCCAAATCTAAACCCCAACCCCTCACATTACTTTGCCTGTCAAGCTTTGTCTTCTTGCAGCACATATGATGCAAGTAATATTCATTTAACACGAGTTCATAGGGAAGATCAAATTCTTTTCACCTGTCACATTGCAGACTTTTATGCATGTAGTCCTCTAGTTAGTTAGCTAACTGTCACCATAAATCTGAGCAGAATCCAGCTGACGTTTATGAATTTTATGTTTCCAACTCAGTTGTTTGATAGCTTTCTGTAGATCGAAAAACTTTTAAAGAGCCCCGCGTAATGTAACAAAAGATTAATGAGCATAACAAAATAGTTCTTGAATTATAATTTACTCAATTCAATTTTATATAGACGTCTCAAGCTTTATATTGTAAGCTAAAGACCCTACCATCAGACAGTCACACACTCAGTGACTGTGGGGAGGAAGAACTCCTATTTCATAGAAAGAGACCTCCAGCAGAACCACTGGGGTGGGGTTGAAAGGAGAAAATAAGAATAGAGACGGAACCAAATATAAACTACAAGAGAGAGTAGACACAGAGTTATTTATATGTGTAGCAGCATATATACACATCAGTAATGCAAAGAGGAATAGAGAAGAAGTGCTGAGTGCATCATGCGTCCCCCAGAGGCTTAAATAGAAGAATAAGCAGGGAACCACCACCTCGTTTTTTTTCTCTTCTCTTTTACTCCACCCCCCAGTAGATTGTTGCCTCTTGCTGAGCATGTTTCTGCTAGAGGGTTCATCCCATTAAAGAGGAGCTCTTTCCTTCCCACTGTCGCCAAGTAGGGCTGCTCAATTAATCGAATTTTAATCACGATTACGATCTGGGCTTTCAACGATCATTAAAAATGACTGAGCCGATTATTAGCCCACTCCCTTATTATTCCACCGACACCTTAAAGGCCCGGGCCGTGAAAATAGTGTCGGGCAGAAACCGGTCCGTGGCGCAAAAAAGGTTGGAGACCGCTGATTAAGAGGACCCGAGGGAAGCTCGGAAAGCTAAGCAGAAGTTATTTGGAGAGTGACTGCCGTTGGTTGAAAAGAGAGTTTAAAAAAAAAAAAAAAAAAAACTTCAGTGGTGTTGCACACTATTTTATATTATTTTTTTAAAGTCATTGTTAACCCTTTAAAGCCGGTCAGAGCAGCACGCTCCGTTTTGCGTAACTATTTTTAAATCCCTGTAGAATCTGAACCATGTAAGCTAGCGCAATAATTTGTTTTGCATATGAAACCGGAGGAGTTGTACTTACATCTTATGCCATCAGCTTGTCCTCGGTCACGGTTTCGTTCCACATATAGCTTTGCAAAAATTGCATAAAAAGCGCTTGCAGGAACAAAAACATAATATTCCAGAAACACGCTTTGCCGTTCCTATCAGCTGTTCGTAACACTTCCTACAGTGAAATGATGCACATGCTGTTTTCTTTGCAAATTTGCATCATAGGATTGTTTTTTGTTTTTCCTGCAGTATAATAAAAAATTGCTGTAATCTCCAAAATAAACTTATGAAAGACACTCAAAATAAATTTCCTGTGGTGGGAAACTATTTTTTGCAACTTTAGTGTATTTAAAGTTTTGAGGGATAAACCTCTATAAATTTCTCCAAGTAGAAATAATATGTAAACAAAACAAAAGCGGATTTCAATTTTTTTGTAGTTTATTGCAACTTTTTTGCAATTTATGTAATTACTATGGACTTAATGCATACATATTATTAAAATATGGGCTATAACAGTTGTATTGATGTATAGCACTTTAAATGCTCCCACAAATGGCACTACAGCATATAAAAAAAAATAAATAATATAAGCTCTGGTGACTTGGTTTCTATAGTAGGTCTTAAAGGGTTAAATAAATATCGTCAAATAATCGTGATCTCAATTTCAGTGAAAATAATCGTGATTATCATTTTTGCCATAATCGAGCAGCCCTATGCTTGCTGACTGGGCATAGTCTATTTGTTGGGATTTTTCTCTCTATTACTGTAGGGTCTTAACCTTAAAATATAAATTGCATTGAGGTGACAATTTTTGTGAATCAAACAGAATTTTACTGCAACTGAGGTTTATAGTCACCTGATAGGGTTAAGCCAGTGGTGTTAAACATAAGGAGTCTTTGCAGGGCCTTGCAAAGACTCTAATTCAACCTTTTGAAAGGCTTTGAAAGAAGGAGAACATACATTTTTTCATAGGTTTTACAACTTTGTCTACCAATAAAGACCTCCCCCATAGCCATCCATACTACTAATTAGGCAATAGATAAACAGTTAAATGTAATTAAATTTGATCTGATGGTGATGCTATAAAAATGATCTGCACGTTTAGAGTCACCACATTGAACCTGAAATTAAGCGATTCCTTCAAAACGTCTATCAAGCATATGGAGGTGTTGGATATATAGTTGCAGTATGAAGAGACTTGCTTCTATTTCTGATAGAACTTTCCTTTAATGTTACTCCAGAAACAATACAAATAGTCCTGAAAGTGTTGCTGCAAAGTCAGTGTTTCGACAGTTTTTCCTTTGTAAACTCTCCAGACACTCTAAATGCCAGGTGTCACTCCTATTAGTGCCCCACAATGTGAACAAAGTCAGAGCTTGACAGGCTCTGATCAGACAGTCACTGCAGGGGAGACGGTGGGCAGACAGTCACTTTAGGTCGTCTCCCTGCTTTTATGGTGAAGTATGAAGTTAGAAGTGTCCACGGATAACAATGTGCGCTCTTGAAGTAAATGACAGAGAGGGAAGATGTCACTTTGGCACCTCGGGGTGGGTTTTTTTCACTCTGTGATTGCTTCCTCAAGGTCACAAAGGTTGTTACTTTGTCTTGGAAGGGTTTCATTTTCTATTCTGCCACCTCCATCTCAATGTAGCTGCACACTTTGCCACTTTGAGCTAACAACCGTCGGTGTTTCTAATAACTGTTTAGAGAGCGGGGCAGGATGGCGGTACCTCTTTGCCTAGGGTGGTCGTGATTTTCATCGACGTGGGCCATTAAGGGTATTCTCGGACCCTGCGGTTTAGAGGGCAGGATGGTGGCGTTGATTGTTTCTTGCGATCCGTCTGCTGCTCTGCCAGAGCCAGATGGATAGTCCAGACGAGATAAGGCTGACTGAGAGGCATCTAGGCTGTGAGCAGATGTGGCTTACACATTAGTCATAAGCAGGGAGAACGGCGGATAATAGACCTGCACACACAAACGCACTCTCTCTCACCTCTTGCTCCTCTGTGCGCAGAGGCAGTCTGAAATTAATGCAGTTTTATTTTGTCTCTGTGCCACAAGCATGAGATTAATAACCCATCTTTTAATTACATTTTTGGCACAAACCACCCTGGTAAGAGTGCCGAGCGGAGAATAGCATCCCCTGCGAGTATAATGAAGTGAAAGAACAGCTTTGGCTACGGCAGACAGCACCGATTGTTGCTTTGTCCCTCAGTGAAGAGGTGCCGGTTTGTTTTTCGACCAAAGGTGCAGGCGGGTGGAGACGTTGATGTGGCATCAAAGAAATGCGAAAAATGCTCGACAGCCGATGTGCTCAGTCTCTCCTGTTCAATTCATGTTTTGAATTCTGATGTTATTCTCGATTCAAACAGAGCCAAACAGTCGCTTTCAGCCAGACTCACCGTGTTCCTGTTTGGCTAATATTCTCTGGGTTGTCGCACCTTTTTTTTCTTTTTTTGGTTTAAATCATTCTGCATGTTATCTTTGGGTTAAGGGGCTTGGATGGGCGACTGCAAACAGCTTCATCTCTCCTCAGTTTGTCACTCAGAAGCAGCAGCAGTTTCACCCTAAGTGATACTTTTTGGCTAATGATGCTCCAGCTCCTCCACTAAACGATAAATGCTAATTTAGGCATTTACAAGGAGAAGGACTGGAAAGGAGTTTAAGCTGAATAATTTAGCATTTTTGGCTATTTATTTTAATGCAACTTTTTCAAGTGCCTCAAGCATTTGGATTATCAAGTTGAATGTGTGTAGTTTTGACAGCAGCACACGGGAGTTTGGACCACAGCTTTGTTCTTAGGCTGCCCATCTCTTTCACAGCATGTTTCCATCTGGTCGAGGTTAGCGGGGCTCCTGCACAGACAAAGAAAGTCAGGGAAATTACTTACCGTGCAATACCGACATTAAAGAATTTGGGAATTGAAAGAGCACTCTTTGAAAATGTTCAAAAGCACAAATTTGACAAATCTGAAGCTGAGAGAAACTGAGAAGTTGACTTCTCAGCGACTTCCTGTGTGGAAGTGACATAAATTAGCGAAAATCATGTCCCCATCCCAACTTTATTTAAACGTGTTGGTGCTAGCAAATTTAGACTGAGCAGATATTTAAATAAGTATGTTATTTCTTGTTTTTGTTATATTGTTATGTTTAATTCAACATTGTAACATTAAAATTAGTTTCAAATTATCACATTGTTTACATTGTACTTCACTTTTTTAAATAGGGTTGTGCTAGAAGTAACATTAACCTTTAGCATTAACCTTAAAAAGTAGCGCTCGATTCCAGGTCTGGTGATGTATCACCGACAACTTGTAGCTTTTTTTTTTTTTTTTTTAAATCTCACAGTAAAGAAAGCTGTCAGTGAGGCAGGTTTCTGTTTGTGCTGGCTTGTAAATCTTTGAGTCATTGATGGGTTTTTTCACCATGTAACACATGCATCCACATGCTTCGTTGTTTTCGATCAATAACCCAAATAACAAATATATTCGGTTTATTATTGCAGAAGAAAACCACGAAACGGAGATGAAGCTGTAGCTTTAAGTCAGCTAATATAAAGCTGCTGCAATACAGTTTCAGGCGATTGGCTGATTGTTTCAGCTCTAACCAATCATGTTGTTGTACCAGCAACACGGCAAAAGACTGCAAGATCAAAACATGAGGGACTGGTAAAGGTCCTTTCTTGGTTTTCTCCCAACATCTCAGCTTCTTTTTGAGCAGGAGACGTCTGATTAAACCAAACCTTTGTTCTTTCAGTCTTCAACCTTTATTTTAATATCAGTTGATAACTGTGATTTTAAACACAGACTCTGGTTCATGTGAGGTGCTGCCGCTGCAATAGCAGCTTTTCTCCTTCTGTCTACAACCCAGATTTGTCTACAGGACTGGATTAACTGTGACAAACCGCGCTGATTTGTTTCAGTGAGCATACTGGCCAAAATCTTCAGTCAATATTTTAGATCGATCGAGGCAAAATTTCTTGAATTCTGAGTTGGGAAAAATGTGTAGGAGCCCCGAGGGTAGAAACTTTCATGTTTTCACCCAAAAACATGCTGTGAAAAGTGGTGAAACGGCTGCTCGCTGCTTATTCTGTGCACACTTTGCTCTGGGCGCTGCATGAATATGCTTCACCTCTCTGACTGCTCTTGTGCTTACAGGCATTGACTAAAGACAGGGAGAGGAGCTTAAGGGTAATTATGCCTTGTTTTTTTTTTTTTTAACTTCTAATAAAATAGTTTGCATTAAAGCTTGATTTTCATATCCGAACAGATAGAGGAGCCAGGACCTTTACATGCAGCTGAAAGGTCAGATGAATTAGCAGAGTCTCTGTTTTATCTGACAACTCCAGCTTGAAAACATAAAACCCACACTGTAGTGTCACAGCAGGCTTTTATTAACCTTTATTTAACCAGGCATTAGAAACAAATGATTTTCCAGGGCAGGCTGTGTACAAGGCTCTGTTTAGTTAAAACAGGTGGATATTAGCCTCCCTTCACTGACACACAGGTGAACTCTGGAGCAGGAAAGGCACTGCAGTGAAAGCAGGGGTGTGTTTTAGTTTGACCACCCTTTCATTTTGCATCCTCTCCCTCCCAACATTTCCCAGCTTTGGCACTCCTCTAAGTGCAGGTTTGTGGAAGCAAGTAGGCCAGGGCACAGAGGGGTCTCTGAAAGGAAATCGCTCCTCCAGTGAAATGTGAGCGTGTGAAGGAAAAAGCGAAAAGTGGAAATGTGTCATTCGGCTCGTCTGAGAAAGCCCTTCATCGGGCGGAGCATCTGTGCCGCAGACTGCATTCAGGCAGGTGGAGATGTATTTGACTTAATGGTGTGTTGTGGTGGTGTATTTCTGCATGCGTCTCCCCTCTGCTTCTGTGTGGGAGGCTGTGATTCACTGCACATGACTCATTCCTCTCTCCGGCTTCAGCTCCATTATTTCACCGGGGATGCAAACTCCTAAACTGCACATCACACACATTAGCATCTCCTGATTGCGCCCACCGTGCCGCAGCTGGGCCCAGTGAAATCGCAAACTTGCATCAGAGCCCTCGTGTGTGCGTGAGTGTGTGTGTGTGTGTGTGTGTGTGTGTGTGGGAGAGATTTCAGGGGTTTCGGGTCAGTTCGACACATTTCATTTTCTAAATAGCTCCAGTTCAGGCAATGTTTTTCAGAATCAAATCGCATTGTGACGCAGCAGGCTTTGCGGTGGGGCATTGTTATCCTTTTTGTCTCAACAAAATAAATGAGGTGATCCATATTTGTGGATACAAGTACAGACAGTGATGGAATTACAGCGTCTGCAGTCATAGCACGATCAGATTTTTTTTTCTCCTTCCAGTTCATTTTATGTTCAATCTTTGGTGAATAATTTTGCTTTATTTTTGCCCCATTTAGCAGTCACTTGTGGTGTGTTTGGATCCTCTGATCAGGTTGTCAGCAGGTTTAAACATGAGATTGCTATCATGTTTTTATAGCTTCCTCTCATTTTTCAGGGAATTTTTCAGTTTTGTCTCCCCCCCCATTTAATATAAAAACTGCAGACATGGCTTCATCTGATTAGACATGCAGCTTCAAACATATCTAATCTTCTCCTGTGTTTTGATTGAGCTAAATCAGCATGCATGAAGATATCTATGGCTGTTTTGATGGCTCTCATGCATACCTCCAGATTTAAATAAAGAATGTCATCTGATGCCCAGCTGTAAACACGTTACTTCAACACATTATTTCCATCTTGGATGCATATTTTGTTTATAAAGAGAGGACTACACAGCACCTCTCATCTTAGGTCTCTCTAAATGTCAGCCGGTGCACATTTATTTGTTCCAGCACATTTACAGAAATACCAGGGGCACTGTCATCCTTCATGAGTTTTTATATATATATAACAGTGTAAAAGTGTCACAGCATGCAGCATCCCTTGATTTCAACCACAGTCACATTTTTTAAATATGCAGAAAATCTTTAGATTTAGTTTGACTCCTTATAAACAGTCAGATTTAGTTATGATCAGTGAGATGTTCACAGCATGTGGCTCTCCCAGCATTTCTGTAGATAGAACATTTGTACCAGTTGGACTATTATTCATACACTATTTTTTTTCTTCTTTTTCTTGTGCTCTCATATAATTTTATGCAGGCCATTTTTAACGACTTGAGTTTTTCCCCAGTAGGCGTTGCCCATGTGTATTGAAATGTTTTGCTTGCCAGAGGCAGATTTTCATCCTGCGTAACTTGGCTGTAATTTACTGCAGGGTCACCTACATTGAAGCTGTGCTGTGCTGTGCACCACTGTGCTGCTCTCGGAGGATAGCTGATTCATGCTCTGGATAAGCGTGCTGCACATACTTTTATAAATACCTTCAATACAGCTGAGTGGTAATGGCATGTGTCATATTTCCCAGTTAATTAAGAGGCTTTTATGGTTGGACTGGTGCGAGCTCCCTGCAGCCTTCCCAAAAAAGTAGATTTTAAAAGCTGCTTTCAGATGCTCGCTTACTCACAGGGGCAGATTTTTTTCCCCCCTTAAATATTTTTCAGTCTCTACAAAAGTAGGCATAGAAATAACTGCATTGTGGGGTTTTCCATCTGAGGATCATGGCCTTTGGTAGATCTGACATGGACTCCATAGCGTGTCTTTTTTCCTCTCCCCCTCTTACCCACAGCCACAGAAGACTGTGCCTCCCTCAGCTTGGTTCTCCCAGAGGTTTCTTCCTGTTAAAAGGGAGTTTTTGCTTCCCACTGTCACCAAGGTCTTGTTCATAGGGGGTCGTCTGATTGTTGCGGTTTTTCTCTATTATTTTAGGGTCTTTACTTTACAATGTAAAGCACCTTGAAGCAACTGTGGCTGTGATTTGGAGCTATATAAATAAAACTGAATTGAATTCAAGTTAATTGGATGCTGCTGCAGGCTGCTTTGTGCTCGTCAAAATAAACTAGCCTTTTTTCCCTTTCAGCAGCATTAAAATAAAGTCCGGGTAAAGCAGGTGCACACACAGGTTTATATTATTATAATATTTCACCCTTTCACTCTAACAGGCGTTCAACTCGGAGACAGACAACTTCAAACTGATGTACGGGGGCCATCAGTACCACGCCAGCTGTGCCAACTTCTGGATTAACTGTGTGGAGCCCAAACCCCCGGGCCTCATCCTACCTGACCTGCTCTGAGCTGCCATGGTAACACGGCAAGAGCTAATTACCACCAGATAGGTGGAGCGGCCACTCGCCTCACACCAAGAGCAAGGGGAGGACATCTACAGTCACTGGATTCCTCTAGATTTTTTTTTATTATCCTGAAATCTCACCCAGACTGTGTTCATTTGCAGATCTTTTCCCTGAATAGTCATTGGTCGGTTCATATGGTTACTCTTTCGTTCAACCATACAGGTCAGCAGTTGAGGTCATATTTAAATCTGTTTTTAATGCTGCTTTTGACAAATTATTTCTGCTGACTATTTGTGCAGAAATGCAACAATATTAATAAATATAACTAATCAGTGAATCCTATTTAAATTATTAGGTGTGCAATATCCTTATAACACTGGCAGAGGAGGTTTTTGCTTCTGTTTGTATATTTTTTGTTTGCAGTGAATCAGACTTACTGAATCATAAGTCTACCATTGAATTACTTGAATTGTATTTCTGTCTCGGGTCTGTTGGATGAAACTCTATGGCTGTTATGGTTTTAATGTCTTTTTGAAAATCTTTAACATTCAAACCATCTCTGCTCTGCCGGAAGGCAGGCGCCTCTCTTTCTCTGCATTATGTTTCGCTGCGTTGAATGTCTTTTGCACTGTTTGTGAGGAAACTTTAACACCTCTTTGGGTATTTAAATTGTATTTTGTAGGTGTTGGGGATTTGAAGGGAATCTGTTGTGACTTTCTGTGTTGTTGTTGTTGTGTGCAGAGCTGAAATTCTGGAAGTATTTACTAATGCTGAATTTGAACAGCAGCAGCATTTTCTGTATATTACAGTGTCATGCTGCAGCTTTGTATTAATCACCCAGCTGTAATGTGAATGTTATGTAAATAAATGACGTGCAAACTGGTTAAAGTGTCGCAGAGTTAATGTAATTATCAGGTTTACAGGTCATGCAGACCAAGTTCACCTGAAGGACATGCTTGTGTGCTCTGTGGCGTTTCCATGCAGACACAAGAAGCTGGAGGGCATGTGTACATCCAGTCTGAGCCTTATGTTCAGCCTTTAATGAAGCCACTTATTTAGCTCGGGAGCCGTACATAATCGTGAATGAAGAAAGTATAACTAACCTGGACTGAATACACATCAGTTCATCATAATTTTCCATAAAGTAACCAGCTTCTTCTGAGGAAAGCAAATACTTCTGAAAACTACATGTGTAGTTCTAAAGTAACTCATTACTTTGGTGAATATAATTAATGTTACTACTCCAGTTACATTTTTTTTAATCACCTTTGGTCTTTTGCCACATAATTGCCTGAAGCCAAAGTTCTGCATATAAAATCCCTTTTAGGATATAAAGAAAACACAAGTATTTAATGCAAGCTCCTTGAAATTTGAAAAAGTTATGCATAAAAAAATTGAAAGACTCTGTATTTTAAGACCCTCCCGCCAGACAGGCATAAAAAAAATAAGCCCTGATTTATATATTCTCTTACTTTAGCTACTGCATTCCTGTGCTGTGCACTGTTTAGCCTGTTTTTTTTAGCTAATTTCCAGGTGATTACTCGGCTTATAATTCAACGGATAGTGGATATAAACTTGATGGTACTATTGGAAAATGAAACTTCTATGATGCTTTTTTTAAAGGCATCATGTCTGCATAAAGGCATAATTTTAGGCTGTTGCTACATGGATGGTAGGCAGCGCAATGATGTCATGATCACCGATATAGATAGGAACCCCCGGGGACCTGAGAACAACATACACAGAGATTATTTGATTATTATAGTAAAGATACACCAAATCAAAACCTTGAAGGTTCTTATCACATCAATTATGAAGTCTTGGAGTTGCCTAGCAGCTTCCTACTAATAGGCTAAAATGACCCATATTTAATGTTTATGACCTTTCAACACCTTATCAATACGTTGTAGGATTTTAATCTCACAAAAGAACTAATTTATATCCACAAAAACCTATAAAATAATTGCAATATTTATGAAATCATCACCATGCCCGGGACTACATGACCTTTATATGGTAGAGCAGAACCTGATAATTAATCACATTTTCTTTTGATGAAGTATATCAGTTGCCAACAGCACAAACAGGCCAAACAAGACTTCAACATGGGCATGTAAATAAAATAAGAATTTTTCTTGTGTAATGAAGCCAAAAACATTGTGCCTACTCCAGATTTAATAATTTATCACTAAACGCCGACAGCAGTGTTGGTAAAAACCAAAATAAAGGACTAAACAGAAAAGAATGGCAGAGAAAGCAAGGCTCCAAAAATGATCCAGGTTGTCCTCGCAGTACACCGAGCCTGTACACCCTCAAACTTATGCACTGCTGTACCCTCACCACCGCTAAACACACAGTCAACAATGTTTCATCACTTTTCTGGATTCATTCATCCAGTGTGTTTAAATCTGAACACAGCACGGCCTTAAAATGACTCATTTAATTCACGTGGCTTTCTGCTCTTATTCCGCTGCTTTTCCTGTGATGCTTCCTCTTCCGAATGCATGAATGTTTCTGCACATTTCCCTCTGTCATTTTACCCAATAATGTACTTTCTCTCAGGCCAGAGAGGCCTCATTTCCATCACTTTGCGACAAAATGGAATAAATTCTCTACCAACAAGCCTGCAGGGCCATCGCTGGCGGTTGAGCTCAGCCAATCAAATGAGATGTCTGGGGGAAGGTGGGGGTGAAACCAGTCTTATTATTATTCCCCCGCTCTTCAGGTGTGTTCTCCAACATCCATTTTTATCTCTCGCCATTCCCTAATTTATTTCCTGCAGAAAATGAATTCCTCTCCTCTCACCGTGAACACCAGGATTACTAAAATTACAAACACTGAAATCAATTACCGAGCGAGGCCGCGTAAATCAAAATGCAGCCTCGTCTCTCTCCTTGCTGCGCCCATCTTCACGCCTATTGTCTGCGATGGCGTGCTGAAACGATCAGTCTGGCAGAGACAAGAGATTGAACTGATACGGTGCTGTACTGAGTGCTGCTCTTTGGTGTTTCGTGGCCATGGCCCATCATATTATTGATTAAAAACAGCTGCTTCTGTAAGTTCATCTTCACCCTCGTGGAAAGAGCTGCTTCCCGCTTTACATTTTGACAACATTTCCAATTATTTATGTTTGAGAAGCTAAAGCAGCTGTTTCAGTGTTTACGGGATTTAATCACAGTGACAGCAGAGGAAGAGCTTAAATGTATTAGCAGCATTCGGGATGATTAACTGAGCACTAATCCTGCGTTTTTGCGGGGTGGTGGTGATGTTTGAGCAAAGTGTTTCCTTTTAATCAAGCAAAAATGTATTCAAAGTAGTCAAAAATGTTAAACTATCAATAAAATGACTCGAGCCATTCATCAAGCAAAACGTACAAGCCGTCAAAGGTTTACATTTTTTAAATAGGAATGCTATTCCTGATAAATTAGAACTGGAAGATGAGTCATGATATTGATTCTTCATAGTTTTTCTGAAATGTTGCAAAGTGATTAATTGGTTAATTACTCATCTACAGTAGAAATATTAGGACTGGATTAATTATTGAAGACGCAACTGTGAAATTACCAAAGTTGACTCAATAACATGCCTTGTCAAAAAAACACAATAAACAAATCAACATCTAGATTATACTAAATAAAACAAAAATACAGTAAACAAATACTTTTTTGTGTTAATTGACCTATGACCTATTCAAGCATAAGAAAAGGCGACAAGCACACAACAGAAAATGCTTAAATTGGGTCTCCAGGCACTTTGTTACTAGCAGCCTTCCACAAAACCAAATCTTTATTCCCTTCTTTTAACATTAGTCTACAAAAAATACCCACAATAACATAGTGTGACAAGCAAAATAAAAAGTAAAATACTATTTTTATGGCAACAAGTTGAACAAAGAGGTACAATGTTAAGTGTCTACAGCCATTTGTAAAACACGGTGGAGGCTCTGTCATGGTTTGGAGCTGCATTTAAGCCACCATCTAACTGGCAACAGCTAAATCTTTCAGCATGATAGGAACGCTAAACATGCTGCCAACAGTAAAAAAGAAAGGTGGTCTAAGAAAGTTCAGTCTATGTTGAAGAAGGTGGCCAAATACTGACTTTCCAGGCCCGAAACTCATTGCATGAGTGAATGTGTGCCATCATCAAAGCTAAAGGTGGTTCAAGAAGATATTAAAGTGTCACTTTTTTGGTCAGGTAGCCTAAAAACCTCATGAAAAGAGCACGTCATGGAAATTATTTGAAAGACACATTTAAAGTTACATTTTTTAAAAAGTCCTTAAAATGCTGGGTACTGTGTTATTTCTAACAAATGTGACACAAATGGAAGTAAATAATATAAACTGAGGTCTATTTTTGGCCTTGGATTAATGCACATTGAGCTCCCGAGTATTTAACAGCAAGACAAATCAAAATACACTCCATGGTCTGAATTTGTTGAAAAAAATGAAATAAAAATTAACAAATATGGCAAATGGACTTTTACACTCCCACTGGCACTCAAAGTGCTTTGAAACATTACAAGCCACATTCATCCATTCACCCAGGGCTTTAGGAGCTTTTTAATCTGTCACACACACAATCACACTCCGGTGAACGCATCGGGAATAATTTGGGATTAAATACCTTTCCCAAGATACTCAATCAGATCGAACCAACAACCTCCTGATTGCTTGACGACCCACTCTATCTCCTTGGCCACAGCCGCCTGTACAGAGAGTATCCTTTAACGCTCATCTTTGGTTCACTGTTAGTGGAAAGCAAAAGCCAACACTTAACATAATTTATGACGACCCAATTTCCCCATTAAGGACCTGGACACAAATATTAGTCATTTCCACTGCTTTGATGCTCAGTGCACAGACTCAAGCTTCGTGGCTCACAGTCCTTCGCTTCAGTGTCCAATCAGCTGAGACAGCTGAGACTTGAAAGGCAGCCGACAGATGAGTCACTGTTATACCACAGAGACAACGCGCTCGTTCAGCTGCTCGCCGAGGAACAATGACTGTTTCATGACAAACTAAATTCTGCTGTGCTTCAGATGACCCTCAGTCAGACTGTGGGGCTGTTTTTCCTCCCCTTTCTCCATCTTTTATTCTCAGTTATGGATTTTTATACAACTGCTTGCACCCTGAATTTTCATTACCATAACACAAAGCACTAACAACATTTAAATCTGCCCTTAGGGACTTTTACACAGGTTTCCATCTAAGCAGCATCCTCTATGTGCCCATTCTCCTAATGTTTCCAACTGTTGTGAAGCTAAAAGAAATGCAGGCTTTGACTCACACCACACAGCTGAAGCGTATGTTGCTGTTTGGCTAAATCATGTTGTCAAATTATTACTATAACGAGCATGTCAGGTCTAAAATTGAGGCAGTGTGTTTATATTAATAATGGGCTTGTGTGCATGGCCTTATTAAAATGGAAATGCAGGATTTACAACCGAGTGATACGGCAGTAGTTGTGTAGCTCATGCAGATTATAGTGGATCATTAGAGGCTGTATAATTTGAAGCCCAAAGAGGCCATGATTCAGTAATCCATTGCAGCCACAGTGGATGTTTTTATTTGCTACGTGTGGTTGAAAAATTTCATTATTTACCAGGACTGCAGCAACAAAACCTACGATGAAAACTGAAAACTGTATTTTCTACCGATTTTACATAATAATAACAATAACAACATAATAATTTAACTGTTGTGTTGCATTTTCAGTTCCACAGTTCTTATATATTCTGTTTATATTCAATCACTATTTTATATTTAACATAATATTTGGTGCTAAAAACAGATAAAAATAATTATTCTTTTAAAAAAAGGAAAGAAAAACATTTTCTGATATAATAATGCAAGAATGACCTCAGGATCTACAGTGGCAGCTTCAACCCTGAATGATTAACCGACTGTAGAAACCACATAAATATTAATTAGTTTGTTTGTTTATGTACAAATTAAAAACAATGATGTAATCTTTTTAATTCTACATTAGTTTTATTGTTAAACAGCAGTCTGCTAGTGGCTCTGTGAGCCTGTACTGTTCAGCATTCGCACGCCGATGCGTGACGAAATTACAGCATCGATGACTTGAATGGTATTTTCTGTCAAAGTTACAAATTCCAACTACAATAACTTAAATCTGCATCAGGTTCTGCAAATATTTAAATTAAAATGATAAATCTTTCAAAATGAAACAAAAGTACAGAAACAGCTAACTAGTAGTTAGCAACTAAAGCAGAACTGGAGCTGGGCTGTACTTTGTGAAATACCACTTTGTACCATAGGATGGCGTAGTGATGATGGAGCAGTCTTTATTAATAAGGAGACTTAAGAGCACATTCTTCTTTTTTAAAACGACAGCCTGCAAAAGACAAAGTTAAAGCAGCACACAGCAGGGGCTAAAATGCTGCCCCTAGTGGTGAAACCTTTGAGTAAACTATTCAGAGGGTTATTACAAAAAACACCCTTAAGCTAAATGCTAATTTTCCCAATACTGTCCAAAACATTGGTGTGAAAACTAACAGGTCACTACATGTCCGCATCCTAGCAACAATCCATGAACCGAACATTAAAAGCTTCCACATGAAACACTTTCCTCTGTCTTTAGCCAGTGCAAACACAGTCAAAAATATCATATTTGGGGTTTATTCTCTCATTTGGATAAAGCAGGCAGTTTGAAGATGCCACATTGTGCATTTTTAACTTGACATTTTGTACACTGAACATTAAATAATTCATCATAAAACAACAAATTAAAACATCATAAAGACAATATTAGCACACAGCGGTGTGTTGCAGCTCACCAGTATTTGATGCTTTCCGTTGAGTTGCTGACTGAATGTCTGAATGTCATCTCCAGAAATGTCCTCAGTGCCATTCGTTCTGCATGGACTGCACGGCTGGAGCCAGGCCTGCTCCGACACTCAGGATGATGCAAATGGTTTTGCTTACTGCTTTAATGATAGATGATAATATCCTGCTGCTGATGAAGGATGTGTTTACTTTTAGTGCTTGACTGTGCTCTGAAAAAACCCCCACGTGCATGTGTGCGCGTTAACACTACCAGGAGGAGGGTAAGGGGATAACTAAAAGAGTTTTTTGCAACCTCCAGCAACATTTAACGCACTCCCACCAGAAATGGTGTGCGCGCTGTATAATTTGGGCCCATCACTTGAGCATTTCAGTAGCGAGCCGCGTCTCTGTGGGTAATGGAATTCATTGTTAGGACCACTCTGGAGGTCCCTCAGAAGTGTGGGCACAAGACAAATGGTGCTCATCAATATCTGCCTGCTGCTCTGTAACCACAGCAAAAGGAAATGAATGACAGAACGCTTTTTTGACATCTGAAGACATCTCTTGGGGAAATTGGCTGTGCAGATTGAACATCAACAGGCCTTTGGAGAAGGAAAGACTGCTGCCTGTTCATGTGAAAAAATCCCGGAGATGTCTCCATTCACAGTTAGAAAAAGAAAAGAGAGAAAATTTATGCTTTTAGTTTTATTTTAAATGTGCACTCTGATTCTGGTAAAAGTCCAAAACAATGGGTGTAGGGGTGAATGCAAAGAGTGATATTATCTTTTTATGTTTTTACATTTTAATGTCACTGTCTCAGGGTTTGAAATAACATCCTCGTACAATCCCGTACCTCTGGTGTTTTTATTCCTTTTTACACCTGGGATATCAGAAAAGCATCTGTGCACTGATCTCCGTGGCTTGAAAATTTTAGCTCAGTGCTGGTCTCTTAAAGTAGTACTACAAAGTGACATTTTATTGCACCATTGCGTGGTTGTGGTCTCAAAAGAATTGCTTTCTTCTTAAATAATAGATTTATTAATCATTGCTCCAGTACACACACAAATGTTGCTTTTTATTAGGAAAAAAAATACAGTTTTTTCTTTTTTGCTTCTTTGCTTTTCTTTTTGGTTTGCAACAGAGTTTCTCATTATATTAAAAAGAAATATGGATGTAGTGACAGTTACCAAGAAGTGGCCTTAAAATATGTCCACAAGCTGGTGGCTTGTTGAAATATGCCATAAAATTCACCACCTCTATGCTAACAGTTAGCCCAAGAACGGAGCAAAGGCAAGCAGGTCAGCGCAAGCATCGGGCAATCACTGATCACTAGGGAAAAATGTGAGTGGCTGCCGGGGGTTGCTGAAAGAGAGGTTGTTGCACAGAAAATCTTCCAGTTGCTTTGGTTGCTAGCAGGTTGCTGTGGTTACATGTAGTTTGCATGGGAAATGCTGACTTGTCTGCAAACACTTGCCAACTGCTCTCAGTAAAGTACTGAAACTTGAAAAAGATAATAATTTGTAAGCAAAAGTTCTCCATTTCTGGTTTGCATCACACTCTTTCCAGTTTCAATATCGCTTGGCAAGTAGTTTGCGTGCAAACGACAGACAACTGCGATAATCTTCTTGCAACCAAAGCAATCACAAGGAGGTTTTTGTAGTCGCTGACAAATGTTTGCAGACAAAACAGCATCTTGCATGGAATCTACAGGCAACTATCTGCCAAAGACCAAAGCAATCATAAGGCGGTCTCCATGACTGATTTCACCTTGCGAGAGTTTGCAACCTTCAGCAGCCAGTCACTCACTCGTTGGGGAATACACATTTTTTCCCGAGCGACTGGAGGTTGCCAGGTGGTTGTTGGCTGATCTCTAGGTTTGTGTGACTGACGACTGAAACAATGAAGCATCTTGCAAATCGAGTGAATTTTTCTTAATGTTGTTTCTGTCACATGAAAAGCTTCTTTCTGTTATTATAACTGAAAGGTGTTTCAAATAAAGTAGTCACAAAGGAATGACCTCTCCTTAACCATGTGATTCATCATTGTCTGTTTCACACAACACAGAGGGGTTCAACAATGCATTTTAACAGCTGATTCTGAGGGATCTTAGGGCCATTAAAGGGCCATATTTTCGATTCAATTTAGTACTGTAGGAAGAAATAGTGAGGTGACATATTGTCCATTTTAGCACCTGCACTCTGTGGTACAAGGGCTCTTTGTCCCACTGTGTGGTTACAGAGATAATGTGTTTCTTTTTAATGGATATACTCTTGGATTTTGGCCAGAAGAAGCTTAATCTGAGCAAATTCAATAAATACATACAAATTCATTATACTTGAGGAAAGCTGTGTTTTTCAACAACCAATTTTTCAACCAGGGTTATGTTTAGTTTATCTATAGTTCTGTCACACTATATGGATAATATAGTACTATATTATACTATTATATAGTACTAGAATGTCAGTAAATGCAAAAAAAACTACCTCAAATAAAGCAGTAGAGACTAGATAGCGAGACAGTGAACATGAATGTAGGATTTAAATATTACAAAGCTGGATTTTAAGCCAGGCTTTATGAGAAGGAAACACATTCTACAGACACAAAAAGTCCACTTGATGGCTCTAAGAGGAAAATATCACTTGAAGTATGCAGACATTTTTGTATTTATTCATCTTTTATGTGATAATTGTCCCAAAGTGTATTTTTATTATGATTTACTGCAGCATGTCTCAGACCTACAACCAGTATTTCTGAAGTGTGGCTAGAGCGTGCAAAAAAAGTTTAAATTTCACCCTGCAGATGATAGCAAAAAAAAGAAGAAAGAAAAAAAAAAGATCTTCAGCCTACTGATCTTCAAAAGAGCGCTACACCACAGAGGTGGACCAGTTTCCAGACAGAAAATAAAATGTCTTTTCTGTGCTGTGCTGATCTTTTTGCAGCCTTACCCGAATTTGGATAAAAGGCAAAAACTGTGGGATGGAAAACGGACTTCATAGAGCTACCACTTCTATTGAGGCAGCAGATATTTTCTTTAATATAGCATCAAATAGCACTACAATAACATAGTGTGGTCAGAGGATGGAACAGTCAACCCTGTGTTACACAGGAGCTTTCCCTAAACCTCGATTCCTAGCTTACATCTTTTCAAATTTCACCTTAAAAAAGGTTGCTATAACATCTTTGATTCTCATTCAGTTAAAATACACCATAAGCTTTTTTTTCCTCACTATCATTACATTCCAATAGAATAATTTCCCTATATTTTTTTCTGTACACTTATCTTTAATGCTACCATAAATTAAGAGCATGCTGCTGCCCTTCACACTAAGGATTACTGCAAAACTGGCACAATACCACCACATGACACCACGTCAGGAACAGAACTTCAGTCACATCACTGTTTGAACACCTCTATCATCCGCTGGAGCTGGAAAAACAGACCCAGAGAAGGACGGCACTGACTTCAACTCAAAGTTTTATCTTGTGTTGGTGTCTGACATCATTGTGGTCCCATCCAATCCTCTGGTCCGAAGGATTCTGGGTTTTAAGTCCCCTTTCTCCCACTTAAAGACTTAACTGGAGAAAATTGGTTGGATCAACAGCAGCACCATCAACGGCCAGTGTTTGATTGAACTCCCTCTGTCCAAAAGCACCATCACTCATTAATTAAGCTTCACACACGCACACTTGTGCATTTTCTCTTCCTCTGTCCAGAGCAGGTAGGAACCTCCAGTCCAGAAGGGCAAAAGGGCTTCACTTTCATCCTCGATCCCCCACTGAACAGTCGGCACTGCCTCTCTCACAGGCCCCAGTATGGAGCGAGGCTCCTGCGGTCCCTCTCATAAACATCAGGTATGACCCCGTAGGGCGTCTGCACCATCTTAACAGAGTTTCTGCCGAACAGCTTCCTCTCATACTCGATTAGCTGGCGCCAGAAGCCACCATTGGGCCTAATGACGGGGCGGCGGGCTTTGACCCAGGCGTGGGCCTCGGCCAGAGACACACGGTGGTACTTCATGAGATACGCCAGACACAGAGAAGCGGAGCGGCTCACTCCCGCTGCACAGTGCACCAACACCGCCCCTCGCTTACGTCCCACACTGTGGATCTTATCGGCCACGCTGTCGAAGTACAAGGAGATGGGGGAGTGGGGCATATCTGCCAGTGGGACCTTTACATATTCCATGTGAGGCCAGTTAAAGTTGGGGAGCTCAATGGTGGCATTGACCACACAGGTGATGCCTTTAGACAGCAGCAGGCTGCGGTTGGAAGCCACGTTTCCTCTGCTGAGGAAGAGGTTGGGGGTGATTTGTGCGATGCCTCCCAGCAGGCTGCCATTTTCGGGCAGCAGCCTCGGTACCGTCGCAGGCACCATGGAGTTGCGATGGTGGTGGTGATGGTGGTGATGATGATGGTGGAAGAAGCCTTGGCTGCGGGAAGCCATTGAGAAAACAAGTGGGCTTTAACAGGAATGGATTTTCTTTTTTCCTTTACAAAATCTTCATGAGCTCAGAGTCATAGTAGTGCAGCGGCACCAGCCAGACAGCTCCTGAAATACAAAAGCAGACTTAGCTTTTATCTAAATTAAACATTTTTCTATTTCATTGCAGGCTGACAAACATAAAAACACTTCAAGGATGAGTAACGTGACTGCTGTTTGAAAACACTACAAAACAAGAGCATTAAGATCCTTCTTTTGGAGGGCAGAGTGCTGCGAATCCATGAAATGGTTTGGATAAAAAGAGAGAGGAAAAAAAAGGAAATGCTTTTGTAAGAGTGCGTCTTCAAACTTTAAAAACCCAGACAAAAAAGCTGTTAGAGTCAAAATAGTTTGAACCCATTTAAAAATACGAAGCTGTGAGCCCGCAGCCCCCCGGCTTCACGTCACAAAATTATACGAGAGGGGTTTTCAAGAATCCGCCGCGCCGCAGAGACCAGTCACTCTACTGTACGTGTCTCAACATTCAGGTCGAATGGCCGCACGCTGAGACGAGCCTCGCTCTGCCATGTGAGCGCAGACGTCCCGCAGGCAAACACTCACCTCATCTCATGTTCATCCATCCACGGCTCCCACATACAGATTACATCTCGTCTCTCTGGCTATTCCTGCCGTTAATGTCATTTCTCTACTGCACCCAACAGCAGGGTGGAAGCTAATCACACATACTGTATGATCATACCAAACTTCATTTAAACACACGATTTGCCACCCTAATTTCATTTTCTTTTCTCTTTTTTTTTCCTAAAAGGAAAATTACCTCTACTCTCTTTGAGAGTACAGCACATACAAGGAAAATTATATTATGGAAACTCTAATATGACATATACTACTGTATGTGCTCAGCTGATGGAAACACCTGTGGCAATGCTTAGACTATCAGCGGAGAACCCACAGCTCCGGGCTGAGCTTCACACACTGTTGCACTTGTCGTGCGTCATCCACACATCCTGCACCAGTCTAGGCTGGCAGGTCTTTCTCCTTCATTTCTAGTGCGGTCTGGTTAACAAGACGCATGGCAAAAACACTGCTGTGCGCCGTCACCTTGCAGACTGGGATTCTTCTTGTGAATTAAACTCTAATCAAAAACATGAGTGTGGAAGGTGCAATTAAATTGTGATCGCAGCTTTCAATGCACAAAAGGGTTGCAAGGTAAATCAAATCCTAATCCCTCGTTCCCCCCCTTTGATGAGCGGATGCTTCATTTTAATGCAAGGAAGAGTGTCTGCTGTGCTTTTCCATATTTTCTGTCATGTTATTACAACAGTGGACGCTCATGTTCAATCAAGAGTTCAGCATATGTACAGGTAACGTCCCTGTGAGCCAAAATCTTTGTCTTCATTTCTTTTCCTACTCTTGGCTCTGTATGATGTCAAAGAGAGTGTCCATAAAATGTTTCTTAACATGGTCATCTCATGCACACAGCTCTGACCGTGAACAGGGAATCTGCTGTTTAATCCTATCGTTTCTAAGACGCAGCCAATCACAAGGAAGTCAGGTTAAAGGAGGACAGCCTTAACCCTCATTCTACTGACTGGGGTCCATGTAGACCCCCAGAAGTGTATTTTGTCATATCTCACAGATGTTATTATTATTGTTTTGTTTTCAATTGTTCCCATTTTTATGACTTTGTCAATCAATTTGTTTCTTTTTTTCCAATTCCATTATGTAATTCTCTTGAGGAGCACCTGAAGACATGGTTCTCAGCCAGGAGAGGGTAGAGTTCCCGCTCCACGCCAGCAAGAAGTTCAAGTAACTTGGGGTCTCGTTCACGAGTGAGGGGAGGGTGGAGCGGGAGATTGACAGACAGATTGGTCCAGCAGTGTTGCAGATGCCACCCGAGGTGGATCAGGCAGATGTTATTTTTATGGGGTTTCAGCCATGTCCTACTGGGAGGAGGTTGGGGCAGACCCAGGACACACTGTAGCGATGACATTTCTGGGCTGCCTTGCTTTGTGTTTGTTTTAATGATTTTATACTGGTTGTTGTTTTGTTTTTTTTATATATAAATACAACACAAATTTTACCTTAAATTATTGAAAACTAAGTGTTACCATAGTCAAAGGTTGGTAAATACACTGTTGAGTACTAATGTGGAATGTACTTCCATAAAAGCTGCAGGCTGCAAGAAAAGTAGATTTTCATTTTACAAAACAACATGATTGAAAATGTAATGTAATAGAAAGGGAAAATGTAGGCATACAAATAATAATGATTTGATAAGAAATAAGTTTTGATATCATTATTATTTCTATTACACTGAGGTTAAAGGGAAAGCAGTTAAAATGACTTGTTTCAGGCAGAGGATGTTTTGAGTTGGTGCACAAAGGGATACCATAAAAAACACTTCAAACAAACCTAACCTTGATTTCTGCTGTGATTTTGAATCCAGCCCACAGAAGAATAATGAGTTTGATGTCTGCTCACCATTTTTATGTCACTTTGTTCTCAACAAATTACACAGTGTATGTCAGTAAAGATTTTCAACTTGAACAGTTCATTCATCCAAGAGCTGATGTGTGATTTAAGTGTTCCCTTAAATTCTTTTTTAACTTTTACTCAACTCTGGAAAGTCAAAGAACAAAAGCATTTAGCTGTAAATCAACATAAAAGGACCACTTTAAAACCCATAATATAAATAATATCAGTCATATCTTTTATTTTTCCCAACAAGTTTCTCTCTGCCTGCAAGATTGTTAATGATTTTATTGCCTAAAGCTTGCACAGAAAATCAGTAAGTCATGGAGCAGCTAATCTCCCCAAGGGCTAGAAAAGCCTTTCCTTGTATTGCTCACAGCTTTGATATCCCAGCATGGCCTGCTTCCCTTTAAAAAAAAAAAAGAAAAGGAAAAAAGAAATGAAAGGATAAACTAAAATAATGCAATCATCTCTCTGTGTTCCTGGTTGCCATCCACCATGGACTTTGCTGTGAAATGGTTGCCATAAACCTGCTGCACCTTCATCCACAGCGCCACCACTTGTGATAAAACAACAAATATGTTTCTCACTGTAGAGCAGTCTCAAAATCACAAGACTACATCAGAGTGTGAACAAGTTTCCTGCAGGAGCATCAAGTGCATAATAAGTACTAGCAGTGATTTACCTCACCTGATGTGACAGTAAATTAATAGATTTTTGGTTTTTGAATTGCTGGGTTGGGCACCTAGGCAGCTCTAAATACCAATAATTGAAGATTAACTAATAAGGAAAATCTGTTAAAGTACCACAGACCAACTGCAGCCAAAAATGAGCCACAATTTACTTTTTTAGTCAATTTTAATCATGCAATCACTTCATTTCAGCAATTTTAGTTTTGTTAATGGGGTCTTCATGGTTTTAATCATTCAATAATGAGTGGTGGGTACTTCAGTCAAAATGGATGTTAAACCTAAATCAAAAGTTTTATATTACAATGTGAAAAAGTAACTAGCTGAGGAGGATTTTAGAGCTGAACAGGTCTCAGAGACGTCACAAGTAGCAGAACCACAGAACAATAAAGATTTCTGAAACAGACTCTCCCAAATGAGTTATCTTCACTGTTCAGTTCACTTCACCTTAAGCAACTCTTCATAGTGCTTTACTGTCATTTTTGCAGAAAGATTGATATTGTAGCTCAAACTCAGGCACACCTCCCTGTGTAACGATCAGTGAGGAGACAGACGATGTGTTTTGTTGTTGCTGCTAACTCAAACAATCACTGCTCATTTCCACGTTAAAAAAATGTATGTATGTATGTATGTTTTTATGTATGTATGTATGTATGGACCCTAACGACCTCAATATCTCTTAAACCTTATATTTTGAGCAAAATCATTTGGACTCTAAAAGAACTATATTGTATTTTGATAGTCAAATGCCACTGTGACCTTGTAATTCAAGTTTCTGGCCAAAACTCAATCACTCTGAAATATAAAGATTACAACACGCACAAAGTGAAAAGGTCAACATCACTTTGACACCATAATTTCAAAAACTTTTCATTACCGAAGAGCCTGGACTAAAGCTAACCACTACGTGACTGAACTGACTGTTTGGTGATCAGCTAATCCATCTTCACTAAATATGAGTCTGGAGGACATGGATACAAACTAGTAATTATTCTTTTACCAAGTTTTTGAAGGTATACCAGACCAGCATAGACTGGGCCTTAAAAAAGAAAGTGGGACAGGGTCTTAATAATAATAATAATAATAATAATGGATTGCATTTATATAGCGCTTTTCGGGGCCCTCAAAGCGCTTTACAGTTCCACTATTCATTCACTCTCACACACTGGTGGAGGCAGCTACAGTTGTAGCCACAGCTGCCCTGGGGCAGACTGACAGAAGCGAGGCTGCCATATCGCGCCATCGGCCCCTCTGGCCACCACCAGTAGGCGGTAGGTGAAGTGTCTTGCCCAAGGACACAACGACCGAGACTGTCCGAGCCGGGGCTCGAACCGGCAACCTTCCGGTTACAAGACGAACTGCCTTCCCCTCACATACAAAGTCTTGAACCATCAGGCTCTGTCGTATCTTAAAAGACCTCATAGTACAATGTTATCCTAACATAGCATTGCTGGCTTACTTGTGGTTCGAAGAGTTTCTAAAAGTTGAATGGGAGGCAGAGCCTTCAGCTATTCCACCTCTCTCCTGTGGAACCAGCTCTCAGTTTGGGAGACAGACACCCTCTCTACTTTTGAAAATTAAGCTTAAAACTAATAGTTATGCTGTCATAGGCTCAAATTCCTGTGGGACTTCATGCACCAAGTATTTCTTCTTCAATCACTTCTATTTGTGCTCTACCTGTTTATATACCACTTGCAACATGTCATAAAATGTTTGCCTTTTCTTCCTTATTGTGTGTTTTCCCCATTTCCCTATACTCTTTTTCTTTTCTCTTTCCTCTTTTTGCCTCGACCTGCAACTAGTCGCAGTGGATGGCTGCACCTCCCTGAGTCTGGTTTCTCTGGGTTCTTTCTGTTAAAAGGGAGTTTTTCCTTCACACCCTCGCAGATTGCTAGCTCATAGTATTATTGTCGGATCTTTAACTTACAGTATAAAATGCCTTGAGGCAACTGTTATTGTGAATTGGCACTATATAAATAAACCTGAACTGAATTAAATTCTTCTCTGTAAAGCACGTGAAGGGGTTCTCCACCAGTTCAAGTCCCACACCTTACACCAAATGTGGGACAAGAGGCTCATTTGCAATGAAGCTGATAGGGAAAAAAACTGGTTAGAGAAAGATGAAACAGGAAGGGTTGAATAGATGAACTTTCAAAATAAAAGTCAGATGATTCTCCACTATTAAAGTTATCCCAGTCCCTAATCTCACCCACATCAGTCTGAGTGTAACATCTCCAGTGACATTGTTCTAAAATAACAAAAGCTAAGCCTGACCTGCGAGCAGATGCCTTGTCTTGAGTCTCTATGTATTGCACAGCTGATGCAATAATTCACAGACAGAGATAACACAAAGTGAGTTGCTGGGCAACCAAGTAACCAACAGTGCAACAGCAGTAGCCACATCAACGGGGAAAAGAAGAAAATAAGAAAACCAAAAAAGCCCAGGCCCTCTCCAAAGTGCTGATGAACCACAGCGCTGGGCTGTGCTGAGATTTGCTTCATCCACATGGTTATTTATACCCCTGGCAGGGCAGAAGCGGAGGAGGGAGAATTATGCACAGGCTGTCGTCACTGAAAACTCTACTGTACGTTGGAAATGCTGCAGCTCACTGTCAGTCAAATTTACTCTGAGGATTTAAAGGACAGCATTCCAACTTTTACTCTACTACAAATTAGTGCTGAACTTTACAAAAGACCAAATTGAAGTTGTTTTATTATATACATTTTCATTATTATAGCCTCATTACTGTAATAGTCAATTCTCCAAGCCAATTATTCTAAACCTATTAACAAAAATAATAAATCCACATTGGATGCAATCACATTTTTAATTTCTCATTAGGCTACAACTATTTCGACGGTGTCTTTTATGGTTGTGTTTTAGACCATTAAATTCTTAAAACTGATTTGTGAAAAAAAAAAAAAATCTTTCTGAGAAATCCCAATGAGACATTTCCCTCAAATCACCTAAATTTCGAGTTTTCTTCTTCTGATCTCCTTTATGTTTCAGAAACATCCCCTCTCTCAATCACTCAGATGAATCTGTCAACAGTTGGTGCCACCTCACAAATCTTGTGACGCTGCTCTCTCGCTGGGGAGATTCCTCAGGGGTCCGGTTCCACCTTCGCTAACACAAATTGGAAACGTGACCCACCTGCAGGAAAATTAGAGTGGCGGTCCCGCTGGCAACCTCGTCCTCACGACACTAACGAGTGAAACCTTGATAGAACTGAACTTCCTGACCGAAGCGAGATAACTGAAATAGCCGGAGACGGCTGCGGTTTCTCAATAAAAGAGGCAGTCTGCTCAGGTTGAGTGATGTCTGAAAGTGTCTCGGCACAGACTCAATAATGATCTGGGGAGAATGAGCAGCAATGACAGGGACGGTCTTTTTGGGCAAGCAAGGAAGGGCACGGCCTCTCAAATGTCTCCAATGCAGCTGGATTCCAGCACAAACAATGCACACAGTAGCTGCTGTTGGTTCAGAGGAGGGAAAGTTTCGAAACAGAGGGACAAATGCCACATGAGAGTTCGGCTCTGGCACCTTCCTGCTGCAGCAGCACCACCCAGATCCACAATGTCACACCTCAATATGTCGCACCAAGGGGAAAATCACTGACGGCCACAGATGGTCACATGTCATGTAGTAAGAGACAGGATGCCTCCTCCCTTTCCTTTGAGATGTTTTCCACAAATTTGTCTTTAAATGAAACACTTAGTGTCGCTTTTAGAGATTACTCACACGAGACAGATAAATGGACTCTACTTTTACACAATGGGAAAACAATGACAGACTGACACAGACTTAACCTTTTATTATCCTTAATTGATTTCACAAGCTGGGAATGTCAAACACTGCCAAAATTAACCAGCAACTCTTCCTATTTGTTTTCAAATATTTCAAAAATGTACTAATTTCAGCTTTTTTAAAATGTGAATTGTTCTTGCTTTTCCTTATCACCTTTGATAGTAAACTAGAAATCATTAAATTTTCAGATTTCTTTAAAAAAAAATTTTTAGAAGCTTTTATTCAGTATTTTACGACATTTTACACACATTTTTACCAGTTGGGAACATGACAAGCAGATAGATTACTACTTTAAACTTTTATAATTAGCCTTGTCTCGTTATTTTTCGTTTTCAGCAACCAGTACGAGTCTAGAATGTGGAGTTTGAAGTGAATGACTCCTCAAGTTTAATAATTCAAGAACGAGCCGTGAATGAGGACCGCTCCTCTGCGCACGTTCCTATGCCCGTTCGCGTGCGCGTGACGCGAAGATGTGCTTGCGTTGTGACAAGTTGGGCTGTCGGAAATAGAGAATATTAGTAAGTAGAAAATGCCTGATGGAAGTGTCAGCGACACGTTTGCTTTCCTGGCAGGCGCGCTCGCTTCTCCAGTTTCACTCAGCTTACATCACAAAACTAAAAAGCTGGACATAAACCTGCCCGGAAAACCCATTTTTTTAGAAATAAGTCAAGGCTTTAAGGTGAATTAGTAGGCATCTTATATGAGGTCCTCATAATGCCGATAAACTGGCTCAACGTCAGATGCAAAACTCAACTTACCAGTCGACTCTCTCTCAGGCAGAGATGGAGGTTTTCAGAGCGCCTTCGCCGCCTGCACCAAACCGGCGCGCACGGATCTGCTGCTGTCACACATCTACCTCCTGCCAGTCCGCTCATGCACACGGCCGGGTAGAAGACGAGAGGTTGGCAAACAGCCCGCAACACACAATAACATCACGTGAAAGTCACCAGAAATACAGTACGAGCCATCGGTACATCCGCCTGGTTGTGCGGCGTGCAGAGGGCAGCGCTGCCTCCAGTATAAGGGGTGATCAGTGCCACACAGAGGGGGAGGAGGGGGAGGCAGGAGGAGCATGTTGGCTTACTGAGATGATTCCAGGCTTTTCTATTGGGAGATTCAGCCAGTCTGAAATCTACAGGGCTGTGGCCGAACCATGAATGAGCCTCAAGCTCCAGATTCACCGTCTGAACAAGACTAAGTGCACATAAACCGATTTACTGCACTAGTTTTACAGGAATTTTATAAACTAAGGTGAGCGATCTGTAGAAGTACCTTCACGATGTGTGATCGATTTTTAGGGATGAAAAGCTGGGATCGGGACCAGAGGCAGTGAGACTGATCACAGACTGTGAAACACCCCCCACAGCTGTGGGACTGTCAGAGGGTCAAGTGCATGACGGTTCTTTACACTGGTGATTCTAGAGTTTATTGGGGTTCTAGGCAAAAACAGGTGCCCATCCACTCAGCATTCATCACCACCAGAGTTGGCCCAAAATTTTATGGGTCTTTTAAGCAGAATTTTATTTGGGGACCCTCACCCCCACACAAACCCATCCCCAACTACCCACAGAAGCAAAGCTAATATGACCAGGCTTGATCATTTGTGCATTATGCATCAAACACAACTATTATCAGTGCTGGAAAGAAATGAAACAAACCAACAGACAGTTCATGTAATTGTTTTTGAAATGCACAAAAGGGCAGAACAGTCACAAAATTTAACATAGGCGTATATATTATTTTTGCATAACAATGCAAAAGTTAAAACAGACACTATGAAATAAATTAACAGAAACTACCTGGTTAGAGCTAACAGCAGGTTACCAACCATAATGCCTGTGGTTTCCACCTTAGCCCACAGACCTTGACTGAACCGAAGGCTCGTGTGACGCTTCTGTTCTCTATCACATCAAGAGTATCTCTCCACTCTGTATGCAGGGTGGACATCAGCACTGAAACTCTGTGAGCTAAATCACAGTAATTTGTTTACAGAGGCATGACTGACACCTAGAAGTACCTACACAAGACACATACACAATCCTTTTTTAATGTAACCCTCAAATTATGACTTTTGTGAGACAGGTGCTGAATTTATTCTTTTTTCTTGCCATTACAATTATTAAGACAATTATAATTTGAGCGGGTGGTTGTGATGGCAAAATTAGTTCAGCTAGAACATAATAAATACTGCATTTAACTCTAGTTCATCACTATGTATGTAGCCCCCAACATCACTGGATATGTAGGATGGCCAGATGGGTGATCAGATTTGAGTCTGTGCTGGCCGTGCTTGTGTGCTTGGCTCTGTCTGTGATTCTTGAAACTAGAAAGACTGCGGTGGTCATATTCTCGCATGTATGCGACTGTTGTAGAAACGTGTGGCTTTTCGATGCACAGACGTGTCAGCACTGCGGCCAAGCCACTTTACAGTTTGCATTCATTTCCGAAATGAATGAGCAACACTGACAACACCAAGCTTTTCTACTGGAGGTAGATTTTCTAATGTGTGTTTTTATGAAAAATAAAAGTTTGTATGAGCCTTATTATTGTATATTATCACCAAAACAAACAAACACAAAGAATCAATCAGCAGCAACAAAAACAATTGCTGGGTCAGTCAGGAAAAACCTGTTTACATGAACATATTCAAATGACACATTAAAGCTCCCGATAAATACATAGATGCTCCAATTAGTGGAAATCATTCATCATCAGGACTGATTGGTGTAGCCTTTACCATCTGGAAAAAGAAAGGTATAAGAAAGAGTGAGGATGTTGATAATGAAAATAGGTTTGCCTCATTTAAACAATTTACAGAATGTTTATAAAATTCCTGCATCAGGATTTTCCCACTGCTTAAACAAATCAAGGTTATATTAGAAAACATGCTTACCTTTGATCATGAGACCCTGGGTGTGATGAATAAATTCTACCAGGCACTATAAAACTGTCTCTTGAATAAGACATGCTTGGGTGGATGAAGTGAATGTGGAAGTAAACAATTAGGTGTGGGAAGAACATTTGGAGAATACACATAACTGTTTAGTGAATGTCAGACGTAGGCTAACATAGGTCATACTACTCCAGGGAAAGGCTTCACACTCTCTTCTTTGATGTTTCACCTGTCTGTCATAGATGTAAATCTGCCGCTGGTAATCTGACTCATTTATTCTGGTGCTGTACAAAACCCACCACCACTCTGAAGCATTTGGAGAGAGCTGACTACTGGATGTATTTATAGCTATACTTGATGTGACCAGCTCTTTGATTTCTGTAAACAAGTATGGACGATTGCAATTCTGCTCAGAATGGTGATTGAAAAGTTCATACTACAGCGGTGGAAAAAGAACTTTCTACCCACATTTGAGCTTTGAACAAGTATCTACAGAGACATCTCAGTGAGAACAGACTGAATATAATTGAGAGGTCCTGGAGACCCGTACTGGCATTTCTGAATTGGGAATAATTAGTTTGTATTTACGTCTACTGGTTTTATCTTTCTACAGGTTTAATGCTGTCTCAAGGCTGTGGGGCTGTTGCTGTTAGATGTGCTTTCATTCAATACAATAACAAATATTAAAAAATACACACTTTATGTGTTTAGGTATTTAGCATGTGAAGTACAAATGTGTTTTTACCTGAATGCAACTTTCCAAACTCCAGGGCTAGCTAACACCTGTTTTTTGCTCATGTCGCCCTCATAAACAGCAATGTGTGTCAAAAGTGATGTTACAACTGCACTTTAGTGTCATTTTGAACCATTCTGTTTTTTCCAGACTGGTGAGTATGATGCAGTTGGCGGGGAAGTGAGCGTACAGTCATATCTGGCTTTACTGCCATTTCAAGCTTATAGCTGTACAGGAGAGGTTCCCTGGATATAAAGAGGAAGACGCTGCAGCTTGAAAAGATACGACTTCCTGGAGGAAACTGTCAAACTTCTTTAATTCCTATACCAGCGCTGATGAGGAGGTGGCCATGCCTATTGCTCAGGAGAAGACTGCACTAAATCTGGCACACCTTTAAGTCCAGGTAAAAGATGATGAGGCTGTGTGATTTCACAGTTGGCATGTGACATGTGATTATAAAGTAGGCTTTGTTGTTTTGCAATCTAGAACAGACTGTATACCTGAAATATTTACTGTTATTTCAGCTGCAGTTCTGTGTGGTAACCCCTTAATCAAGCCTACTGACCTTAGTTCAGCCACGCTCTGACCACCATTTAGTTTGAAATCTATCACAGCTAATGTAGGCTGACAATGAGTGGAAAGAAAGAAATAATTTATCAGTGTTTTAATTCTGTAATCCCAAGAACGTTTCCCACAAGGTTATTGCTATGCTTGATTTAATTAACAAAAAGTCAAGACTATTTATTACTAAAAAGCACTGAATATGATGTAAAAGCATGGTGAGGTGAGAATCAACAATCAGAGGCAGGTGTGCCTCGCATGCTACTGTGTCCCTGGCATCAATCACTCCTCATACAGAAGCTGTGGGAGGATCAAGCACCTCCCTGAAAACTGTGAGCTACAGCTATGGAACAAACAAACCTGTTAATGGAATCACTAAAGTCAGAATGAAACTCTTTTTGCTTCTTTAAATGAATACAAACAGGACTTAATGAAGACTACAGACACAGTCACACCAAACTGACATCCACCAGCCAAACTCTGTAATCATTTATTCTACTTATAACCATATTTCCTCTGTCCACCCATCCATCTGGTTATTTGAGGTTGTGGTAGTTTATATTTTGTATAAAATCCTTTTAGGCTTATATATCAGTATATTTGGTGTAACATTTAAAACCAGGATGTGAACTGTTCTTTAAAAAAGTTGTAAGCTCCCCTTGAAAATTTGGTTTGTGAAATTGTGTTTGGGTCTCTAAAACACTGACAATTTACTGTTTTTTCTATCTGCAACATTAGGCTGTTACTGATTAATTTAAGAGAATGATTCATCACCAATACACTTTAGTAATGATACCAGCATGAATGCTGCGCCCGTGAAGTGTAAAACAGAAAATAAACAAGTTAATGAATGTATGAAGAGCAGCACTCAGGAATCCAAGAGCTGTACTTGCTGAAGTCGTGTTTTCCATTATGACCATCGACATCTTCTTTTTTTCCAAAAAGGACGCCTCAAGCAAAAGGTGAATCATAGCCATTCAGAGCATAGACACAGCCTGTGTGTTTTATTGTTTTATAATGGAGTTTATTCTAAATGCAGACAGTAATCTACAAAGTCAGCATATTGAACCGATGCCTTAAACTGTATTCTTAACTTTATATTTAGGTCATAGCTCAAGAAAGTAGAGGTTCATTATCTACAGACTTCTTTTTCATCTACAGGAGTCACACCCTCCCAGACTAACTTTTGGCCACCTTGAATGAGACCAGGATTGTTTGTTAACATATCAAAACAGTGTTCCTGTAGCTAAACACTGATTGGAGCACCATGAGAATTTTTGGTCAGCTAAACTAAGATATACTAGGTATATTTAATCTAAAACACAAAGCTCATTTTTTTTTGGCTAACTATAATAAATTAATGCAACTTACTTGTTGTAAAAAATTCACCCCAAAGTGAGACCGTGCAATGCTCATAGAAATACCCAAGAGCTACATCTCAGACTCTACAGGCTTCAGTTAGCATGTTAAATGTTAGAGTTAACTTGATGCCAGATGGTGGCACCTTATTTGGCTGCAGCTGCACTGGCTCCTGATAGTAAAAGACATTTAATGTCTCAAATGCCCTTAAACTGGATCGTTTGGCTGTGAATCTGCTGGATGGTAAAGCCAAACTAATATACAACTGTCAGTCATTGGTAGCACTTTGTGAAACCAATAGTTTAGGAAATATACATGCAAGCACTCTGTAAGGTCTGCGTAGCTGGCTGCACAAGCTGCATGAGCTATGAGTGGTACATCAAGCAGTAAAGTCTCCTACCAGCACTGTCTGCTAGTCGAGTAGAAGAAGGTGGTGCAATAGAAAAATAGAAAGCATTGCAGTTGATGGAAGGGGGGGGGAGGGGGAGATCGCCCATGCAGGATGCACGCAAGGCCCCAAGACCTTACGTCCTCCTTGTTAACATCCGCGCTTCTTAGAGAACAAACTGGACTACCAGAAGCTAAGACATGGCTAAATCCATCCATTCCAAGTGTTGCAATAATATTCTGAAGCTGTGCTCTTATTACTTGTAGTTGTCGTGTGTGCATTTAAACTTAAAAGAGCTTGTGCAAAAATACTGAAGTCATCTCAAGTCACAGCTCTTCACACACAGCGTTTTTGACTGTAAGATCTAGGCTCTTCTACCTGACCATTGAATGTACTGTTATTATCATCACAGCTGTGCACATTCCCTGCAGTGCAAATATCAAGGAAGCCCTGAATACTCTCTACTGCCATCAATGACTTGCAAAATACTTATCCAGATGGTGTTTTCATTGTAACAGGAGACTTTAATCAGACCTGCATGAAAACAGTTCTCCCTCATTTCCATCATGTAGATTTTGCAACTAGTGAAAAGAACACACTGGACTTAGTCTATTCAAACATAAAGGAAACATTTAAGGCAGCACCCCTTCCTCACCTTTGCTCTTTGTGTGATACTGATTCCTACATACAAGCCCTTGCTAATCAGAGAAAAACCCACCATGAAGCAAGTGAGAATCTGGCCTGCAGGAGCATTGAAAGCATTACAGGACTGCTCTGCTTTGAATATGCTTACTGGGACATGTTCCTGGCAGCTGCAACTGACAATCAACATGCAAATGTGAATGAGCATGCCAAGTCTGTGTCTGCATATATTCAGAAGTGCATGGAAGATGTCTCTGTCACCAGAAACATCATCACATACTGGACAACAATAAACTGTGAATGAGTAAAGAGATACATGCGATGCTCAAAGAACAGAATGATGTGTTTAAATCAGATGACATTGTGGCACTCAGAACAGCAACAAGTCAACATGAATCATTCCATAAAAGCAGCCAAGCAAAACCACGGTACAAGAATACAGAAACTTCTCCAATGACCCTGTAAGTACCAGGTGAATGTGGCAGGATATCAAAGCCATTATGGACTCTAACCCTACTCACTCACCCTGTGAGAACAGTATAATCTTTTTTAATCAACCTAAACAAACATTTTGGGAGGTTCAAAGTGCTTAACAACACCTGTAACACCTGCCTGCACACCCTGATGTGCAGGCATTTAGTCTTGAAACAGCTCATGTCTGGAAGACCTTAAGAAAAAGGGAACATAAAGGAAGCATTGGACCCTGAAAACATACCAGGATGGGCCCTCAAGGAGTATGCCAACTAATTAGCTCTGGTTCCCACAGAAATCTTCAACATGTCACTGAACAAGGCTGTCATAACATCTTGTTTCAAGATTGCTGCCATCATTCCAGTACCCAAAAATACCCACAGTCACTCATCTTAATGATTACTGCCCTGTAGCACTCATCCACATAATGAAGAAGTGCTTTGAGAGGCTGGTAAAGGACCACATTGTTTCTGACTACCTCCTGCATTCAACCCATTCTGGTTTGTTTACTGCCCATATCACTGCATAGAAGACACCATGCCCTCTGTGCTGCTTCTAAACCAGGCACATCTAGAGGAGAATAAAATACATGCAAATGCTGTTCATGGATATCAGTTTAGCAGTTAACACCATCATTCCACAACACTTGCATAAAAGGGTTTACCTGTGTAACTGGCTGTTAGACTGCCTCACCAGAGCCCAGTTTGTTTGGGCAGGTAAAAAATGCCTCTAGCATCATCTCCCTGAGCTGCCATCAGGGCCGCATCCTGATCCCACTGCTGTCCACTCTGACGACCCACGACTGCTGTGCCAGATCTACCACTAATAACCCTGAGGCCTGCTACTGTTTACAACAGTAGTGTTTACAACACACTGTTTACAACACATGAGGCCTGCTACTGTTTACAACAGTAGCAGGCCTCATGTGAGATAATGACAGCTAGGCCTATGTAGAGGAAGTGAGCCAGCTGGTGGACGAGCGCAACACTAAAAACTTGACTCAAAATGTTGAAAAACAAAAATCAGTAGGACGCAGCAGAGTCACACTTGGTGGTCAGCAGCACAAAGTTCCTGAGTGGACAGATAACAGCCTGGTCATTTCAAATTGGAGCAGAAATTAGTTTTTGTGCTGATTGAGGAGAGCTCACCTCTCCCCGCCCATTTGCAACATTTGCAGCAGATCAGCTAGATTCTGCATCAGCTTCTTTCCCCCAGCCATCAAGCTGCTGAATTCTCAATAAGTCCCCTCATCACTAACACACACATACACTCACTCACACTGGACTGACTGCTCCTGGACTACTCAATATGTTCAACACAGGTTTCTATCCATGAAAAAAACCAAAACAAACATGGCTTGTTTGGAAGGATTGCCAGGAAAAAGCCTCTTCTCTCTAAGAAAAACATGGCAACAAAATTGCATCTGAACAAGCCACAGGACTTCTGGAACATCCTCCTTTGGAAAGACGAGACCAAAGAGGAGATGTTTGGCCACAATGTCAGAACCAAACACAGAATATCAGCACAAATATCTCACACTGTCAGCCCCGTGGTGCAGGGGTGATGATTCGGGTGTTTGTTTTGCAGCCAAGGGACCTGGGAACCTTGCGGTCATTGAGTCGACCATGAACTTCTTTGTATACCAAAGTATTCTAGAACAGACTGTATACCTGACAGTTAAGTTTGGCTGAAACCGGATCATATGACAGGACAATGATCCCAAGCACAGCAGAAAATATACAACAGAAAAAGAAAAGAATCAAGGTGTTGCAATGATTCAGCCAAAGTCCAGACCTCAGCCTGATTGAAATGCTTTGGTGGGACCTTAAGAGAACATAAATGACCAAACCACAAACCTCAATGAACTGACGCAATGGAAAACTGCAAAAACCTTTGTTTTCACATGACTGTAGTATTTGACACCCTGTAAAAGTGTTGGGCAATCAAGATAAGTGACAAAGGTTTCTGCTAACTTTTCATGATGCACTAATTTTGCATATATTTGTAAGCACAGCCAACTCGTATTAATTTCAATTAATACCATTGTAATTAATTTACAGTTTACTTTCATCTGAAGGACACTCATCAAACTGCTCTTGTATTTGTTCCTTCAGGAATTCATCCTGTTGAATTAGTGAGTTAGCAATTTATTCACTGGTACTTTGTCTGAAAAATACAGATCATCTGATCAATCATTTATTATCTCTCTCACATACACACACACACAACATGCCACTGCTTGTTTACGATTCAACCTAGTACACTCTTTTTATCATGCTTCCTGTCTCGTAACCTGTTTATTTAATCTATCTATACTCCTGTTATTGTTTCAAATAAGACAGGGTGTAACAGGCTGCAGCAATAAATGTACCCCTCTGCTACGCTGCTATATTATATGTGCTAATACACTCACAAGGTGTTCTCTTCACCTCTTTCTTTTGTGTGCAGACAGCTGCATCATACAAGAGGAACGCTCGATACTGTAGCTTCACAAACAACGTGAACTATTTATTTGACCGCCTGCAGAGACGTGTGATCGTGTTGCAGGTCTTGAACTTATAAAACCCACGAGCAAACCGAGTTGGAGATGTAATAAACAATGTAGGACCACACTCCACAGCGGCTCAGGCAATACATATCCACTTTAGTATGCTACTGAGGACGCGCACATTACCAATTTAAATGTTGCCTTGGCATGGCAGGCTACAGGCGTACATGGAAAACAAATATACTGACTGTTCTTTAGGTCTGTTATTTCAAATCTCATTATGCCCTGCCTGGAAGAAAACAGCTCTGACCATCTATGGCCACAGCTCGGAGACCTTGGAGATTGCAGCTGCATCTGCGCGGCTTTCTGTGCAACCCTTAGTGAATACATCTATGTGCAAAACCATAATTAGACGTGCCTTCCAAAGTCAATTCTATTTCAAAGGGCTCCTAGGGGAGATATTACGCTATCCGTAAACCCATGGCCCCGGCCTCAGTCACTCCTAATTACATTCCAAATTCAATCAAGTGGAAACAAACAGCAGCAGTAACAATAAAAAAAAAGGTTTGAGGCAGACTGGTTCTGCTTTATGAGGGAAAAAAGTGACAGACTGACACCGATTTGTGATCCTGTACTTAAAATGCATCCTGACAAGAAAAATGCAGAGGAGAGGTATCAGCTCGAGCTGATTGAAATTCACCTGACGAATGTTTAAGGGGGAAACTGTGACACCAAATGTCTGTGAATGAAACAAGCAAGGAGTAAAAGACGAGTGATAGATGTGTTAAGAATGGCTAACCTTGAATTAGAACAGTGAAAAGTGAGAGAAGAGATGGATGGAGATGGAAACTGAGAGAGAGAGAGAGAGGGAGGAGAGAGCTGCAGGCTGCAGAGACAGGGACTGGGGTTCAGACTGAAATGTCAGATGAGTCAGAGGCATTCTGGGAAGATGCTCCTGTTTAATATGTCTCCACAGTCTGCCATGGAGGCTGAAAATTTACAATGACACCATTGCCATAATAACAAGCACCTGCAGCCACGTTGTGAAGAAGCTGTCTGCTCCGAATGAGCGGCGAAGTGACATTGATTAACCCTGACCGCCTGTAACACCAGATAACTGATGTGGAGAGGGTGCCACGGCGATTTAACCTTAAAATCCTGTGCACATCCCTCAAACGCGCGGACACTCAATAACCTGTGCTTCTCAGTTATGGCTACTTATTTACACTTTCTGAGAGCCAGCACAGATCTGCCAATCCAAACACTGAATGATGAGCACGGCTGTGAAAAATCACTGAGGGGGAAAGCTGTAGAAGACAGGCGAGCACCTTTTGGAGTCATGCTGTGAGAGCTGAGGCAGAAACACATGCAAGAGGGACCAGAACATCTTTATCTCAAGATGGGTGTGCGACCTGCAGATTATCAGAGTATCTGTGTCGTCTTGCGGATAATTAGAGGAACGATTATCTCTGAGAAAGTATAAGCAAAGTGTGAAAATCTGATCCCAGCTGGCTGGTAACACTAGAGATGTTTATTTCTGTCCATGGTGCTGTGCGTGTGTGAGTGAGACCAGTGGGCCGGGGGGTGGTAAGATGAGGAGAATGGAAAGTGTTTTGTGGTCAGATGCAGGCGTGTGTGTGTCTCTGTGTGTGTGCACATCTAAATAAAGTTGCCGCTGATCCCACAGGCACCCCAATCGCTCCAGCTGTGACGGTGGTAAATAGACATGGGATCTAAGTGTTTGCTGTGGCAACATGTGAGCGCAGCGTGGAGGCTGAGCTCAGCGGGAAGCCTCCCCGTCACTCTGATCCGCTCTGACATCAAACGCGCGCATACACACATGTGACGCTGCACAAAAGAAACACACACACACACACAGAAATACAAACACACATCCTCCGTACAGTGGCGGCATCTCTTCTCATCCCAATAATATTATCTTACTGAGTGCTGAATGGCTCCCTCCATGACAGTGAGTCGCTGAGAAAAATTGCACGCAGACGGATGGGTGGGGGAGAAGAGGGGAGGGGGGCACAGCAGACTTCACTGCTCTGGTTTAGTCACGACTCCTCTGCCCAACAGATGAGCATGAGCAACAGGGCGAGCGTGTGTGTGTGTGTGTGTGTGTGTGCGCATCTCCATGGAGCTGGCCCCCTGCCCCTCCTCTCCACCGCTTCATCGCTCACACTCCAGCATGCCACAGACCTGGTTGCCAAGGTAACCTCTTGTGTTGATGGGTTCACCTCTGTGTTAATCACCGGCTAGCAATAATGACCAAAGGATGCATGGTGTGTGTGTGTGTGTGTGTGTCCTTGTAAGGTCGTGTTTATGGCTTAGGTTAGAGCCACAATAAGAGCTTGGATTATTCATTTAGCTGTGATGGTTAAAGAAAGGAACCACTGTCCTCACAAAGGTAGTACAAATACGTGTGCGAGTGAGCCTCTCAGCAACACACAGATTTGAGAGACATCTTTTTCCCTTTTCCCTGAATAGCAGCAAAGTTAAAAATCAATAAGACAGCAGCAAAGGAGAAGCTCTGAAACCAATCGATCGATTTTCTCTGCAGAGTTTGTTTTCTGTTTCCATATCCACAACAAAAAAAACGTAGTCTAGTTTTTCTGCCTTAAAAAAACAACTATATTCAAATGTCTCTACTGCAAACATGCAGATCATTAAACTTGGTATATTATGGACGATTAATTAACATTAGCGCAATTTGTCAGCTGGGATGGGCGCCAGACCCCTGGAGAGATAAGTGGTTGAGGCAACAGGTGGATAATTTCCTCTGTGTTATGTATAAAATCCAGCTCAGCCTGATGCAGATTAGCAGTGAAAAAAACAACTAAACGAAAAATCTCTAAACGTAAGTGCAGCGTTCAGATCCTTGCACTTGTCCTTCAGTCATTTTTTTGTCACTTTAAGCTTTTATTTGATCTCAGATGGAAAATTGTTCTTTTTAAATCCTCTGTGTTTATCCTGTGATTGAGAATATTACATGTATTATTATATTACTTATGTTGAATATGTTGAAGCTAGGCAACAATATATAAAGTGATAAAGACCAGTAATATCTCTACAACAAATGTACACGTTAATGCAAATGTTATAAGTGTGTTATTATGCCTAATACTAGTACTTATAATTACATATTTATGCTGGTAGTTTTTGTACTTTTACCTGTAGTCACATGGAAAAGAAGGTTTTCATGTGGATCTTACATTGTTGTTGTGGAATCTTGGCTCTTTCTTTTACAATATCAGTTCAGCTGAGTTGAGTTTGCATGCATTTGTTTATGCACAGCTCTCTTAAAGTCCCACCACAGCATTTCAGACATAGTGCAATCAGGATTTTTACTGGACCATTGCACCATTTTGATTCTTTTCTTTTTTCAGCAATTTTGTTGTAGATTTTCTGCTGTGCTTGGAATCATCGTCCTATTGCACAACCCAAGTTTTAGATGTCAAATTGATGACCTCACATTTGACTCTAGAATATTTTGGTACACAGAGGCGTTCGTGGTGGAGTCAGTGACTTCAAGGTTTCCGGGTCCTGTGGCAGCAAAATAAACCCAAATCATTGCCCCTCCCCCACCACGCTTGGTAGTTGGTATGAGGTGTTTGTGCTGATATGCTGTGTTAGGTATTCTCTAATTGTGGCATTGCGGTCAAACATCCCTACTTTGGTCCAAACAACATTGTTCCAGAAGTCTTGTGCTTTGTTCAGATGCAAGTCTTCTTTTTAGAGAGAAGAGGATAAATATACAGTTAAATTCACGAATAGAATAGAATAGAATAGAATAGAATAGAATAGAATAGCCCTTTATCATTGTACATGTACAAATGAATGAAATTATGGAATTTTTTTTCTTTTTCCAAAGTGCCAAAATGTCTGCCCTTACAGAGGTGCTCACACTTGTTAATGAAGTGCATTTTCACCACCCTACATCACATCTGCTGTATAAAAATCTAACACCTCAACACTGCTAATTTGGGGTTGCTGATTTAAAAAATAGCAACGCATTTTGCTCAATCACATTGTGGTTTTTTTGGCAATTGTAAACATGATCAAGATGGGTTCTTTTTTTCTGGAATATCCGTGGATGCTTTATCACATCAAAACAGCCAAAACAACCAACAACCAAGACAAGCAAGCCACAGGCACCTCATTCGGTTTGCCAGGAGCGTGTCAAAAACCTTGAAACACTGAGTAAGAGAAGGAGAAAAGAGCCAAATCACTTTGATGACAGCTACTTCTGTTTAGTTAATATTCTGGATACACACATGCACGCAGCAAAACAGAGAACAGAGGAGAGCAACACAACAACAGGAGAGACTCACACCAGGCTGAAAGTCAACACAGACAACACAAGCAGCAAAGATTCATATGTTGTGTAGCACAATGAATGCTATATTTTCATATTGCATTGTAAATTACCAATTAGTGGCAACAGTTGCTAATGTTAGATAAACCTTTTTTGAGATCACCTACTCTGACAAGTTAAAATAAAATCAGTTTCTGAGATTTTCATGTATGAAACCATTTGAATCTGTGCATCCTGAGTGCATCCTGAGACTGTCATCTATTAATCTGTCAGTCCAGCTTACTTACATACTGTATAGATGTTACATAAAAAATATTTTAGGGTATGACTGTGCGAATTTCTCTGTTTGAATATATTTATTACCAGTATATAAGCTGAAATTCAGCTTCGTTTTACCTTTGTGAGGAGTCTGAAATGAGCACAGAGCAGCAGGCACAGTCTGCCTGAGAAGACAGTATGTGGGTGGATTGAGAAATGCTGCATCTCTGCACACATGCAGAGCGTTGACACTGACATCTGCTCCATCTGCTGCCCCTGCCACTTCAGCACAGACTTTACGGTGACGGAGAGAGGAGTGAGACACGTGCTGGGCGAAACAGGTGAGGAGTCTGTTCAGCTTCACTGCCAATGGAAGACTGGGGAAAAATACCTGCTCAATTCGGCTTGAAAGGGGCTAATTAACTTGATCATTTCTTACTTCAGTACACTTGATGAATCACAGACTTGTTGCAGACTTTTCCTGAAAAACGTCATCTGCTTGTGTTGTCTTCGTACACCTCCATCTTTGTAAGCCACAAGTAATCCAAAGCCAGTGGCAGACTGGCGCACACATCACTGAAAAAGAGCTAAAGCTGTGGGAACAAATGTAACACCTCTGCCACCTCAACCTGACACAAATCACATCCCTACAGTTCAAAAAGCTGAACTAAACCAGAAGGAAGAGCTTGTGCAAAGGATAAAGCGGCAACAGCACCGTTTACATGTTAAATTAATGAGCAACATTTATTCAGATGATGATTGGGTAGAGCTTGAAAAACAAAACATATTCTGGAATAATCCAGAATGTAAAAGCCAAAAATTAGCCAAACTGTCAATATTAACACATTTTAAGTGTAAATGATATTTTACTATTAATGAAGATATATCTAGTACCTTTTCCAGATAAGAATTTCCAGCAGACCAATTTCTTTATGTAGTGAGTTTTAAAGGCTAGTATATAGCTGCCTGTTTCATACTATTCATTAATTTTTTCTCCTGTTCTCAGATAATAAATTTCTCAGCGTGTCACATATGAGACCAGCTTGGCTATGTAAAATATATTCACCAGCCGCTTTGTAAGGTACACCTGTTCAAGAGCTTGTTACTGCAAATGTTTAATTGTCCAATCACACGGCAGCAAATGAGTGCATTTAGGCACGTCGCCATGGTTAAGACGATCCATTGAAGTACAAACAAGAATGAAGGAAGTGTCTGAGTGTTTCAGAAACTGCTGATCTACTTGGATTGTTCAACACAACCATTTCTAGTGTTTATAGAGAACGATCTGAAAAAGAGAACATTTCCACTGGTTGAAAATACCTTGTTGATGCCAGAAGTCAGAGGAGAATGGCTTTGGGCTAACAGAAAGGCAACAGTAACTCGACCATTCAAACAACCATTGCCCAAGCCACGATTTGTGCTGGAATTTGAATGGTAGGGTCAGAACTTTGCATAAATGACACGAAAACATGGATCCATCCTGCCTTGTATCAGTAATTCTGGCTGTGCAGTTACTTGAAGAACTACAAAACTCGCATTGTCTCAAGAAAATCACCCATATCCTTCAAGACCCATCATGCCTCAAATCATCTCAAATTGGTTTTCTGGACTTAGTTCATTGTACTCAAATGGCCTCCACAGTCACCAGATCTCAATACAGTATACAGCCTTACTTTAAAAGTCACAAAATTCAGCATTTATTTATGTGCCTAAATCGCAGACAGAATGAGCACCAGTTTCCACTCTGCAGAGACAAAAAAGAGTTGAAGCTTTAGACGGAAAATAAAAGGCAAAGAGGAAAGATCAAAGTCTAGTTTTTCGAGGCTGGGTGGAACACATTCTCCAGTAAAGACACAAAGTTGACATGAGAAAAACTGTATTGAACGAAATAAGCAATTTCACTCTGCTGCCTCTTGTTTTGTTTTGAAACCTTGATTTTAGAAGACTTGTGGAGGCGTAACAAGTTTTTTCTCCTTCACATCCTCTTAAATTTTCTGCATTTCAGTACAGACGCCTCTCCGCAGTCATCAAAGGTTGAATGTGCAGTTATAATCAGGCCGTTAGCTGAGGCTGATGCGGCGGTTGCTCTCTGCTCCGATAAGCCTGCCAGAGGCCGGCGGTCTCCTGCCTGTAATACATTCGTCACAGTTTCCCCAAGACACATGAGCGAGCCCCACACAAATGAAGACTGAAATATCTGCTTCCGTTTGTCTGCGTCAGAGAAGAGCATCGTTCACCCTTACTCAGCAGTATTCGGTCTCAATTTGAGGCTAAAGATGTTATTCTGTGCCCCCCATGCCCTCCTGACACCCCAAGTTCTCATATGGGGACATTAAAATTTGATATTTCTGCACCTTATACTTCATTCGGCTTAACAAAGTCTTTTATACTTTGTCAAATAACGGCAGCTTTATTGTGTTTTACTTTAAATTAAACTGTCCCCATGTGAGGACAAACAATCCCCAAATAGCTAGGTGAAATAAAAAAAATCAACCCCAAACAAAAGCCCAGGTCTCAGTGGGATGGAGACTTGACTGATACACAGAAGGAAGGTTCAGCTGAGTAATCGAGTGACTTTGATTTTATTGTCTGCATTAATTAAAACTACATCCAATCTAACAGCCATGACATCCTGAAGAGGATGCTGCTTATTATCATTTTAACCCTCATTGCTGCAGTTATGTGGCTTGTGCCAGTTATACAATTTTCACCTCTGCAGCTTTCCAAAAAATTACAATGAAATTATGTTTTCTTTTTATACTCTTTCCCCCATAAAAACAGCATTTGATGACTTCTTCCTCAATGATGAGTTTTGACACCTCAGTAAAAACCAATAAAGACGTGGTTAGACAATCATTAGAATAGTTTTTGTTTTTCCAGGAGTAGTTAAATGGGCAGAGACCACTCACACCAACATCTGATTAAAAAAAAAAAAAAAAACCCAGTTACCTTGCTCTGTAAGCAGCCCTGAAAAACCACTCATTTCATAAAAGAGCTCCTTTCATCACTTGTTTTTTGCAAATGCAAACGGATCTCCACTAGGAAGTACAAAAACAGCTAAAAAAAAAGATTTGAAGTAAACATTCATGTTATAAATATAATTTTACTATAAAATTTACTGAATTGTATGGATTCGACAAGCCTCACATTTATGACCAAATGGTGCTCTGGTTCCTAATTTCACTAAATGAATCCACTTATTAATTCAAACCTACAATAAGTTACCAAGAATTTTAATCCAAGCGGCTCTTTTACAGTTTAAAAATATCAACATGTACATCAGGTCATTTTCTAACACTTTATATCAGGAGAAATAAATACATCATTTTAATACAATCCCCTGTTCTTCTCACAATTATACAAGACTTGAGTACATTTAAACTAAAACACACAATAACAAATGTTATAATATGACAAGCAGCAACAATCTGAACGTCTTACAAAACTTGAGCTGACAACATTACAAGATTAAAAACAAACTAAACACTAACCACGATCGAACTTCCCACTGTGGTCAAACACTCCTACGCCTTGGTGATGTAACCCTCTTTGATTAGGAAGTCATAGATCTTGCGAGTCTTGTTGACGTCGATCTTGATCAGCGCCCGCGCCTGCGCCAGCCGCAGCCCGCCCTGCCGTCTGCACTCGTTAAGTAAAGCTTGTTTGTACTCCAGGTAGGCGCCCGGTACCAGCCGCACCACCTGACACAGCTACAACCACAAAATAAACACAGGGTTTAGAAACGGAGGGAGTAGCTTTAAAAAACAAACACACCGGTAAATACAGTGCTAAAGTCTTGAGCCAACTCTCATTTCTTTACCTTTTTCTAAGAAAATACGTGAAGTGATTTATGTATTTTTCCAACTTGGGCATGCTTTTATTCCAATGGCAGTGTATTTGGCATCATTGTCAAGCTGGAAAAATTAAGCCAATCACATGCTTTCAGATAGTATTCCACGATGGATCCAAATCTGACTGTACTTTTCTGTGTTCATAATTCCAACACTTCTGATAAGATTCCCAACACCACTGTCCAAAATGGAGACCCAAACCATGACAGAGGGAAGTCATTAAGAGAGGCCAGGGCCATGTTGTTGACATAGATGTGTAAGCAGATGACTAATGAGACACAACATATATTAACGCATATTGACCATTATTCCATCTGCGTGACCATATCTTTACCTCTTTCTCCCGCTCGTTGAGCTTCTCTGTTCCCGGCAGTCCGGTCAGGTTGAGAGGTGGGGCGCTCCGCCTACCTGTTGCTGTGGAGCAAAAAATTTCTACAGTCAAATGGAAATTCAGCACCACAATGTTAGCCAACCCTTCAGAGAACATAATAGCAGCCTGGCAACATGCAGTTAATTCCTTTGCATCGAAGAGACGGGCGAACAAATATTTACGCTGTGCAAATTGTGTAAATATAGCCATGTGGGAGTGTGCGTCCCATTTGTGCTCTGAAGGTTAGGGAAAGGCAGTTAATTTGAAAGGGAAACAAAAATAGCTAGAAAAATATGCAAGCAGGGGGCTATTTTTGAGCAGATAAATGGAGAAGTTGTTTGCATTAATGTGCCGGGAGCCACGGAGAGGACAGAATACATAAGGAAAGGTGGAAAGAAACGCCGTACCTGACACTGTGATTGTTGTGACAGCTGGAGTGATTCCAGCATCTCTGCAATCATTAAGAAAATTGTTATTATCTTGGCTGCCATGTTTATATATGTACACGTACACACACACACACACACACACTCTGCATCCCTGGGCTTTTGTTCACTACTCTCACTCCAGGATCATCAGCCAGAAAAGAAGAATCATAGCATTCAAGGTTTTTTTTAAAAGGTAGAATAATTGGAAGAACTTGGATAACATCCAAAGAAAAGGATGAAAACAAGAGGAGCAGCGACCCATTAAAAGGACTAAAAATACAGCAGAGACTGTGGTGTAAGCGAGATGCTCTATAATACAGCTCGATTCATCTCAGCATGAACAGTGCCGGGAGTGATGACAGAGGTCAGCGTCTCCGGAGAGCGCGGCTTCACCAGCCCTTCTATTACACGCTGGGCTACAAGCGGGGAGTTTAGAGTCTTACATTGCAGCCTGTTTGCTGAGCCACTGCTGACAGGCTCTGCCATCCTGGATGTACTGCAGCACGTCACACAGCATGGTCCTCTTCCTCCGCTCGTCTTCACGCATTCGCTTCACCCGCTCGTACACCTTGGCACCTATTGCACAGAAAGGTGAACAAAGAGCGTACAAATTAGGGCTGCGACTCGAAACTGCTACGCTGTTTAGGCCATAAAGTATCAGAAACTGCCAAAAATGTCCTTTACAATTTCGCACAGTTCAAGCTAACACCCTCACATGTCTTACTCTGCTGGATCAACAGTCCACATACCAAAGAAAAGCCCTAGGAGCCTGCACACTTTTAGTCTTTTCGTGGCACACATTAACAAGCTGGTCCAAGATTAAAATTCCAAAAATGATCCAAAGACTGTGAGTGTTCTGCTGGTGCAGCAAAAAATAATTGATTTGAACTGAACTAAAAATAAAGTGCAAGCCTGAATATAAACACATTTTCCTGCTTATGCACACAACTTTAAAATGAAGTTTTTGTTCAGGGGAGGAGGGAAAGAAAAGGTCAAACTTGACTCACTGCAGAAAGACTTGATCCCTGCTTTCCTGTACTCCTGCAGCCTGCGGATCTCTCTCCTCAGCTCAAACTCCACTGGAAACAAAGAGAGAGAGAGAGATCGAGAGAGATGAAGGCAGTTAAAAGCAAACCTGTGCAGACTGTTGCAGAGATCCCTGAACTCACTTTCACACAGCTGCAGCTCACATTTCATTTAGCACAATGAGTAAGCATTTTGTGCTTCTCAGAACAGTTTCATACAGCATTCATAAAAAATTAAATCAACATCTGGGAACTGGACGGCTCGAGGACTACTGAGAAAGACACAAAAGAAAACATCAATGTCTGAATTGATTACTGGACTTTTTATGACTTTCATGACATGAGTAACCCCCCCCCCCCCAAAAAAAAACAACAACATTTAGAAGCATCAAGCTCCATTACATATTTTTAGTATCTCATATTCAGATTAGTACATCTATGGCCGATATAACACCATCAATTAATCTACCAAGCTTCAGACTGTGGGAGGAAGCCGGAGTACACAGAAAACCTACATGCACAGGATTCAAACTCGACAGAGAAAGGCTGCAGTAGACCAGGAGATCTGAACCAGCAACCTGTTTGCTGCCCAGGACTCTAATTTTTCCAGTTTTGAACTGTTTTATTGTTCTTTATCTAGGTCATTGTCTTTTTGTATCACCTAGCCTCTCCTGAACTTCGGGTTATGAACTGGTGTCCTGATTTTTTTTGATACAATAGATACAAACGGGGACAGCAAAGCCCCAACAAGCTTTATTTGTGTGCACTGCTTTTCAGGACACTGCCAAGGAATTGTTATGGGACATCCAGCTGGTCTGTTGCAGACTATTTTCATTCACAGACACATGAACACGGATTTCTGTAGAGAGTCCTGCAGGCTTTGATGTTATCCTGGTGTTTTTTTCCCCCCTCCTTTTTAAGCAATGGACTTGTTCTCACTGTGAACTTTGCAGCACGCCCACTTTTAGGGACAGTCCTGAATTTTCTTCATGCATGGACACTTTGTCCTACTGTGAACCAATTAACAGTGTAGTTTTAGCTTTGTGCAGCTCTGCAATGATTTGTCTGCAGTCCTGAAAAAGTTGTTGCAATAGATGCACGGTTCACATCAACTGTAAGTCCTTGACCATAAGAGCAGGTCTTTCTAGTATCCTGAGTTTTTTTTTTTTGTTTTTTTTTAAAGAAATCAGTAACCTGCGCAATGACTGACTAATTAGTGTGGTTCAAAAAATAACGTTATCAGTTTGGTTTGTCTATCCATCTTCCACTTATCCAACGCAGGGTCACTGGGTGCTGGAGCCTAACCCAGCTGCAGGGGGTACACCCTGGACAGCTCACCAGTTTTGTGCAGAGCTAACAGCGAGAATGTGTTGCTCAATAACTGTGAAAGTGATTTTGATTATACTACATGTTACGAGTAATCAATCGATTAAGAAATCCTGGTTGTTCCAAAGATTAGTTACGATTTTTCTTGTAGCAGGATTAGCGTTCAACTTGAAAGTTAAGAAGACTGAAACCAACCTAATGCATGCCTGTTTAATCTAACTGTGTGCTGGCTGTCGAACTGCAGCCAGAGCAGAGTTAGCTTAGTTTAGCATAAAGATGGTAAACAAGTGGAAACAGCTAGCCAGGCTCCGTCCAACAGTTATGTAAAGAAAAAAATCCAGTCAGCACTTCCGAAGCTGACTAATTACCTTAATATATGTGAAGTGTAAAAATAAAAATCTGCTGTTTAAAGAGATGTAGGTGCTTGACTATTTCTTTGCAATGAACTGCAACTTCCTGGAGTCCCTGCTGGTTGCCAGGAAACTGCAACTGTCTGTGAGATGCCAATTTAAGAGATATCCAAATGACAGCAGAGGTTCAAAAACTTGATAAGCCTGTGTCAAGAAGCATTGCTGACTAATGAAGACATTTCGTGTTAGAATTTTCTTTAATTTGTACACAGACATAGTGGAAACGTGGGAATCTCTCAGAGAAAAACAGGAAGGGGTCTGGCATTACCTTCCCACAAAGATTAAAAATAACCTCCCTTGACGCTGCGATCGTCTGTGCGATGCTGAGACAGTGTGGCAAAAACTGGTCAAATCGATTCTCTGTGTTTGTGACTGTTGCTTAAATTGCACGTAACCCTGCCATGTGAACTCAGCCAGATACTAACATGCGTGACTTTCGATGAATTTGTCATGTTCAATTGGTCCAACCACTCTGGCAAATCTTCTCATGACATCATACAGCTCCTGCACCTCCTTTGGGTAGCATCGCTCCAGCACTACCGGAGACAGAGAGACGAGAAAGAGAGAGAGATGTGAGTAGGCAGGCAGATACAAACAAATATAAAACAGAAATATGAAAGAAAAATATCCCCAGCAGACACTTTTAGACGTGAGCAGTCTGGGTTTTTTACTGCATTCTAGGTGAAGTAATTTGGTTTCTTTTTTGCAGTTAACCACCAGAGAATAGCAGTCAACTTGCAGCTCTGCATCAATGCTGTGCATATAGGCATGTAAATATTACCAACATTTATCACAGTCACCCTGTAGATGCACCGCTATGATTCTCTGAAGCTGGTGCAAGGGGAGAATTTGCATCCTGTAGCTACTAAATGGCCTGTATGGTCTCTCAGCATCCATGCAAACAGTGCTTAACAGATTTATCTAACCACAACCCAATGTAAGGCTTATGGCATAGCTGCCCTGAAGTAACAATACTGTTAGTTACCATCATTTATTCATGTTCTTGTAGGGGTTAACTGTACAGTAACCAGTTCTTGTTCTGACAGGTGAACACACCTGTCAGCAAAAGGATTTCACACACATTTCTTTATTACACCTTCTTGCAACTGTTTCTTAATTTCTTACAATTTACACTACTCTCTTGCACATCTCTCAGTCTCACTGTTTACTTTTTGTTAACTTAGCTCTTGTTGTTTTTCTTTAACCACTGTTGTATGTATGAAATGTTTGCACTCTCTCACAGTATAAGGCTCTCTCTGTGCACCCGTGGCACTTTTATTATGTTGTTTATTTTCTGTAGACTGTACCACTTTTAATCTTGATCCTGTTGCTGTAACACAATACTTCCCTTGCGGGATGGACTGACTAACTGTAAGCAAGAAGTAGCAGCTCTTTGATCTAAATTAGATTTTTAATGCTAAAACCTTGTTATCCAATAATTTTCAGATTTGCTTTAAAAAACAAACAAACAAAAAACCCCCCCAAAAAACAAAACAAAAAGCAAAACACGTCACATGTTGTTTTTTGATTAGGTTCCAGTTATTTAGTTGCATTCCTGACAGATTTGTGTGTTTTTCTTGTTTTTCTGTTTTTCCAAAACAGCATCCAACACTGTTGCTCCATGAAAAAAAGAAAAGAAAAAAAAACCCCAAACAAACAAACAAACAAAAAAAACACCGCAACAATTTTATCCACCTTTTCTAAACTCACAGTCCACAACACCTCATCCCAGCTATCACAAGAGCCAGGGTTACTCTGGTCAGTTTGCCATTCCTTCACAAGGCTACGACAGAGACAGACAACCATTCATCCTCACATTCACACCTACAGCCATGTATCCTAACATGCATGTCTCTGGCCTGTAGAAGGAAATTGTTCTTACTGGGGAAAAAAAACAAGGTCCACAGCCAGCAGGTGGATTTAAACAGAGAACCTTTTATCTAAGAGGTGACACTGGATCATTTTACTGCCCCTAAAATCCTTCTCCTATCATAACTTAGTGAATGAACGGACATAATCATAACTTAAAGACTTAATAGCATCATATCATCTCAACAGAGTTCTTTGCTCTGAGCTTCCAGGCTTACACGTGGTTCACAGAATCTCCAAAAGCAGAATGGGCCTGACGAACTCTGAGTTATGGAAACAAATGCCATCTCTACTTTCAAGATTAGATTTTAAACTTTCCTTTTTGATAAAGCTTATAGTCTGCAGGGGGTCTGCTAACCTGAACCACTGCTTAGGTGTGTTGGTACAAACAGACCTCAGCAAAAGTGCTTGGGGACTTCCTTTGATGCACTCTTGCATTTTGTCTCCTTCAGTTTGTTTTGTCCCATTTGTTTTCATCCTTCTCCCCAAAAGGTTGTGACAGATGGCTGTCTCTCTCTGTTAAAACTGAGCTTTTCTTTCTCCCCATATGTGACTGTCATATCCTGGGGATCGACAAACACTGAACTGAAAATATATAATTTCATAATATAAAGCACCGTGAGACAACAGCTGTCCTGAACTAGCAATATATAGAAAAAATTCAAGTGGAAAAAAATCCATCAAAACATTTTGATAATTGTGATTACAAGCTGAACGTGGGTGACAAGTTAAAAAAAAAAAAAAAGTTAAACTGTGTTGGGTTATAATATGCCAACAGAACACTTTCAACGTTCCATGGGTTTGCACACATTTTGCCTAAAATTCCTGACAACTGTAGTCCCGGGAGATTTTTAAAGCAACTTAAAGATTCCCTCAGACTGCTGGTTGTCAATGTCACCACACATCATCAGCGTACACCTGTTGTGTGCTTTCATCTATAACTCAGTGGATGTGCTGAAGAACAATGAATTAAACATTGTTTTGTTTAAGGTTGGCTGTAATAAAATGATATCAGTATTTGATCAAAAATATTCAGGGCTGTCACGAAAAAAAAAAAAAGGATTTCTCCAAAAACGGGATGGTGGTAGAGATAAAAGAAAAGAACTCAAAGATGAAAAATAGTAAAAATAGTAAAGGGCATGAATGATTGTCTGTGTCTCGGAAACTCTACTGGAGAGATGGAATACCTTATAAAAAGATATTCCCCCTTATCTGTTGCTTTTACGATGACGGCGCGACCGCTGTCCACTACATGTTCAGCAGGGATGAGATCTGGAGATCGCAAATGCCACAGCAAACGACTCACATCATTTTCATTACATCACAGTAGAGACCAGGACAGAAATGCTTTATCACAGTATTAAGGTGAACACTCAGATCAACTTTATTGATTTGCAGTGACTCTTCACTCCAAGGAGACAAGTGAGCAAAAACCATTTGGAAAAATGATTCTCACAGCAATAACAGAGCCACTGCATAACCCTCATCGCAAGGGTCAAGGGCTCAGGTTTCTCTTTTAATTTGCCCCGCCCCCTGTCTACAGACAAGTAAATAATGGCGAGTTTCAAGGCAGTTTCACCTCCAGACTGCTCAGGTCGGACAGAGGCGGTACGCTCACTAATTGTTTTTGCACACAGTCTGTCACTTTACAAAAGTGTTTTGAGACTGAGTAATTTCCACACAGACAACCTTCATCAGTCGGAGGAGGAGACTGAACAACCTGAACAATTTTTCTGTGTATGACTATTTGGTGTTCGTACCTAATTCAAATCTAAACAGCCTAAATGAATTCGCACATTTCTGTACAAAGCTGCAGCGTGCCTTCTTCAGCTATAAATGCTGAATACATACAAACTGTACAAACTGTCCAGCTAGCATACAGCCGATGGTTTAACTTGACAGTGCAATCAAAAGGGGCCAAAAGATTCAAATTTCAAAGCCAACAATCATTTTAATGCAACAGTTCTACATTTAGTTTTGGTCCCCTATCTTTTCTAATTGAAAGTGTAGTCAAGGAGCACTACAGGAAGAAAAAATGAATGAAACTAAACAGAATCAGCAACCCTGTCCCTGTGATTTGTCACAGTAACGCCCCACTGCTGTGTATTCACCATGTTTAGCTCTCACTCTGAAAGCGCTTGTTGTGCTCATGTGAAAGCATTGCCCGTGTTGCTGAGTAACAGACAAGTGTCAAAGCCACCGAGGAAAGCTGATGTGTGTGTGTCAGGGTCAAATTCCATCGTCAGACTCCAGCCTGCGAGAGCTAATTATCAGCTGCCATCTCAGGCTAAACACATGAAGTCATGCTCTGAGCAACACAAGGAAAAATGTTCAGATCTCTGAGGAGACATCAATGCTGGACCTGTGGTGTGGTTTCACATGATCGGCACACAAAACTCTGACTGCAAATAGCAACGTAACCTGAATCATTCAGAGAGGCGAGCTCTTACAGGACGTCAAACAGATCGCTGTCCTGAAACAACAACGCTGGTCATTCTGCCTCCAGCAGTCACTGAGACATGATACCGTGAGCCTCCTGGGCTCAGATACTGCTTCCATTATTGCATGTGACACACACACACACACACACACAATCTTTGACAGTCTCCATGACAACCAGTCTGCAGCTCTACAGCTACTCTGAGTTCCCTTTTGTCTCCAAAGACTGGGGAGATAAGGGAAAAAGAGGAAGGAGGGCTAACTGGAGGCTGGAGGATACATAAATAAAACATGAGGGGAGAACTCTTCAACTCCCCAACCACAGACAATTTCACAGAGCAACACATGGAGATATAACGAAGGGCAGGGTGGTCGCACATAGTTTAAAAAGACACGCTCTAATTGGACAAATCCATTCACAGCAGTTCTCGCTGTGTAATGAAAAAAAACCCCCAGAGATGCAAAGAATTACGTTACTGAGCTCGCTGAAACCCAACCTGTAACGGGTGGATCAATAAAAACAGCTCTCTTTCTCCTGACACACTTCAGCCATTACGGCAGCAAAGCTCACCGCACTGTGATCGCAATTATGCCGCGGCACACTCGAGCCAACGCAGGCTATTCGTACCCTTCGCTGTAAATACAAGCGCGGCCAGTTGCCACACATCAGCTACCAGAGGGGCCGTGGAGGTTAACGGTGGTTATTACAGCGGCGTTATTTGCATGCATCCATAGAAACCCTCTGTGCCGATTTGGCTGCCAGATATCGCATGTCTCCCTGAGCTGCTATGAATACTGTCGCAGCCAAGCCCAAGAGTGTTTCAAAAGAGGACTCACTCTGGAATTTCCGCAGGTTGATCAATCCATGGTCTCGGATTATCCTGAAAGAAACAAAGACATGGATGTAGACATTTATTTTCTGACTTCCGCTACACTTTGGCAAGTTAAAAATACAGTATATATCAACTATATGATCATTTTGAGGGCTGTAGTTTGGTGTGCTCGTGTCCATCACATTACATCATAATGAGGTTCTGCATTACAGCCCACAAACGACATTCTCCAAACTGATCCTAGAGCTGAATCAATCCTCTGTAAAGTAATCTGCAACAAAAACTGAGCATGCTGATCTTTGTGAAGACGTCCAAGCTGCACTGTACCCAACAAACTGGACACTGAGTGCATCGACATTACGCATTAATACACTGAAGCTTTTAATAACAAGCAGAAATAACTTACCATGTTAATTAAATTAGGAACAATAACATTTACAATTACTTACAGAAAATGAATTTACTGACTTATAACAGTATAAAAGCAATAAATGTGACACATTCAGAAGATTCCTACTTTCACGTCTGAGTTTCACAACATCTTTTTCAACCACATACAGAAACACTTTAAAACCAACAGCCCTGTTGATAAATGAAGGAGGAATATTTAGGACGCCTGGAAATTAAGCTCAAGGCTTTTCATGACTATTTAAAGGCCTCTTTTGAGGGGAATAAATTAAATGGCCTTTAGGGCCTCAAAACCTGCAATTATGCTAAAAAGTGTGCTTTAAGGTTCAGCTCAACTTCTGATCTTAAAAGCCTTTCTGACAAGCTACAAGTTAGCAGAGATAAAACCGGGTCTCAGGAACAGATGAGGGAGCTGTAAAACACTCATTCCCTCCTAGTCAGACATGCCATTCCAAGCGTGCTCAGGGAGCATGAAGTCGTTAAAAGTTGATTTAGTGACGGATACGCTGCAGCAACGCTTGTCCGTGTATGTCCAAGAATGACAGCTAATGTGTTAAAGGCAGATTAATATCCTTAGAAACCTTTAAAATTGACTTCAATTTCTTATTACATCAGCTGACTATCAGAATACAGAAAAATAGTCATTGTGATTTCCTGCAGCCCACAGTGACTTGAATTTGAGGGCTTTCCAGTACCTAATGATAACCACCAGTTGCCATTTTATTAGGTACAATGGGTTTTACTGTTTTAACTGCTGCTACATATGCAACGCTATCTATATTTTTCTACCCACCAAACTTAACTCAATAAATGTGAGATACATACAACAGAACTGAGTATTACTGGGATTTACAGTGGACTGTGAGACGAGCGTGAGCTGGGGGTGTGATCCCGGTAGCCTCTCTGATTAGCTACAAGTAAACTGTGCACAGTACATTTTCTATGAGCTTCAAAACATTTTCCAAACTCTCCTCTGGTGAGAATGCTCTCCATGCCCAACTAAAACTGGGCAAAATGTCAAGCAGCTTGGCATGCACATCGTTCACTGGGGGGACAGACACATTTTCCCAATTTCCAAAAATATATTCAGGGTTTGAATAGAAGTTCCCGCAGCTTGTAAGTTGCACCTGAATGACTCCCTGCGGCTTGTAATGAGAGCCTGAAAAAGGCTTAAATATGCAATTATAATCACGCTGCTGACTTTGTGACAATCCCTCTCAGGATTCGTGTCTTTAAAAAGCTTTTAAGAAAATAATAAGGTTTAGATTAGAAGTTATAAATGTATTAGCGTAATGAAATCATTAATATTTAAATGGTGTAGATAGGATGTTGGAATTGTTAGCCTTGTTAATTTTAATACAGTATGAAATGCATTTATTCAACCTGAAAGTATAATGAAGTATCTGTGGAAACTGAGGCTCCACAATAAAGGCTTATGATGCCACCTGCTGACACACTGGAGTCATTACATTACATTGAATTATTTTTTCATCCCATAATAAATTAAAAGAGACCTACTTCTTCCTCCGTTGTCTCTCCTTTAATCTTGAATGATAAATATCAACAACTGCAAGCTTCAGTGCTGAAAAACAAGAACATGTGCGACACAGTTCATAGGTTTTGTAATGTAAATGCTAAGATTCACACTGTTGTTGTTTAGTTGTCAATAAAACAAAATGTAACCCACCACGAAGGACGTCTGAATCATCATCCACAAAGTCAATATCTTTCAAATCCCATTCTGCATAGTTGTCAAACTCCTTTAACAGAATGGACACGTAAGGGAAAATGCTATCAATATTAAACAGCAAATCAAACAACAGGAAGATTCATAGACCTTTTACATATGCCCAGAACTTGGAGGAAAGCATCCCTACAGTAAAGCATGGTGGTGGCAGCGTCATGCTGTGGTTAAGTTTTCCGGCAGTAGGAACTGGGAAACTAATCCGGGATGAGGGAAAGATTAATGATAACCTGCTCCATAGCACTTTTTTGTGTTTTAAAGGCCAAAACAAAACAAATATAACACATTAAAAATTAACTCATGTAACTTGCCACTTAAGTGCTTCATGAGCCACCTTTATCTTTTCCACACATACCTTTATTCTGTGCACTTTAGCGCTACCATGCATCCAAACACACAATCAGCTACAGGACAAATGTGTTCCCTCACCTCCATGAAGTCGGCTCTGGCAGGCATGTATCCAGCCATGTCGCGAGACAGCACCGAGTCAAATGTGGGCCGAGGGGGATCGTCGCTCGCTGTGGCATCACAGAAAATTTAGCAAGATAAAGCTTAAAAATGTAAAGATCAACAAAGAGCACCACCTCCAAATTTTGTGCATTTTATAAAATCAGACGCGTAACAACCGTCTGTCTCTACTTTGAATTTGTCAAATGATGCAAGAATAAGACGTTAAAATGCTTGTGGAGCAGTCAACACTGTGACAGATGGAGACCTGAAGCCCGCCAGGAAATGAGACACGATCCTCAGTCACCAACTGCTTCTGCCCAACTGTCGGGCCGGTGGCTTCAAATTTTATATGTTAAACTTTCTTCTAGATGCCCTAAAGGCCCATAATGAAACCTGGAATAATATTTAATAAAACTAAATAATAAATAATAATAATAATAATAAACAATCAAACTTAATCTAAACACTTTTTAATAATGAAGTAAACATTGCGGGTTCTTACGTTTAAAAGGAATAGCGCCCTCTGCAACACGAGAGTCTTTTGCTTTCCGCAGGCTGAGCAGGGTGGAGGAGAAGAGTGGGTTATTGATGAAATTCTTCATGTAGTGGTTCTCACACTCCTCTTTGGTTTTAGTGCGCATCTGATACGCAACATCTTGCCTGATGAAGACAAGCAGGGAGAAGGAACAGATCAAAAATAACTGGAGGCTTTCATATGATACGTTTAGCCAACTAAGGCTATAGTTATGGCACTGTATGGTTCAAACACCAAAAAATGTTCTTCATTAGAAACTTCAACCATGTCCTAAAACCTAATCTTTGTTTTCAAGGCATCACCAAATCAAACATTTGAGTTTCAATCACCAGGCGTGTAAGTCAAACAATTAATATTTAACTTGTGAGCAAGCAGAACAGTTTGTGAATGCAGTGGTGCAGAGTGGTGACACCAACTCAAGAGTTTCAACCTCCAGGCTATGAAACTCAGTGTGCTCAAAAAAGAGCAGGAATTATAGGAAGAGGTCTCAGTCTTATGCAGGCTTGGTATAATTAGAAGTCAGAATTGAACTGATTTGTTTCACTCATTCACTTATGAATTACATCTTCTGTGAAAAACAGCAACTTCTTTATCATCAGAGTTTGAAAGCTGTGCAGAAACAGGAGGAAAAAAATGGGTTGGCAAGATACATGGATATGAACCTAGAATGCATTACACAAAAAACAACTATACAGTTCATCTACACCTTAATCTATTCATCAGCTGGCACATTGCTACCCTCTGGGAGAAGGACGCCATCTCCTGATATTCTAGTTCTTCTACTAGTGAGCTTGAGCTCAAACATGGGTGACTGCACTGTAACCCTTGTTCAGCCTTTCCTCCCTCGTGTTTTTCTCTCCCTGTGCATGAAAGCGTGGAAGGGTTTTAACAGCTTCGAGCTGATGGGCAACTTGAGCTGTAGCAACCGTTAACAGACAGTTAACTCTACATGGGTCAACATTATAGCACTAGCCTGGAGCCAGCTCTATAATTGATAGTTTTAATTATAATTTCATGTTAATTATAATTATAAATTATAGTTTTATAATTTATAGTTTTATAACAACTAATAAAGGCCTGTGCTACAGTACTGTTAGGCCAATTCATGATGTTGAGAAACTGATAAACTTAATCACACTGAGAAAGTAGATCATAAAATCAAATATGGCAACATCTCCAAATTGTGACCCTTACAGTAACAATGTTACATCATTTGGGTTAAGCTTACGGTATTTCAAGATTATATCAAACATTTAATGTTTGATAAAAAACTGTTTAAATGTACTTAAGCAAATGGGATTTGAAGCCATAAATATGCAACTATTATGAAAAGTTATGTTCTAAAATCCTCATTAATTATACGGGTGTGCACTTGGTTGAACAAAACCTTGCATACCAGTTTTTATTTAAACACAGAAGAGGGCTGGACAGTATCAGGCTGGCAGGTGTAGTAATACAATAGTAGACAGTGGGCCATTAACCATACATAGATGTAGATACATTTTGCTCTATATAAATATACAATCAGTCCAATATTTATTTCCTATTTATTTACAAAAATAACATCCCATCCCAACATTTCTTTAAAACTTTTCTCAGTTTGATTACAGTACATCAGTCAGTCAACAGCATAAACAGGCCAACATGTACTGTCTGTTTTTAGGTGATTCCTAGGCAACATAACATTGTAATATCAGATATAGATAAGAACTTTCAGGTTTCTAAGTCACACCTATGTCCCAAGTTTGCTTGCTTAACTCCTGACTTTGTAGAAGTTTGCAGACAAAGAAGCAAACAAGAAATTCTCTGCAACATTTTGTTCACTTGTTATCTTTGTTACTGTCGGTAACAGATGTTTAGAGCTATTTTTATGCACAATGATCTGAAAATTTAGCTTAAAGAGATGCAATTGCCATTAAATGAAACATTTATGTTGGAAAATAGTTAGTGGTTAATTTTGCTGCCTGAGAGCAAGTAGAAGCTGTGTTCAAAGCCACAGGCCAAATAAGGCCTTTCTGTGTAGATTTTGCAATGTTCTGCCTGTGCCTCTGTTGATTTGTCTAGATACTCTAGACAAGATACTAGATACTCTGGCTTCCTCCTAAAGTCCAGAGACTGCTTTTTAGGTTAACTTGTTCTAAAGTGACAGTAGATGAATGTGAGTGTGCACAGTTATCTGTCTCTAATAACATGGACTGAACCACCACTCACAACCACTAGCACTTTATATAGCCTCTGTAGAAACTATCTACACCCTCACTTATCTTAACTGCACTACTGTATAGCTCTGTGTAAATAATCATTCTGTACATTCGATAATCTTTAATCCTACAACTGTTTACAACTTGCATAGTTCCCATTTCTGTATAGCTGTATATCCCAGATTCTGTAAAGTTATTTATTTCATATTCTGTATAGTTTTTCATATTTATATCCTGTTCATATCCTGTACATAGCTTGTACTCACTACAGCCTGTACATACTTATAGTTATAGAATATTCACAACATACTTCATACCGTGTACATTATAACATACCATAATAGACCCATTTCTGTAATATACTCACATATCTATATTATTGCTAATATATATTGTAATATATCTATATCACTAAAGCACTTCTGGATGGATGCAAACTGCATTTCGTTGCCCTGTACCTGTGCATGTGCAATGACAATAAAGTTGAATTCTATTCTATTCTATTCTCTGTGTTAGTCCTGCGACAGACCCATAACCTGTTTAGCTTGTACCCCACCTCTGGAAACTGGACTGCATGCCATAATCTTAGCATTCAGGCTTTTTAAGAAATAAGGACATGTGTATGTAGTTTATGAGGAAATCTCACCAAACAACTAGAAAATACTAACCAATTTCCAAAGCCACAGTCCATGACGGCTTCAAGCAGGGCCATCTCTTCCTGGGCTGTCCACCCAGGCTCCAGCACGGGGAAATCTGACGTCTGCATAACGGGGTGAAAGATGAACATTGATGTTGAAAGACAGCCACACTGGATAAGATTTTATTTGTTAGTTTGTTTGTTTTTTATTTCACTCACCATGATTTCATATTTGTGATCACTCTGGTGCTTCTTGTACTCAAATCCTCTGGTGAAGCACTGAAGGGAAACAAAATGTTTAGTTTCAGTCGGACTGGCTTTGTCTGCAGGTAAATTTAACAGTTTTTGTGACCGATTCACCTGGAGGCACAGCAGGAAAGGTGAGGGTCCACATTCTGCACATTTGATATAAGGCTCAGTCAGATACGATGAACAACCTCTGCACGGCGGTTTATCGGAGGGGTCATCTGAAATCACGTGATTTTAACACTTTAAGTCACCAGGTAGGGTTGTATAAGAAATCAGCTGACATTTCTTTACATGAAATAAGCTTACAATGTAAACAAGACTGCAGATTTCAAATTATTAGGCTTTACAGCGAGCTTTAAGCTAAACCACACATGCCAACTTTAAAGCGCCATGTATGATAATGTTTCATTACCGTTTGAAAAGCAGCTCAATAACAAAAGGCACTAAAGGCTGTTAAAGTAGTTAACACACCGTGTTAGCATCGCTGCACGCTAACGTTAGCATAGCAGAGCTAGCTTAATATAGCTAACCTGAGATAATAACCCCAAAAATGATAGATGATAACACTTTAAAGCTGAAGTGGATACGTGTATCTGTGACATATTACTAAAACTTACTTGCAAAAGACGCTAGGCGGTCCATAGGATTACGTTTAAATGAAACTTAATAACAGCTTCGACGTTTAGGTTCCATCTATTTTTCAAAGCTCGCAAGTGACCCTGATTGTAAAGGCACAGCTAATCGAGCTCAGATAACTCAGTACTCCCCTTGGATATTTTCTATGAGGAGGATCGATAACTAACTAAGAAATGTAATACATGTAAAATATTTGGTATTTATATTACGACTAGATATATAGAGATTATAATAATCCCACATTGAGCAAATATACTTGCTACAGCAGCACAAGGGTCAGAGACAAAATGTGAAGTAATTATATATTAGAAAACAATAAAAACAGAAAATAAAACAAGACTTACAAAATAGCTAATACTTTTAAAAATGCAAAAATCAATAAAATACAAGACTAAAACATTTTTGTAGAAAATGTACTATATACACACACTAATATACACTAAAAGACACATCACAGAGATTAAAAAACAAAACAAAATATATGTATAAAAAGTGCAGTGGGAATGATAATACATACACAAGAATGGTGGGCCGTCCTACACTGCGGCTAGAGGACTGGCCATGACAAAGCTGGCCCTCTTCATTAGAGTATTAAGTTGTTTCTGGTTCCTCTCCGTGCTGCCACCTCCCCAGCAGAAAACTGCATAAAAAATTGCAAAAGACCTCACCAGGTCATAAAAAGTCCTCAGTAATGTCCTGCACGATCCAAAAGACCCAGAAGCCAACTTTGACCCTTCTTGTACATAGCTTTGGACCAGTAATCAAACCACTCCAATCTACTTTTAAGGTGAACCCCCAGATATTTGTAACTGTCCGCCACCCTGATGTCCAAACTATGGATGTTCACTGGTATGATAGGTGTTGGTTTTCTCCAGAAGTCAACCACCATCTCCGTTATCTTACCGGTGTTAATGTGCAGGTGATATACAACCACTTTAAGCTAGAGGTAGAGTGAAATGGAGGCAGATGATCTGCTGTGGTGACCTCTAAATAAAAGGAACAGCTGAAAAAAGAAGACTGATATATATTTATATAATCATGTTAATTATTTTAATTTTAATGTCACTTCCCCATTTATTATTTTATTTTCTTTGCAATGACCTACCAAAACTTACAATTACGATTATATTGTACTATATTTATTTTTGTATGTTTTTTTCTTTTCTTTTCTTTCATATTTCTTGTGTTTCAGCATTTCAGCATCAGTATTCAAATGTCTGCTGTCTGGGTTGACCTTTCACCTGGCTGACTCACAACACAACTATTAAAAAGGCAATCAAAATACATAAATAAACACATAAATATAACAATTATTAAATGTAGGAAAGGAAATTTAAACAAGAATATAAATAAATAGTTGAAATAATAACAATAACAACAACAACAACAACAATAATAATAATAATAATAAATGGTAAAGGTAGAGACAAATTAAAGGTGAAATTTCTGTTAATGTTGCTGACAGCTCTTTATTGTTGTTTTTGCCATACATGTACAACAGTCCAAGAATAGTATGGAGTATAATAACTAATAATATCATATAAAATATAAAATCCAAACGTTTCACAGACACATGGAGATGATCTGTTTCACTTTTAATCTCTCACTTCTCTCACTGCAGTTTATTGACATAGCCCCAGACCTAGTCCCAGTGAAAAGCGCCTTTATTAAAAACGATATTAAATAAAATTACAGCATGTTAGCAGGCTGGACTTCTTCTGAAAGGACCCCGTTTAGAAAAATGAAATAGTGTATGTATGTGATCTTTATTATTTTCGCCACTCTTCAAAGAAAAAAAAACTGCTGTCATTCTCCATCTTACCACAGGGTGCCGATGTTGGACTATTTCTCTAATGAAAACAATAAATGTCGTGCAAGTCTTTGTCTGCCTTTCTGTACACAGCACCACCTGAGCTTCATATAAGCAGCGTATATTATGCTGAATAATGGAAAGAAAGACCATAGATGTGGAACTTTATACGCAACATCCCCATGCTGTTTTTTCTTGTCCCCCATAAAATTCTTCTACAAGTACTACTTGCCCTGGAAATGACTTTAAAACAGCTCATTCTGATGCAATAAATAGCTATGACTCCAGATATTTTCCAGGGTCTGTATCCAGCATTGGCCCCCTGAATCAAATATAAACCCCAGCAACTTAAGGTCGCCCCCTGTGATTGTGCGCTAAGGGACCTAGCAAAGCAAATATCTGAACATTGATGTGTAAAACTGCAACCTTGCATGCATCAAAACCACTAAAAGTACGAAAAAAAAGAAATATTTTTGTGATTTGAGTAAAAGGACCCTCTGATTCAGTCCAGATGTGATGGAAGTAGCTCGGTAAAAAGAGGGCAGGCACTGGTGTAATGGTGTTAAACTAGGCCTATTGCTTTACACCTTAATTGCCACTCATGATATTTACAAAGAAATGTAATCCATTTCACATTTTCATAGTTTTCTGCTTGATTTCAATAGATTTAATGGTGTGCTTTATATAATTTGCTAAAGCCCAAAATTCATAAACAGGATCTAGTGTGGCTGTGAACGTGCACATTGGGTTAAATCTGTGTACTCTGCTTTCCTCCTGTTAGCCTGCGCTATGTCCATGAAGACGATCCACAGTGACAAGTGCGTTCAGTTGCAGCATACTCTGCGTCCCATCTCCTGACCCTCTGGGGCTGTACCAGACCTCTGGGGAGAGACTCAGACAGCACAAGAGCCCAGAGCAATGCAGATCCACTGGTAATGACAAAGTGGCTATCCGACAGACTGTGCATAATAGAGGGACAGTTGCACTCTCCCCCTCATTGGAATTTCCAGCTTCCTGCCAGAGCAGAGTTTATTTAACAGTCCTGTGAGAACGTTATGATTTATTTATCTTTGAAAGAGGAACTCTTCATTTCTGGGTGACAGTTTGGAGTACAAATGGAATATGGATGTGTGTAAACTCATAACGGCCACCTTTAAAAAGTGAACCTTTTCTTCCTGCTGGAAGTACACTATCTGATCAAATGTTTTATGTGCATACAAACACAAATCTCACATTAAACAAAGTACAATGAGATTAGTGCGCGTACATAAGTGAAATTTAAAAGGCAAAAGATCAGTCTGAGAACGTTTTTTCTCCTCTCTGAGTTGTGTGACATCAGTGATATGGATGTCCTTGAGCATTTTTACAATCACCCTATGATTCGGTAGCCTGTCGAAGCAGCTTTAGCAACAACAAGTTGAAGTGATTGTTTTCTGTATGACTTTATCAGTGGAGGAACTCTGGCTCACTCTTCTTCACAAAGTTCCTGGAGTTTATTGTTGTTTGTGAGCATTCGGTTACACGTAGCTCTCTTAAGGTCCCACCACACTGCAATCAGGTTGAGGTCTGATTATTTTCTTTCTTCAGACATTCTTCTGTAGATTTGCTGCTGTGCTTGGGATCATTGTCCTGTTACATGATATAATTTCAGCCAACCTTTAGCTGTCACGCAGATGGCTTCACATTTGACTCTAGAATACTAAGGTATACAGAGGAGTTCATGGTCGACTCAATGATTGCAAGGTTCGTTGGCTATAAAACAAGCTCATATTAGCACCCTTCCACAACTGTGCTTGATAGTTGGTATTAGACGGTTGTTCCAATATGCTGTGTTTTGATTTGCCAAATATGATGCTGTGCAGTGTGATGAATGTCTCCACTTTGGTCTCATCTGTTCAAAGGATATTATTCCAGAAGTACTATGGTTTGTTCAGATGCAACTTTGTTCCTGAAATGTTCTTTTTACAGAGAAGAGGCTTTCTCTTGGCAGTCCTTTCAAACAAGCAAACAAGCTATTTAACATTTGACATCTTGACTGAGGTGTACAAAGGCTCAGATGGAGTTCTTGGATTGGAAGTTGCTGAGATGTCCACTCCTTAGGAAGATTGTAGAACTGTGATAACATAAACCTGAATGCTCCAGATGAGGAAACTGAAAAACTTCTGCTTTTATAGAGGTGCTCACACTTGCTAATGATCAGTTAATTAAGTGCATTTATTTGATTAAGCACCTGACTGCTACTTACTCTTAATTTCAATGGAAGCAGCAAGTGTTCACTTGGTTTTCCTCAGTACTTCATATATTAAGGACATACTGTTCAAACCTTGAGGCAGGCTGCCTAAAAGGGAGAGGGCACCTTGTTTTTGTCAGAGGTTGAACTGAGAGGCTGGAACAGGGCCCAGTGTGTAATAAGGATTGTTTTGAAATGAGAATCATGCAAAGCTGCTTTTTGGATATAACATTTCAGAATTAGTAAAAATTATTAAAAAAGAATTTCAGTGATTAAAAAGAAAACGATCGCAGAACTCCAGATAACATCAGGAAAATGAAAAAAAAAAAAAAAGATAGGATCAGGAAGTACTATTGGAATATTTTCAAATTAGATTGTAGATCAGTTTTTCCTCTGTATGAGGTCAGCAACTGATGCTCATACTTCCCCCAAAAAGTATTGGATGGGGTTTAGGATGGTCAAGATCTTCCACAAAAATGAAAAGAAAAAGCTTGATAGACTTCAAACTAATTTGTAGAAAATACGGTTGTCTAAATTATTATTGCATTATGTAGCGTTGGTGGCAGAGTGACCCATCTACCGATTGGAAAGCTGGCGGTTTGACTTCAGTATTCTAGAGTGAAAAGATTGACTCTTCTTAACTTCTCTAGTCTCCAGTCCAAGTATTCTTGGACAAGCAACTGAAGCTTGAGTTTCCCCCGAATACATCTGTTGGAGTGTGTGAATGTATGTGACTGGGTGAATAAGACATGCTTTGAGGGCTTTGAGTGCTCAACTGAGTAGAAAGGTGTATATAACTACCAGCAACTCAGGATCCCACAGATGGTAATGAATGCATAAAGATTAGAATATAAAAATATAAATATTCTGAAGCTGGCATTTCCTGCAGCCCAGTTTATGAGGACAGTGCTGTAGCCTCCATATGAATTTAATTAAGCAAAACTCTCACTGGAAGCCAGTTTCAGATGCCAGGGTCAGCATATGTGAGAGCATACTGTATAAAATCACATCTTGGCAGAATCCATTATCCACATGGAGGCTAACAAAGAAAATAATGTCAGCCTCGCAGACTGACATGTGCGCTCCCCTGCAACGGCCCCTGCTGCAGCATCACTGCCTGTGGGCAGACAACCTGCTGTCTCTTGAGCCACATGCCACCCCCACCTACTCACAGTGTCTGCTCCCTCTGCCTTCACACCCAGAGTAAAGGACCTGAACGACCAGGCGAACCCCCATCCTGCAGGCCTCACACTGCTCATGATGATCAAAGGCAGGGAGCTTTGGGGTTTCTCAGCAATAGAAGTGTGCCAGATTATACAGAGGCCAAACAAATGCACACCCCACCCCATTAGATCTTTAAAAACTCCCCCAGTCCCTGCCCACTTCTTTCTCTCTTACCAAAGCACTTCCCAGCTGCTGTGATTTGAATATGGGGGTCCTGCTCAAGAAAAGAGGGCATCTGGCACACGCCTTGCAGGCTAACAAAAAACCCTAAACTGCTCCTGTCATGGAAATGTTCGGAAACAAGATTAAGCATCTTTTAAAAAAGCTGAGAGTTAAAATGGAGACAGCCACTACAACAAATCTGGGTAAAAGGCAATATGATACGAAGGCAAGATTGAATGCTACACACTGAGAGCTTTTCTGTTGATTATACAGTGAAGAAAATACTATATTATTTTAATTGTGTAACTCTCCAAAGGAGGCTTCCATTTCACATTTATTAAGCTACCTGCCTCCATCTGGCCACTAATGCTAATTAACATATAGTTGCTCAAAGTGTAGACAGAACAGCGTTACATTTTCTTTCTTTCTTTCTTTCTTTCTTTCTTTCTTTCTTTTTTGTTGAAATATACTAAAAACACATTTTATTTTTACAGTACTTCTAGTTGATGACATATTGCAGAGTTTTGAAAATGACCGTAAGACCCAACATTAGCCATTGTATATACATACAGTACATGCAGTTACTGACCTGTTCAAGAGCTTGTTAATGAAAATATCTGATCAGCCAGTCAAATGGCAGAAACCCAATGCATTTAGGCATGCATTCACCATGTACTGTTGAAGTTTAAACTGAGCATCAGAATGAAGATGAAAGATGAATTAAATTAAATTGAATGTGTCGTGGTTTTTAGACATTTTGATCTGAGTGTTTCAGAAACTTTGGCTGTACTTGGATTTTCAGAGAATGGTCTGAAAAATAGAAAATAGTGTGGGGGAGTTCCCTGGGAGAAAATGCTTTGTTGATGCTGATTCACATGGGATCACCAAAACTGGACAATAGAAAATTTCCTGATCTGATAAGTCCTGATCTGATAAGTCTTGATGGGAGGCAAAACGGTGATGGTCTTCGATGTCAGGCGGTGTGATCGAAGCTTCAAACCGTCGCATCAAATGGCAATGGAACAAGCCGTGAAAACTAGGGCGTCCCCCGCAGGCGGCAAGCAAAAGAAGGCCGCTTTTAAGAAATGGCGTCAAACACTGGCAGACTCTGATTACCAGCAGTACAAAACTAGCAAATTGGCAGCAAAAAGAGCAGTAGCAAAAGCGAGATCAGCCCACTATGACCAACTATACGCTGACCTGAATACACCAGAAGGAGTGAACAAGATCTACCACCTCGCGAAGGCGCGCCACCGCTCAGCGCAAGATATCGGTCAAGTCAAATGCATCAAGGACAATAACCATCAGGTCCTCCAAGATCCGCCAACCATACTAAAGCATTGGAGCAACTACTTCTCAGAGATCAGTAACAAAGAATTCCCCCACCCTCCAATTATAAGCGCCGACCAGTCCCGCCTATTACACCCGCTGAAGTGGAAACGGCCGTCAAGAAGATGAAAAATGTAAAAACCATTGGACCAGATGATATCCCAACCGAAGTCTGGAAGCTTCTCGGGCGACCGGGAACGGCCATCCTGACAGAACTGTTTAACAACATTGTCAGCACAGGGGAAGTCCCAAAGGTCTGGACGACCAGCATTACCATACCCATATGGAAGAACAAAGGGGATGTAGCCGAATGCTCAAATTATCGTCCTATCCACCTACTATGTCACACAATGAAAATATTCGAAAGAGTCATCGATGCACGTCTTCGGGAAATTGTCAACGTCACTCCAACCAATGCGGTTTCGTAAAGGGATGTGGAACAACTGACTCCATACACGCCGCCCGACTCCTGCTGGAGAAGCACAGGGAAAAGAACAAGACGGTACATATGGCCTTCCTAGACCTTGAAAAGGCTTTCGACAGGGTACCCCATGACCTCATATGGCACTCCCTAAGATCGCATGGTGTCCTTGAGGCGTACATCAAATGGATACAGCTCCTCTACGACAACGCCACCAGTTCAGTCCAATGCGCCGCTGGACTATCACCTCCCTTCCCAGTTAGTGTTGGGGTCCACCAAGGGTCAGCTCTGTCACCGCTCCTCTTCATTCTATGTATGGATACCATCACGGCCGACCTCCAGTTACCTCATCCATGGTCTCTCCTCTTTGGCGATGACGTATTCCTCGCCAGCAAAGACAGAGAAGAGACCCAAATGACGACACAACTCTGGAAGACCCGGCTCGATGAATACGGTATGCGGCTCAATACGAAAAAGACCAAATACCTGGAAGGAGGCCCCCAAACTGATGGCACCATCATAATTGACAACGAAGAGTTGAAGAAGACAGAAGAGTTCCGCTACTTGGGCTCAGTCATCAGCTACGATGGAAATATAACCTCCGATGTCCGAGCACGAATAAATGCAGCCTGGTTAAAATGGCGGCAAGTCACTGGTGTCCTTTGCGACAGAAGAATGCCAGATCGACTCAAGGGAAAAATCTACAAAGCGGTGGTCCGCCCAGTAGCCCTGTATGGTTCCACATGTTGGCCCGCATTGACCACACATGAACAGTCCCTAAACACCATGGAGATGCGCATGCTCCGATGGAGCCTCGGAATTACAAGACGGGACCGTGTTACGAACAAAGACATACGGAAACGACTAGGTGTAGCCCCAATTAAGGAAAAGATGCTAGAGTCCCGCCTGAGGTGGTATGGACATGATTCGAAGCGATGAGAACTCTGTAGCAAAAACGGCAATGATGATCGACCCAGAAGGATGCCGGCCTCGAGGCAGACCGAAGAAACGGTGGATGGACAAAATTAAGGAGGACATTAAGACCATCAACGCATCACCTGAGGACGCCTTGGACAGAACCAAATGGAGAAACCTTTGCTGAAGAGCGGACCCTGCACCAGCGGGAACAATGCCAGGATGAAGAAAAAGATAAGTCTTGATTTGCTTTTCAACATTTGGATGGTAGGGTAAGAATTTGGCATCAACAACATGGATCCATCATATCTTGTATCAACAGTTCAGGCTGCTGCTGCTGTAATAGTGTAGGGGATATTTTCTTGGCACACTTTGGCCTCCTTCATTTAAATTCCACTGCCTACTTGAGTGTTGACCATTCTTTTACAACCACAGCGTACCCATCTTCAGATAATGCACCGTGTCGCAAAGCTCAACTCATCTCAAACTGGTTTCTTGAACAATGTGTCCAGTGTACTCAAATGTGAACTGCAGCTCCAACTTGTTTAATTCCATTTAAGTACGCTTGAAGTTATATGCTTAATTTCCTTTAAAATACACTTAATAGACCACCTTTCTTCTAGTTTCGAGATTAAGTCAACCCCAGAAAGGTAGGCACCTGTTGAGCTTATCCTAATAGCAAGATTCATATATTAGTCTGATGTGCAGTAGTTTCAGACTTTTTCTTATGTCTTCTTTATCCGTGAAGTCTCAGACCCACCATATGTTTGCCCTTCTCCTTCAGAATCTACATTTTATTACCACCTAACAACCCATAGAGATAAGTTTATTATCAGCAGCTGCAAATCCAGCTCTAGCCTTTGCTGTGTTTATGATCCTGCAGAGACTACAGAGAGGTTTACATACAAGTGACCCTATTATTCACTAAGGAAGCAGAACCTTTCTGGCAGGAAATGCTCACGTAGTGCAGTGAATCAGGACAGAGCTATGAGGCTTTAAACAGAGAGCATGTGTTGATGAAACCTTTGATAAGAAATGCATTTTGTCATCATAGGAGCAGATGTTAAACCTAATTTTCCACTTTTCCCACAGTCTCATTTAGCCTTTGCAGAGAGTTTTGAGTGCAATTGAAATGGCTTTTCACACACAGCACTCGACACTTCTGATTCATGCGCAAGCACAGGCCGTGAGGTGATAAAGAAATTAAGATGTCTCTGTGTAATGTGCCATATAAATGTCAATAATAATATATGATGACCTTACTGCTTTTGAAATTACTCAGTTTCAGCAAAAGGGAATAAATTCATAAGCACAGATGACTCCCACACAATTGTGTCATCAGTTTATTTTCGCTGAGTGAGAGGTTCTCCTTACATATGTTCCTCCTCCCTGTGAGCTTGGTGGATGTCCTCCCCCCACGCCCAAGGTAACATGGAGGAATCAGGTTCAAGAAGGTCAGCAAGTGGGTGTGGAATCCATGTGTTTCCCACGCGGAGTAACTTGAAACTCAAGCACTGAGAAGCATCAGTTATTGCTCACAGAACTGGAATTCAAGTAGACCCAAAAGGACCACCTTTTGTGATGAGGCATCAGGCTTATTGAAAAATAAAGACACTGGTGGGGGAACTCCAATCCTTTACTTAAGCACAAACGCATATCAAATCCAGCAATGTTACCACAGAGAACAAAGAATCCAAGATGTTGAACTGACATCAAAAGTCCCCAATCCAACAGAGTAATGTCACAACAAGCCTGATCTTTGGAGGACATTGGAGGCCCTGCAATACAACCCAGAGAACCCAGAAGATCTGCTAATGTTCCAGTGCCAGACACCACAGGACACCTCCTGAGGTTCTTGACCAAATGAGTGAGAGCTCTTTTTGTAATATAAGGACACAACTTTTCAGAGTGATGATTGTGTTGTCATGTCAAAGCCCTTTAAGTCAGAGCATATAGTTTTAGGATTAGATGATACGTATTAGATGGCGATGACTATATGATTTTCCTGTTGCTTTTCTGCATTTTATGTAGCGTTCTAACCTCCAAGTCTGAGGCCATAGTTTTCAGTTGGAAAAGGATGGAGATTCCACCTCAGGTCAGGGTTGAGTTGCAGTGGAGGAGTTTAAGATTCCCAGGGTTTTGAGTCGGAGATTGACATGGATTTATCGGTTGGTGTCATGTCTGCAATGATTGCACTGGATCGATCTATGTTCCTACCCTCACCCAGGGTCACAAGTTCTGGGTAGTGACTGGAAGAATGAGATATAAGCGGCAGAGAGATGAGATTCTTTGAAAGGGCGTCTCTCTCTTAGAGATAGAGTGAGGAATTCAGTAATTTGTTAGGATCTTGGAATGATGCCACTACTCCTCCCCATTAACAGAGGTGGTTCAGGCAATGGATGGACGAATCAGCATTTGAGCATTCTTGCATTTAGAGAAACACTGGTAGATTTTTAACATAAGCTCTTAAACTGAAATGTTGAGCATAAAGTCACATAAAATGGAAACATCTAAGAAAAAAACAACAACTCCAAATTATAATTCCTGGGTTGGTTTCCACCACTGTGGGGGAAATTTCATCAGCACCAGAGTGGGAAAATGTTGTGGGAGCTGAGAGAAGAGATCCGTGTGGTTGAAATGTGGCCACACGCACACACATAAACACACAAAGGTGATGCATCCCACTGAGGCAGAGCTGTGGATGGAGAAAGAGCTCCCCGTGTGAACCACCATGTTTCCTATGTACCTCTTACGGCAGAGCGGATTTACCACAACACTGTCAGAACACATCAGCTGCAGTAGCCCTGATGACCTCCACACTCAGGCTCTCCCAGCACAGCCCTGGAGACACACCGCAGGCTTGTTGCTTTAGTCCTACTCCCAGCAGCCTGCTCAGCCTGCCTGGGTCTCAGCACAGTGGAGAGGGCTCCCTAACACAATACTCCCACCCCTCAGTTTAATCTAGGGGAAAAATGATGACGTGGATTAAGCATTATCCATGCTGGCGTTTGGGAGACTAGACAGAAATAACAGCAAAGGGTCACATGGGACATTGCAAAAAGTTTTTTTTTAAAGGTTGCTCTATTGTAGCTGGAGCAGAAATGGCATTGAGCCCTTGAGCTATAGCTCCTGCTGCTTTGTGAGAAGAATAATATCCTCTGAACATGCCCACTGACCTCTTTAGGTTGAGAGACTCAACATATTCTGTAATGTCTTCCTTCTAAATGTGTCTAAAAATGGCTAAAAATGTGTCATGTCATCACTATATTCTCTTCTCACAATGGTATGCAGCCTGTCAACAGAGTGAAAGTATTCTTGGTTGTCACCTGTTCTTTTAGAGATGAAGAGGCATGAATTTCTGTCGGGTCAGGAGCAAGAATGCAAAAGAAGCAGTGAGAAGTAGAGAGATAAAGACACATGCATGTGGCTTGACTGACACCGGTTCAGGGTTACGACCTGTCTGCTTTGCCACTTTCTATTACACAAGGGAAATGTAAATCATTGCACTGAGCCTTGGTGAGTTTTCTGTTGAATGGGACAGTGTTGGGGATTTCGAAGGTTTTTCCTCCTAAAGTAGACACTTAACAAGGGCACAAAGTGTCCTTTTAACAGCCCGCTGGTCAGTGGACACAGCGTCATGACACCAAACCCTGGAGTGACACAGATGATATGTTGTTACCAGCTTGCAGACATCACAGGAAAGGATGAGGGCAAATGGAGTAATTTTGCAAGTACATCCTAGCAGGATGGTCAGTGGTAGGGTTTATTGAGTCAGCCGAGGCAAGAGACTTAAACAGTGGCAGTATTTTGGAATAAACATTATAATTTTTGAGTTGTATTAAAAAGAAAGCATGCCAAATGCACACTTTTGTTTAACACTATTCCTGTCATTGATAAGATGTTCTGTCAATCAATGCTTTTACTGTTACACAGTAAGGAGCATTGTTATATATCTAATTAAATAACACAGCGTGTTAGGTCCAAAGCAGACAAATATAAATATGTGATTGGTGTTTTTATATGATTATGATCAACATTCATTCATGCTGATTAAAGAAAGAATGAATAGGCGCAGAAGCTGTGACATCTCTTGTTGCAGTGACTAATCTGTTCCATCATGTAAATATAGTCTATAATTTGCACACTTTTTTCCACAACATTAATGTGTGTTTGCTACCTCTGGAAACGTTGCAATTTCAAGAAGAACTTAAAGAACTTAATCTACACTTCGATGATAACAATTTTTTAAATGAAAATGAAAGCAGTTAGCATTTTTACACCCATCTGCAGATACCGTCAGCATTACTAAGATTTGAAATTCATGGCAAAAACATCCACAAAAGATGAGTAAGAAGCAAAGATAGCCTCTGATGAGGAAAGTTTGCATTGTTTTAATGCTTGTGTTTACTTCTTCTTTATGTCAGAGCCTACATGAATGAACCAACTGGTTGTTCTACATATTTTCCCTCTGCTCCCTGTTCACAATAGAGTTATGGTATGTAGAAGATGTTCTCCAAAGCTCTTTGTAGGACCAGCACACAACCATGCTAGTCCCTTGAATTTCAGGTCATTTTTAAGCCATCCAGAGACAATATTATAGTATTTTATTTTGCTATAGCATGGTATATTATCACTTTGGACAACTGTGCTTCTGTGAAAAAGCCCTGAAAATAACTACAGACATACACAGTTAGCAATTAGCTGGTAAACATTTCCCTCAAGACCAGCGAGAGACTAAAAGCAGAGCTAAAAGAGAGTGATTTAGACATATATTAGCCAACTAGCCAAAATTGGCTTCAAGTGAATACTTTTATATTTTGTATAAAAGTTGATGGTTATATTAAACATCATCGATCCATCCATTAAAGTCCAGGTCAGAAGAAGAGCCACTGAAAGGTATAATCTCTGTAGTGTGTCCTGGGCTGCCTCGTGGTTTCCACCCAGTTGGACATGCTCAAAATATCTCACCGAAGAAGCCTCCTGGTCAGATGCTTGTACCACATTAGCTGGCTCCTTTGGATGTGGAATAGCAGCAGTTCTACTTGGAACCACTCCCAGATGAACAAGCTCCTCATGCTTTCTCTAAGAGAGAGCCAAGATACCCTTCCAAGGAAGCTTATTGGTAACCACCCTACTACTACCAACAGCTAGTGGCCGTAGATAAATGCGAGCATGTGGACTGACCAGTAAAGCCTAGTATTTCTGCTCAGCTCTGTCTTTACCACTGCAGACTGTCTGCATTACACCAGGCCGTCTGTCATTCTTAAACTCTATCTTTCCCCCAAATACCTGAACTTCACTTGAGGAAATAACTCCTGTAAAGCCCTTTTCTAGCTTGGAACCATGGTTTCAGACTTGGAGGTGCTAAGTTATCACTTGACTGCCAATCGCCACAGTGCAAGCCCGAGGTCACTGCTCGATGAAGCCAACCGCAGCACCGTATCATCCATCAAAAATTATGAACAGAATTGGTGATAAATAGCAGCCCTGATGTTGGAATACACCCACTAGTGACAACAACACTGGCTTAGTGCAATGTGAACCAAGCTCTCACCATAGCTGTACAGGAACCAAAATTATCTTTGACAACATGAAATTCCAGTTGTTAAACTAATTTAAACATATTTGGATCAGTCCTACATACAACAGAAACAGAGCACCATCAATCTAATACACAGGTGAGCAGTGGTTTTTTTTTTTGGTTTTTTTTTCATGTTTGTTGCGTGAGCAGCAAAGGTTGCAGAGCCAGTCAACGTGTCTGATCTCGTATTACAGGTGTGAAAATATAAACTCAAGCATATTAAGCCTGTTTTTCCCCACCAATGCGTGCACTCTGTGTCATCTCCTTAAACTATCTGTAGTTATTTAATGTCAAAAAAACATGTTTGGGAGGGGCTTTATAGTCTCACAACAGCCTAAAAAAGTTGAATGAATACAGAGCCATTGTTTGCAAGCTTGGGAACGGGGTTCCCAAAGGACAAGACATGACAGAAAACAGGGACTGTGATCAGGGTATTTGGGTTTAAACTAGCATGTGGTTCTCATTGCTGCGGCATAGTGAGTGATCATTGTGTACTAAAGCTTTAACTGGCCCCAGCCTTGCACGTGAGCTGATCAAAACCACATGTTCCAGTGCGATTGTGTCTGTGGGCTTGTAAAGATGGAGCTTTGGCTGAAGAGCTGCGTTTGGCTCACACAGACATACAGAGCACTTTCTGCATGTTAAAAACATTTTTTCCACTCTTGGCTGATGCAACGTAGTACAACTTCCACATGGAGAGTATTTTCCCTGACTAAGGGGTTTGGGATCTGATTTATAGTACAGCACCGTTGTTCAAATGAATCTGAGGAGTGAGGCTTTGTTTTTCTAAGAGCCCTCATTGAGTTAATATTCCAACAGCAATCAAAGAAGAAAGGAAGTTATTAAATTGATTATCCAGGCTATAAGCAAAAGACTATTTGGAGGCACTGAGAGATTCTTTGCAGAGTTACCATTAAGCTCAAAAAGATAGGCTGAACTATTTCTACATAATTATTTTAATTTAGCAGCCTTTGAAATGCAAAGATTCTATTTAAGAAACTGTTAGGACATCTGCTTTGTATTTCCACAAGCATTTTTCTTGGTCTCGTTGCTTTAAAAAAAACAAGCTATGATCTATTTCAGATAAAAACTCACAAAATGTCCTAAATAATAATTATAAAGCTTATGATTGCACGTTTTTAATGTTTCCAAAATGTTTCTTCTTGTCCTGCATTGGCGTGCAAATTTGTAATTCGTTTTCTTACACTTAAAAAACCACTTAAAATGTAAAAGTCGATTAAGAGCTTGTCCAAAAATTGAAGCAAAGAGGGAAATTAACAATCAATATCAGTTAGCCTATATTTCCACTGCTCCACCTGGTAACTTTCATTGGTGTTTATAGTTTGTTTAATAAATGATCTTTTATTCAAGTTAACATTTTGTGTTCACATACCCTGAACCACTGTGTAAGACAAATGGGGTCTTGTCCGGGATTTGAACCCAGAACCTCTGACAGCCCTCCACTTGTTTATCTGGGCTGGCTTTTATAGTGTGAAAGGTCCAGGCGAGCTGCATCATCTCCCGACCCTCCCATGTCAGCCAGTTATTGGTAAGAGTGTGGCAGGACTTTCCTGGAGACTTTGTTATTTCACTCCTACAAACATAGGAAATCATCTTTAATTCAATCCACATGTTTTAAAGATATTCATTACATAGATCACATCAGTATATGTCAGTTAATCTACAAATGTTAGATGTGTGCTAAAGCATAAAGCAACTTTTCAATTTTAAGTTGTATTACTTTTAGCTACAATTAGCCTATTTAATGTAAAAACAAACAAAACAAACAAACAAACAAACACACAAGCAAAAAAGCAAACCAAAAGAATCCACTACTTATAGCTTTATGCTGTTCTAATAATCATTTCAACTGTGCATTAAATACATTTTCAGTTATTTTTCTTTTAGATGTTTGTTTTAGTCTTTTATTTATAACTTTCTGTAAATCTGTTGCTTAAATGTGTTACCTTTTCCTTTTAATTCTGTCCATGACCTACCTTTTCTTAATGTTTTTTACAGTTATCACTACAAGCAATCCCATATGTAAATCCAGCATCTTAAGCTTTTTCAACTGTAAACCTTTTTAAATAAGTGTATTCCATTATTTTGATAACTTCTTATTTGATTCTGGGGGTGAATGGCTGGAGCCTATCCCAGCTACCATAGTGGAGTCTACCCTGGACATGATATTATAAGTTTATACTGGTTAACTGTTTACAACTTTAAGTGCCATTTTAACTTTTCAGTTTTCTGTCATTATACTCACCCGAAAGCTTCAACCATTTGTTTATTGGCTTTATTTTTGAATCGATGGACTTTCACAGCTGCTTCCTGAAGCATTTCCCAATTGCTTTCTATTCCATCAGTACTGCAGAAACATTAAGATTCAAATGTGAATTAATCAAATCTATTTTGTATCATCTGAGTTTCTCCACAAGACCTGAATACCTGACTTACACTAAAAGGTGAGTATATGACGATGAGGTGTTCAAGGGAGTGGTATGTGTTAGTTGGGTGATAAACGAAGGACCGTTTGTGGGCTGGCCGAGGTGTTCACAGTGTTGCTGCCCTGAAGTCCCCTGGAAAAAAGCCAGCTGCAACCTCACGGAGACATTGTGCGCCTTATCTCCAGCAGCCAGGTGCTGATTACAGGGCGACAGTAGAGGCATGCGCATATATCCTGGTCTGTGTCAGAGACGGTATGGCTGTGCATCTGCCTCCATGGCACCACAGATATTCACAAAGTCATTATAATGTCACTCACTGTAATAGGATAGTGGACTTTTGAGGCAGCAATGTTTGACAAATACTGTTTCCTTGGACACTGGTGGCATCAGGTTGCAAAATTGTTTTAGGTGATGCTAGGACTCTTTTATTTGTATTTTATACAGCCAACAATATCTTTGTTAAGATAAGATAAGATAACCTTTATTAGTCCCACACGTGGGAAATTTGTTTTGTCACAGCAGGAAGTGGACAGTGCAAAAGTTATGAGGCAAAAATTAGAATACAATAAGAATAAATACAGTACACAACTGTACAGAATAGAATAAAATACTATATACAGTAGAATAAAATAAAATAAATATACAATAAGATAAAAATAGAATACAAATACAAATACTATATACAACTGAGTAAAAAATACAACGATGACAGAAAGGATTATTGCACTTAGTATTATTGCATATGTATGGATGTGTGTGCTTGATCAGTTAAAGTCTTTATTATGGAGTCTGACAGCAGTGGGGAGGAAAGACCTGCGAAATCTCTCCGTCCCACACCGTGGGTGCCGCAGTCTCCCACTGAAGGAGCTGCTCAGTGCTGGCTCCTTCAGTTGTTGGCTTAAAATCTAAATGCACATAGACTCTGTCAGGAGTAGACTTTTAATGTACCTGGATTAAAAACCCAGAGTTTTTAGGCTTATTGTACATGCAAAATATTATAGTATATTATAATATTATATTATAATATTATATTATAATAAAAGTCAAGTGTTATCTTGTTATCAGTGGTCTTGCTGTTGTGTCATGGATCAGCTTTGCTATCAAGTTTTGTACACATTGCCATCACATTCTTTAGACCTCAAAGTCCATTGTTTACCAGTGGTGCTAGTTTCCGTCAAATGTATGCTTTATGCATCATCTCCTGATCCTCCCATATAAACCTTATAAAGAGCCTCTACTCTTTATAAGGTTGTGGAAACCTGTAGTCAAGTGAGACCAAAGTAGTCACTTGGATGAGTGATGAAGTGTTTCTCCCCCTGAAAACGCTACATCCAGATGAACAGAATCAACTTTTTAGGGGTTCTTCATTTGGAATTATTCCACTTTTTACATTTATAGCATTACATATACAGTAATGAGCAAAAGTCTTGAACTACCCATCATTTCCTCATATTTTGCTTCTAAGTAGTCAGACGTGTAAATTGTTAAAATAGTCTTGAGTAATACATCTTCAGGCTTTCAAAAGGTGTTTGAAAGTTTTTCTTTGGACATTGGCTGCTTTTTCACTCATTTTTTTGTCCAGTCTGTGTAAATGACGATTTTCAGAGATTGTTTTGTTCGTTTTGTTCATTTGTTTGTTGGATAAGCGGAAGACCATGGATGGATGGGAACCATTTAACACTAACTTGTGAATCAAACACAAAAAGGCACCTAACTCAAGACATTTAAATCAACAAAAAAACAACAACAAAACAAAACATTATATTAACCAATCGCTCCACATGTGGGCCAACACCTGGAATGCCAGATTATAGTCAAACCCTGAAGAGAGGTACAAGAGTGAGTTTCTACAACAATCTTTGGAGGCTCTGTCATGGTTTGGGTCTGCATTTCAGCCAGGAGTGTTTGGAATCTTGTCAAAATTGATCAAGTATGAACACAGAAATGTGTAATGTTATCTGGGAAATATCTGATTGTCTTAGAGAATTCAGGCTACTCATGTGCCAAATGAAACAAATGAGGCTTGGCTCAAGACCCACACAATACTTGGTTCTCAGATAAATTCCCTGCATAGAGTAGTAAGAACAGCAATCTGAGAGGAGTTTAATGAATAATAACTTCGGTGTTTGTGTCTTTCCCACATTTTTCAATCATAGATTAATTTTACTCTCCTGGGATGAATAGTCACACTTATGTCAAACAAGTGGGATGTTAAAGGTCCTGAGATGTGTCAACGTGTCAGCTGAGAACTGGACTGCTATTTCTGAAACTCTGCAGCTGCGAAAGAAAAGTGGCAAGAAGGTAAGTTAAGGATTTGTGTCAACTATATTTGCTTCACAGGAATGTGACACCAGACACACAAGCAAAAAGTAAAATTTGACCCATGAACTCTCTGACTCTGGTTAAAAAAGACATTCCACACAGGTGTGTGCCAGAACAACAGACTTGGCTCTGCTCTAGATGTTTCCACACATATTTCTGATACAAAAAGGGCAAATACGTGAATACAATAAATGTCAGGAGATAAAGGAAACTGTACAAATACAATGCTTGCTTTTAACATTGAAGAGGATTAAAGCTCAGCTGTTATCAAGTGCCTCCAGCAACCTCCAGGCTTTCTGTTTGTCTCCTCACCAGTTTGGCTCTCCTTTTGATCCACAGAAACAGAGCTCATGAAGCTCTTGCTCCCTTTTTCATACACTGGCAGTAAAAAAAAAAAGACAGCATTAGCTTTTTATTTCAGTGTCCAGTTCTCTTTTCAGGAGAAGAAGGCCTGTCGCAAATAGATTTAACCCTCTCAGGCTCAAATTAAACTTTTTGTTGCTAATGCACAACCAAGTCCTGCAGTGGTACTTCTGAGTAAAAAAAAAAACTCATAAATTATGTATGTGGGGTAATCAGGTTGTTAGTTTTTAACTGTTGCAGATCGGCAACGCCTGCCTTGAGAGGGTTAATTACATCCTGAACTGAATGCAAACAAGAAAATGTTTGAAACTGAAAGAAGGCATTTGGTGCACATATTACATCAATAATGAAGTTCAGCTGGCTTATATTGCCAATTAAATGAACATAAGTTTAAATTTATTTATGACAAATTAAATTTATGTCATTATTTGTTTTTGGTTTTTTAGGTCTTCATTGTTGCGAAATATAGAACTACATATGGATAAAACAGCAAGCTGCAATCAAACCTCTTTTCCCTCCCTCTTTTTAGTGACTGCAAAAGGGCTAAAAAGTCCACTAATGTGTTTAGACAAGGGGATTACATCTACATTTTCTATCAGTATTCAATAATCTTACAAGCTCTTTGGTTTACCAGCTGACTAAGACATTGTAAAATCTAACTTTAACCTCAGACTATTTGCCTTTTATCCTGACACTTAGATGCAATATCTCTCTTTTGCTTCAGGTTGAAGATGACCGCCTGCAGCAGAACAGAAAATCTGGCAGCACCTGTCTCTGCTGCTGAGCAGGGGGATCTCGACCCGCAGACCACCAAGGCTGCTAGATGTTAGCCGAGATTACAGTACATTCTTCGTCTACTTATAAATCTTCCCAATTGCTACATCTTACAATTTTTCATAGTTTCTGAAAAGTAACTCTGTCGCGTTATTGTCAGTTACGTCTATGGATTGTTGTAAAGTTCTGCAGAGTTTCTGTAGTTAAGACTCATGCTACAGTGTCCTGGCAGGTCCATAAGAATTCTCAGAGTCAAAGACATCTATGTGTATGTTTATTTTAAGTGACTTGAAGACTTCACAGCTCCCAAACAATTGAAGTCAAGCAATAATCGCTTTCCTATATGTTTGCAAGGCATATACCTTTAATCAGATGTTTCCCAAATATTTCTTTCAAGTTAAGTTTTATTGAAGCTTTTGCGTAACTTCAATAAGGAAGATCAGTAATCAGTTACCTGCCTGCTTTCTGGGAGTTTGGCTGCCAGTAGTCTGCTACCACTTTCCCATCTTGTCAAACTTAATACCGTGGTGGTTTAAATGTGCTCTCCATCATTTTCCCTTTCCAACTCTCATTTGTGCAACCTACCTCCTCCCTATATCCATCTCACCCAAGTCACTCAGAGTTTCATCCAGGCCTCAGTCGTCAGCTTCACCACCAACACCATCATCTAGACTCCAGGGAGTCTTTTCTTATATCTTATCACTGTTCTGTTCTACTATGATGGGTCATCGGAGTCTAATCATCAATTACATTATTTTTCTATATCAATAAATCATGCTTAATTCTTCCAAACTATTTTTTCTCATTGAACTTACAATGTTTATTCAGCTGTTTATTTTTTCCATCATTTATTTTTTATTTTTTACTTTGTTGATACTACAGAGCAAGAATGGGCTTCTCATGTTATGCTTTAGAGTTGTCATCTTCATTTGGTGTGATCTAACCACCGGTGGCTATTAGATGGTGCAGCACCAAAAACTGCAAAACATCAATTGGACATTGGTGCAGTGGTTAGGGATGGGTATTGATAAGATTTTCACGATTCCGATTCCATTTTCGATTCTGTTTAACGATTCGATTCTTTATCGATTCTTTATCGATTCTCTTATCGATTCTTATTTTTAAAAAAGGAGAACACTAAGGTCGATTAGCTTAGAACTTTGTTTTATATCTTCTCTTTGAACAAGATAGAAATTTAGGAGTAACATGGCCTTACAAACCCAACAGTGAGATCTTAAGAGATCCAGCCTATGACTCTTCAATGGGGTGTCACAGGGTCCCCAGGAAAAGAAATGTAAATGTAAAATAATAAAATAAATATTCTTCTGTAGCAATAACAAAGTATAACATAAATTATTCTGTAGCAATTACACAAGAATGTGTAGTAATGTCCCTGCCTACAATTAAACACATTCACTTACCGAAAATCGGGGGCATCTGCTGTGGCAAATGGGTGCAAGCCTTTTACAACAAACTTAGACGAATGTCACCGAGCAGTGACTATCCTGACCTGAAAGGAGACGCTACCGGTAGACTGCAGCGAGAACTGCCAGCATCTGAGCCAGCCAGACTCTGGTGTCTCTCTCATCATGGTCACCTAATGCACAGTAATGGCAGGTTTTGTAATAAGGCAGATCGCGCTAACATAATATACACTGTTAGTTGATTATTTACCTGCCGCATTAACGGGAGAGGACGTACAAACGTTACCGCTGCTGCTGGGTTGAGATTCACGAGTCCGGAGCGGAATTAAAAACATGACATTCATTATCTACTTTGCAAGTATTGCAAGTTGCCCTGTTGTTATCCGTTCTCGTAAAGTATAATCAAACTTTTGAGACTTAGGCGCCGTGTTTCCTGCCAGGTAAATGACGCTCCGCAACGTGGTGACGTCATTCGGGGCGACTGGAATCGATAAGGGAATCGTTTGCAAAAATGGCAAACAATTCCAAGGAATTGAAACAGCGGGAACCGGTTCTCAACAAGAACCAGTTTTCGATACCCATCCCTAGTAGTGGTTAGCCCGATTCTTGGTTTGACCCAAAACTAGTAGATAATATAGAAGTAGAAGCTTCAACATTAGCATTTTGGCTAATGCTTGTAAGCCTGGTTAACATTAATAAACTGTGGGAGTAAGCCATACATCATCATATTATTCATTAGTAATTGGGAAATACAGAAAAAAAAATGCTATAATTTCTCTAATTTCAGGTTACTTGTCAGTGAACCTGTTGGCCAGCTAAAAGTGTGTGATATATATTAGCTAGCTAACTAGACAGCCTTCAGTTAATACATTTTTCTTTTGGGAGATATTTTGGATTTTTCCAGTTTAGTTAAGAATAGTGAGTTATTCTCTAAAAAGTAAGTTCCACTATGCTTTCTTGTCATCATCTTTTTGTAAATGCAATGCTCTTTAGGACCATATTATGTTAATAAAATATTACTTTCTGCTGATTAATAATTTTATTTTTAATCTTATTTCTTCAGAGAAAATAGGTGCTGTGGCTGTTGAGCACACCAGCAGGCAACAATGTCAGTTACAGTCAACCATCAATACAATTTTTTCTGCTTTGCTTAACTTCTTTCTGATAACTCATCCATGTGCTGAAGCAGTTGAAGACTTCTCGAGCTTTTCCTCTTTCTGCTATAGCAAAACCTGCAATCCATCACCAACTTCCTGTTTGTGCAGAGGCTCAGTTTACATGCTTCCTGTATATGCCAGAGGACTTCCCTCACGACACTCTGGATGCACCGACTCTTTCAACAGCCTGCTTATCTCCGAGGCACAGAGTGACACAAATACAGGCTTAAGATTCCCTGGTGACAGATGCACACACCTCAAAAGAAAGGCATCTTTACAAAAAAAAAAAAATTCCATAAATAAATAAATGAGTACTGGTTCAAATACAGGGCAGTCTTCATTATCCAGCACATATTTCTGATACATTTTAAAGTCATGAAATAGTTTTTGAATGAGAGTTTGCCTTTTTTCAAGTGAAAATCTGTGACAGGGGCTTTGACAGATTCTCTGGTTCAGTCAAATGTTTATTCAAATGATTTCCAGAAAAAATATCATCTTCTATTTGGGCTGAATACAGAAAGTAAGGCTGCCAGTGCTATGGATGAATCATAATATTTGATTGCTACTATTTTGCCCACTTATTCTTTTCCATTTTCAAAGCACCATTGACACTTTACCTTGGTGTTGACAGAACCTTTCCGGTTTGGGCTCTTGTTTACTTCTCTCACTGATCTCTTGCCATCATTGGGATCTGCCAGGAAAAGCTACAGACACCTCCACCACAGCAAACTCTGTCAGGCAGTCTCAGTGAGAACAAAGAGAGAAGAAAGTATGCCAAAAGTTAGTGTGTGATATAAAAGTGCTGATCTTGTGTGTTAATCAGGGGGAAGAAGTGCTGAGATTGCTCATAATGCCTAATGGTTCAAATCAGCCTTAGGATGTATGGTAGTGGGTTATAAATACCACAGCTGCTAAGATGATGCAACTAAAGTGCTACTTGTGACTGTAAAGTTTTGAGACTCTTGTGCAGGCAGACCCTGCTGGTTATCGACTGATAGCAAGGTAACACTCCCTCTGGTCTTTAATGGTACAATGTTTAATTCATAGACAGGCCACGACTCCCGCCAATGCTTTCATGCTCAGGTTAAATGTGTCTGAGCAAAAAAAGCAACTGCCTTACTACATGCTAAAATGTGTCTACCTTAATTATTTAGGACTGCACACCGATGACAAGACTGTAGAGCGAAAAAGTCAAGTTAGAGAAAAAAACTCTTAAGTTGATAGCATTATGGTAGCAGGGGTTTTTATGTGTGTGTATGTGTGCTGTCCATGAGCAGTGATGTTATTCAGCTGGTGCACTTGGCCTAAGAGCATGTGAAGTGGTGCTTCACACAGAGAGGTGATCTGCCAGATGTAAGTCTTCATAAAATTCACAGTGCATTTGCCACTGTAGTCATTCAGGCAGGGGCATCCTCAGCAAGGACATCACTAGACTAAACTGGAGTAACATGAAACTAACATTACATTTTGGAAATTTAATTGCATTTCTGGTAATTTGGGCAACTTGGAGGCAGAAAACAAATAAAACAACTATTATCCCTCAAATATTATCTTAACCTCACCCAACAGCTCCACCTAGGCACAGGGTTATTCTTGTTTAGTCACATGCAGTCTTTGGGGATGCAAAATTGGTTAAAAAAAAAAAGAAAAAAAAAGTGACCATCAGTGGATCATCACAGTGACCCATTTAGAGCAACTGTGGGGATCCCTACATTGGACAGCTGAAAGAAAAAGAAGATAACCAAGGTATGCAGAAGAGAATGTCTGAGCTCAGCAACAGAAAATCAAACCAGATGCCACTCCTGTCAGCTAGGAATGGGAATCTAAGGCAACGGTTTGCAAGGGCTCAGCATAATTAGACAACAGAAGACTGGAAAACATTGTCTGGTCTCATGAGCCTTGATTTCTGCTTCAATATTTGGATAGCAGGGTGAGAATTCAGGGTGGTATAAACAACACAAAACCATGGATCCTTCCTGCCTTGTATCAACGGTTCAGGCTGCAGGTGGTGATGTAATGGTGTGGGGAAAATTGTCTTTGGCGTCCACAGTACCAACTGAGCATTGCTTAAACACCGTAGCCTACCAGAATATTGTCATTGAGCATGTCCATCCCTTTATGGCCAAAGTCTACCCACCTTCTGTCGGCTGCTTCCAGTCGAATGCACCATGTCCCAAAGCTCAAATCAACTCTGTTCCTTAAATCTGACGAGTTAATTGCGCTGAAATGTCCTCCACAGTTTTCAAATCTCAAACTAATAGAGCACCTTTGTGAACACATTTGGCACCCCCGCAGCAACAGTGTGATGCTATCATGTCAATTTTTACCAAACTCTCCAGCCCAGTATACCAAGATGTAATTAATAAAGTGGCAGATGTTGTGATTTAATCTTTATTGAATGCTTGATCTAAATTTGGAACTGTCATCCCATTTATAGTAAAATAGACATGAAAACGTGATCTGCTTTAAGGTGAGACGTCCTTGTACTTGATAAGTTGCTCATATTTGCCATTCTGTTTCTCACCCCTCATTTCTTCTATTTGTGTTTCTCTGGTGGATACGTTTTAATTTTAATCTATTTTTTAATAGCCAAAACAACTGAATACTGATCAGCTCTGCCCTCTTGTCCAAATACAGCCCATTCCAGTGTTACGGTTTGCAGAGAGGACCTAAATGCAGGATTCCAGGTAGGCTGGAAAAGTTTGCAATGGAATCGGGACACACACTTTTAAAGGATCGTAAGGTAAAACCAGAGCCTTCAAAATGGGACACAGTGGCTGCATTCATCTGGACATAAGTCCATATTAAACGTGTCTTTTCTGTTTCTTTCAATTTGATTGATGCTGCTATCATTTCCAGAGAGCTGTTGACAGGTTAACAGAGATGTGACTGAACAGCATTGAGAGATGAAAAAATAAAAACCTCAAAACAAGTAGCTAAAATGGGCTAAAAACCTAAAGTGGCATGCATTATTGTGTAACAATTCTATGTTAAATTTCAGGGGGAAAAAAGCTGCCTAATTGATTAACAACAGTGTAATTTTTAATAAATACTCTCATTATTTTCAACATTAACTTTTTAGATGAACGTATAGCAGATACTTTATGACCCTGCAGTTCCCCATTATGTCCAGGATTACCTGGAATCAAGTTCATTTCAAAATTGCAGGTGGGGATTATGAGATCAAGGCATTATCTCCTCAATTCCAACTCTTCTGTTCAGTGTTTAACCTGCAGATTATAGGGACACAAGGTTAGTGTGAAGTGTATTCATCTTAGGTCAGCAGCCATGGGACCAGCAGTTTATAAATCTAATTTGCATCTGACATGTGATGTGGTTTCCTCAGGGAGAAATAAATCTGTCCTGACTGAGACAGATGAAGACGTGAGGTACTCCCCATTTTGGGTGAGGAAGTTGTGTAAGACATATGGCTGTTTCCCCTGATGAAAGACCTTTTTCTTATGTTGTCAAACTGCAGCACAGCAGCAGCAGGGTGAAACCCCCACCTTGCAAGAATCCAGCAGAGATCAAAGGTCACTGCCCTTCCTGCCAGTCAAAGCAGAGGAGTGCTAACAGAGGACTGGGTCCATCTGTAGGCTGAAATCGAACCACTAGCTTATACTCCTCCTGCTACATCTCTTGTTTCTATTGTTTAAACAAAGCTGCTTATTTAGAGTGGGGGGACTTAATATAATATTTCTGCCCTGCTCTTCTTGCTTTGTTGCAGAGACATTTTGTGTTATAAGAGGGGGACGGACTTAGTGACTTTCTTCTACCTATCATCTATCTTTATTTCCTCTGTCGCCACAGAGCTCATAAAGACAGTTCATGACCCTCCCTTTGACTTCAGCTCCTTCATCTTCAGTTGTCTCGATAGGCTCAGCTGGCAGATTTATACCCACTCAAAGTCATTGTGTTGTTATCGCCGTAATTTCTCACCACTTTTTGACATATTACATGCTGGTTTGATCAGGATGTGAGGGCATCCCTCTCACTACTTTAGAGAGATATAGTAGATTTCCTGTTTGAGTGGGAGAGGAGGTCCTCTTCCTTTGTGGCTGTAAGATGTATCTGTTCTTATTTCTAATAACATTAGAAACCGTATGAAACAGTTGCTAAATGCATTAGGGATATCCATCCAGAGATTTCACCTAATCACACAAATACTCTTTTTCACACACACCATTTTGTTAATGTGTGTTAGGCTGGCTCTTTGTAAGGTTACCAGGCAGAGTAAATGCATTACGCCATGGATCATTATGAGACCATAACTTTGAAGGTTGGCTGAATTTATTCTAACTGGAGTCCACCGATGCGAAGCTAAAAGAGAAAAAACAAATTGATGAGATGAGGTAGAAAGACAACAAGAAAACAAAAAACACTTATCCATATTTATGGATAAGAGTAATCCCAGCTGTAACTGCAAAGAAAAGGGTATTCCCAAACGTTAAAGCAGAAATAAAAATCTTTGTCTGTTGCTAATTTCACCCTTTATAAGAACTGCATAGGAATTAAGGGTCAAGTGAAGAAGGCCTCCCTCCTGTGCACCACTTCCTGGTTACCGAGTGTGTGTATTTAGTGTCCGTGTCTGCTCCTGCTCGTTGTCGTGTCGTACCCTCACCAAGCGATGTGCTCTGTCTCCCTTGCCGGTTTAGCTTATGTTTGTATCTTTCGGTTTAGTTCAGTTTGTGTCCAGCAATAAAGCTGTTAAAGCTCACACCTGCCCTTTTTTCGAGTCTGCATTTGGGTCCTCCACCCCTGCCTGCATGCATACAGTGATGGAAGTATGAACCAAACCTACACAGGGATATCACAGCCTGGTCCTGGGAATCACTGGTTGCTGAGGAAAAAATGTATATTCCCTGACTGGTTTGTATAAATCTCCTCATGATTACTTGGTCCATCCATTTTTTTTCCCACTGATCCATTTCAGGGTCTCAGGCAGGTTGGAGGCAGGTTACACTCTGGATACGTTGCTAGACATGCATGTCTCTGGATTGTGGGAGGAGTACCTGCTGAACACCCATGCAGATATAGTGAGAACATAGTGAGAATCCTCTTTTTTTCCTCTTATCACCAGTGATCGCTAGATGGCTGCAGACTGGTCTCTAGAGTTGTGTGACTGAATTGCACACTGATAACATCACATGGTTATTGGTCATCTGTCTGCAAAGCCACAATATCGCTCTGACATTCTATGCAGATCTTTTTATAAAATAAAATAAACATCAATTGCAATAAAAGACTGAAAGATAACCTAGCAGCTTCCCGCAAACTGAACCTTAACTGTCATAATGTTTAATCAAAGAAAGAAAGAAATGCTGATGGGTTATGGTCAGAAAAACATACATTTGTTTTAACAGACTCTCATCGCTCGTCTGCATAGATAACATCCACATCTTCATTGTGTTATTAGACCCTCCAAAGTCCCATGCTTCACCGGTCTGAGATGTGAATGACCATCTTCATGTTTTCCTAGCAGACTAAAGATATCTACCTCACCGTAAGATCCCACGCTAACCACTATTAGCTGTGCCCTCCTCCACATGTACATCCTGTCAGTGTGACACTGTTACAGACGTATATATGACTTGATAAGACAGCACCAATATTACCACAGCAGAGCGTGTCTGTATCTAAAGGAACATGATGGAAATGTGAGACACCGCAGCTGACGTTTCTTTGGATGACTGGTAGCGTCACACTGTACAGCCTCGGTGACTGAGATAACACATCATTATCTATTTTCAGTTGGCTTTACTGCCTAGTCTGTCATTATGTATGCAGCACAGAGATGTGGAGGAGAAGGGTTATAGACAGGAATGTGACACAGCTATAATTGTTTGGTTGTCACAGAATGTAAAATCTCCACTTTGGTGTTGATCACATCATTTCCATCTTTACTGCTGAGCATTACAGATTTATAGCCTGAACTATAAACAACTTATTTTTATGATAGCAGCACTCCTGGCATATTGATCGGCCGCTATTCTTTCTTTCCTTCTCTCTTGCTTTGTTGTTTTTTATTTGTCTGGATTCGATTTAACGAAACGTTCTCTCCAGAAACAGCATCTCCCAAGGCCAAATGTATTACTATATCCAGATGAGAAAAATTTGCTTTTTGTTTTTAATTTTGTTTGTAATTTGAGCAAAGTGGCCTTTTTAAAATGCATTGAAGTGTTTTAGAACAGTTGGCTGATTTCAGCTGAGGCAGGTAAGATCCTCAGTCTTTTTAGTGGCACTCTTGAGAGCAGCTTGAAACTGGACACCCAGCGTTGCACTTTTGTCTCCTGACACCAACTCTCACAGCTCCTCCCCCCTCTTTCACTGGAGTTTCGCAGGGCCCTTGTTTTATCTAATTTGTCTTCAAAATGTGGTAATAAAAAGTGGGAGATCAACTTGCAGTTTCGGCTCCATTGTATTTGGGATTTGGGATAAGAGCCAGGCCTTCTCTGAACGGGGAGAAGTTGCGCTAATAAATGCTTCTCATGGTTTATCATCGGTGACACATGATGCAAGCTGCTGAACGTGGTTTGAACATGGTTTAATGTTTTACTTTTCCCTGCCTGTGAACGTCTGTGTCCATATGAATGGAATGTGTGAATAACACCCAGCAGCTTTGACTGTGGCACAAAGGACGTCGAAGTCACTGCGGTATAATGTCGAGTCCAAACTGAAACATGAGGTCAGTTTGCAAAGTACACACAACCTCAGTAAGGCCTCAAATGATTTCTGAAGTGTCCTTGGGCAAAGTCCTGCAGCACTAACCTTGTGTTTGATCTCTTGGAAGGCAAACTATGTTTGGGATATTGTGAAATCTTTCCTATTTTAAAGTGAGTTGGAAATACCAGAGTGATAATGAATAACATGCTGATACAGCTGACATATAAAATGAGCTCATTTTGTGTTAAATATTCAGAAACAAATGGTTTCTTTAATGAAGCACTAGTTTTGTATTTATAGTGGATAATATGAGTCATGTGTAGAGAAGCTTCAAGTGTAAGCTAACATAAGCACAACAGTACACTACATTGTTGTTTTACGTACTACAGGTACGTAAATTCTTTACTCATTAGTTGTTTTTAATACTTTCAGTAAAATAAATTTCAGCTATGAGACCAAAACAATCTAAAATGCAAACATATACTCACCAACCACTTTGTTAGGCACGCCTAACACCATGTGATTATTTTGCTTGCATCTTTATGGCGTCGTTTCAACAAAGTGTTGGAAATATTTCACGAGGCTTTGGTTCATATTTACTTGATAGTATCACACAGTTGCTGCAATCAGCAACGATCTCATTCCTCCACATCCCAAACGTGCTCTAATGGATTGAGATTTGGTGACTGTGGAGGCTATTTGAGTACCATGAACTAATTTTCATGTTTCCGAAACCAATTTGAGATGGTTTGTGATATGGCACAACATCTGATGATGTGGTTATAAAGATGCAGAAATGGTCATTGAGATACTCAGGTAGACTGTGGCATTTATATGATGAGTTTGTACTACAGGGTCCAAAGTGTGCCAAGGAAAAGCAGAATGGATCCATGTCTTCCAGTTGTTAATGCTGAAATCTGCCCCTTACATCAGCAGAAATCAAAACTCGTTGAACCGCGGATTGTTTTTTTTCGATCTTCTATTGTCTTATTTTGGTGAGCCCGTTTGAACTGTAGCCTTAGTTCTTAGTTCTTGTTCTTAGCTTCACACAGTGAAGTCTCCTGATGCGATAACTGAGCGGTCCCCAACCCCTGGGCCACAGACCGGTACCGGTCCATGAGTCATTTGGTACCGGGCCGCGAGATTTGAGGCTCAGGTGTGAAATTTATGGTTTTCAGGGTTTTTATCGAGTTTTAGCGTAATTTTTTTAAAATAGTTTTTATTGTTAACTCGGTTTCCCTGGGTCTTTTCCCGTGTGTTATGAATAAATATTCTGTTTTTTGGTACCGGTACTGGTTTTATTTTGTTTTATTTATTCACGACACCTTAAAGGCCGGCCTGTGAAAATTTTGTCGCACATAAACCGGTCCGTGACACAAAAAAGGTTGGGGACCGCTGCTATAACCTATCCTATCTGCTTTAAGATTTGATGAGTTATGTTCAGAGATGCTCTTCTGCACATCTCAGTTGCAACGAGTGAAATTTGAGCTACTGTTTCCTTCCAATCAGCTTAAAGCGAACTTTTTTCCTAACCTTTGGCATCAACAAAGCATTTCTGCCCAGAGATCTGCTAATCACTGGATTTTTTCCCAGTAGATCAACAGTTTCTGAAATGCTCAGACCAACTCACCTGCCACATCTAAAGTCACTCAAATCAACTTTCAGTCGACTTCAGCAGGTCATCATGAGTTGCTCTAATGAGATCGGCTGATTAAATATTTGTATTAACAAACAGCTGAACACATGTATTTAATAAAGTGGCTGGTGAGAAGTCCTTGAAAGACCCCTACCGTCAGTTTGAGAACACACAGCTGAAACAATAAATTAGTCTTTTTTCCAGATGTTACCTTCCCAGTACCAAACATAAGATAGGAAAGTTCCCACCTAGTGTAATGTAAATAGTGGAGTCTGAATTCTCGTGTCACTAAGCATCTGCTGGATGTGGACATGAGCAATTGTTAGTTTGCTATATCAACCTCAGGAGGTGATACTTTGCTTATTAAATCTGCTTTATTTGTAGTCTGCAGCACAAGAGGAAACATGAACTACATATGAGAACACAAACTGCAGAATATAAGGTGTGGTTTACCCCTGATAAAATCTGTCTGCTCTTCTACAGCGGGTGCCAAATTCCAGCTGCATTCCTCAGACTGCTTTACAACAGCGATTTGGGCTTCAGTAAACGAGTAACCTCCTGCAGCAACAAGTCTTGAATGTACATTGTGTTTATAGAGAAAACAATACAGGACCTCTTTAACAGACCGGCCACTAGTCAGGGTGTTGTGGACCTCACCTTGGTAAAGTGCCACATGAGCTAGATAATCCACTCCATGTGCCTGTAACCCGACACAATGACTGAGAATGGACCTTTAGTTGATGGACGACTCCCCAGTGGCCCATCAGTACAACACAACACTGCCTAATGACGGATTATTATAGTTAAGGTTAAACTAAACTAAAATGAGGAAAAAGCAATTTGAAAAATTAAATTAAAAAAAGCTGAATGCCATGAAATTTGGTTGTAAGATGAGGCATAGACACTAAATGACAGTCACTCATACAGTTGAGGCAGCGTTGAGGACAATGGGGTGGAGGAGTTGGAGGTCACGTTTCAGTTCCCCGCAGCGGTTCCTCCTCTCTCTCAGCCATGCTGCAGAGCTTTCCTCCTCTTTTGGTTCAGTTGAACAGTCCTTCACAGAGAGACCGAGCACATCTGGAGCCGCAGCCATGGGGCCAAACACGGCGCCAGCCCAGCTCCCAGCCAACACCACAAACACACACAGAAACACATACACACACATATGTCCTAAAATGATGCCGTGTGATGGCATTGAATAGTTTGTCTCTCACTCGTCATTTGTGCAAATAGGAGGCCAAACAGTATTTCATGTATATTTTCATTAATGCGGAAAGCTATTTTTATTCGGTTCAACAAAGCAGGCAAAGAGTTATACTACTTCAAAAAAAAAAAAAAAATCCTTCCAACTGAAGTGCTCTTTAAAAGCTTCTTAAATTAATCCTGTGAAATTAACATAAGCAGATACCATTCCTTTCTTATTGAGGCAAAGCAGACCCTCATGCACGTTAATTGTTCACAGCTTTTCTAATCCAGTCGTGCACATGTGGGACCTGATCCAGTCTGCCTGTTTCTGATTAAAACTAGTGGGACAGGAGATGCTGAGAGCGCAATCCAGAGTGCATTTTTCTCGGTTTGTGGGATCCGAAACTATTGTCTTCACTGGCCAGCTGAAACGTCTCTGTCATGCTCAGAGTTGTGATTATTGCTGATTTAACCAGCTGAATGAAAATGATACATGCCAAATACAGCTGGGTAATTACATCTGTCGAGAAGGCGCACAATTGGTTGATTGCTCCTTTTAGGGGGAGGAACATTTTTAACGTACACCACCCTAAAATCTCTAGTCTTTGGGCTTCCACTTTTATGGGGATTCAGCATTCAGCATTCTTGATTGGCTCCACATTTTTTTTTCCTTTGGTAAGATTAAAGATTAGAAAGTACAAAATTATTAGGGCTTAAGATGAAAACAAAAACCAAAAACAAGAAAGCACAAACTGATAAGGGATTCTGCTTACATAGCATATTTTTTAAGAGTGAAACATCAACAATATGATGGATTGCCATTAAATTTTGTCTCCTGGGGATGGCCTACTGAATCAGAGGGTCCTCCGAGCTTTGTATTTGTCAAAATGAGATAAATGAGATTGCTGTTTGCATTTTTGAGTAAAATGTCTTAGCAATCAATATATTAAGGAGGACTGGATAACTCAACAGTTCAGCTGAATGAAAATTACTCATCTGGTGCATTGGCAGGGAACCATTTCCTGCTTGGTCCACAGAATTTATTCTGAAAAGCTGTCAAAAACAGAACAATTCTTTTTTTTCTTTTTTTTCTTTTTTCTGGGCAAATTTAAAATTTAAAGTTAAATTAAAGGATAAGCAGAGGAAAACAGAAGCCGGTGCAGATGTGTCCAAAATTTGGATGTCCATATGAAGCTGAACAAGCTGTCTCCACCTCATATTGAAAATATATAACTTGCCATTTGTGGTGTATTAAAACTTAAAGATATGTGTACAGGCTGCAATACTGCTTTAAATAACAAATATAGATGCTCTATGCTAGTTATGCTTTTATTGCATTGGTTATATTTAGGGGGTCTTTGTCATGCTAGAAAATGAAGCTGTTGCTAATCAGATGCTTTCAAATGCTGTTTTCCCTGTTCCCGACCCTGAGACCACTTCTGAGGAGGCTTTAGCAAACAGTACATGGATCAACCAAAGGGCCAGATGGATCAGCAAACAACAACAACAAAATAACATCCCCTGAAAATGGTCAAGTACAAGGACTGAACTGAAACTGAGTGAAAAAGCAGCCAATGTCTAAAGTAAATCTTTGAAATACCTTCAGAAAGCCTGGAAAACTGTTGCTCTGACTTTTTCACCGATATTTGCTAATATTGTTGGAAGTAATTAAATGATTTATCCTCATCCAAGAGTACATTAAAGTAAATTTTAGGGTGAGGAGCACAGTAGTTCAACAGGGACTCAGGGTAGGGCTGCTGTTGCTCCACATCGAAAGGAGGCTGTTGAGGTGGTGTGGTCATCTGACTAGGATACCTCCTGGATGCCTGAGGTATTTTGGGAATTTTCTACCAGTAGGAGGCCCCAATGCAGACCCAGGACTCATTGGACAGATTATATTTCTCGGCTGGCTTAGGAACAACTCGGTGTACCCCTGAAGGAGGGAGGAGGGGTAAGGGAAGCTTGGCCTTCTCTGCTCAGACGGCTGCCCCTGAAACCCAAAACCACAGAAAGGGTAGAAAATAGATGGATGGAACAAACAATTTAGGTTTCAGTAAAATAAACAAGACCTTTTAGCCTTTCTCTTATATCCAGATGAAAAATCAAGACTTTTTTTAGGGAATCTAATTTATCCTCAGTTTTAACTTTTACCTGTGCTATTGGATTGCAAATATGTCCTCACAGACTGAATACACTTTTAAACCAGAGTAAAGTGAAATTTGATTGCTGCACTGATTTTTATGGTTATGAAGCAAACAAGCAGATCCTTATTGTCTACATAAGTGATGGCTGTCAGGTGTGCTGTAAATCAGCCAAACTTGAGACTTTTTAAAAAATCAAATTAACTCCCCCCTCTTATTAGGACTCAAATATCGCTGATTTACATGTACAATTAGCATTGCTGAAGGGGTACATTTCAGACTGACAGTTGTTGTTATGGTCCAAAAGAGTAATGTAATTAGAGGCCATTGTTTAAGCACACCCGCCCTGTTCAATTACTCGTGTGCAGCTGACAGTCACAGCCTGGCTGTTTGAGATGCACGACTAATGAATGACATCAGGATGTGCTGCCACCTTGCATTACTGCACAGCTGACTTTACACACACGTACACAACCATCAGCCAATGTAGAGATTTCTTTGCAACAAACAAATAAGGAAATCTTGTTCAGTGATTTATGCTAAACAAGTGAATTCGTATTTGCTTGAAAGTTTGCAATTTCTCCTCTTAAATGTAAAACATGATCCAGTAAATGAGAGCAGAAGCAACAAAGCTTCATACTAACATTCATGAGGCCTTTTATATTAAATTTTACTGTTTTTCATGCAAAGAAAAAATAGTCTTTATTGAATTTGTTTCCCTGCTCACACCCAGCTTATAAAAAATATGAGAAAGTGAAACCTTGGTGGAAAATACTGAGCTCATTGTTTTTTAGCCTTTTGCACAAAGTTGTCATCATACAACTTCCCACAGCCTCAAATCACAGAGGGACAAAGTTTTATTAAAAACAGGGAGGATCTGTTTATATGAGCTGCTCTGATTTAATAAAGGATGCAGGGAAAATAACTATCATACATATTACAAACCTGAAATGCACACTGTGTAGTTTTGAAGTATTCAGCTGAATTTAAGTGATCTGTTATTTTAATAAAGAAAGGGGTCAGATCAGCCTCTGTGTATACTGAGCAACAACATTTGTAGCTAGTTGTTTCATGAGCTTTGATGATAAAACGACTGTACCACAGGAGCACCAAGCAGATGTGTAGTGATGTTTCTTTCTTTATTTAGCAGGCAACCTTCAATAATCGATATCTAGGTTTATACTTATAGATAGGAGCAGTTCAGCTGCTGGGTCTCTTTAAGATGGGTGTATTTTTTGTTATTTTGTTTGGCAACAGAAGCATCGACCGCTGGTTGAACTGGAAAATCAAATCAACATTTGAATAATTTGCCTAACAGCTGTCCTTCCTGCCTTTAGCAGAAGAGGTCAGGTCTCAGAAAAGAATTAGAAATGTTGTTTTTTTTACAGAGGCTTTTATGTTGTTTGGGCAGAATGGAATATGAAAACAACATGTAACTTTAAAAAAATAACCATTAACAAACAAAAGTAAAATATTTAATGATCAGTAAGAGCACTTTGTAAAAAAAAAAAAATTAAATAAATAAAAATTGCTCTTTACTCCACTGCTGCAAATCACAAAAGATACATTTAGTGTTGGAAAAACATGAGAATATAGTATCTGAGGCGGGAACAGAGTTTGCACAATTCTAATGAGCTTGAAAGTCAATATTTGACCACTTATAATCTTTAACACAGCTTGAACTCCCTTCTTTGGATGTTGGCTGCTTTTTGTTCCATTCTCTGTCAAGATGATCCCACACTGCTTCAACGAGCCAGGCCAATCCATGACTAATAGTTTTCAATTGTGTGTTTTTCAATCCAGGTATGCTTTTACTGCACTGACAGTGTATTTGGAATCGCTGTCATGGTACCACATGGTAGATCGAAATCTGGCACTACGGTCCGCATTCATAATTCCATCAATTTCAACAACATCTCCAACACCATTGGCTGACATGAGATCCCAAACCATGAGAGAGTCTCCACACTGTTTTACAGATGTCTGTAGACATTTACTGTTGTACCTCTATCCTGACATCCTCTGTACATACTAATAATGATGTGATCCAAAAATTTCTAATTTGGATTCTTCACTCCATGAGAAATGTTGCCACTGATTTTAAGTACAATCCTGAATACCAAAGCCCTTTCTGTTGTTTGAATACCTTAAGAGTGACTTCTTGACAGCCAACCGTTCACACTGCACACCATGCTGAAATATGACAAGTTTTTGGCTAATAATTCTTTGGGAATCACTTTGTTACTGCAAAATACTATTTTATGCCCATTAAGCTGCATTATCTTTGGCATTTTCCACAGGTCCAACTAAAGAAATGGGAAAAAAACGATCTGTTTACAAAAGGATGCTAGTAACCAAGTACACAAAGATTGGTTGTTTGCTCATTGGTATGATAAAGTTGTAATTAAAGTTTGTTATGGAGTAAATTTTAATAGTCACTCTGTATGAGTGCAGTCAGCAAATGCTGCGCTCAGCTACAATTATCTGACAGCGACAGTCACATTATCCAGGTTCACCCCCTCAACCCCAGCCTGGATTAACATTGTGGATTAACATTTTACATAGAAACTATATGAAAACATTATAAAACAGGATGTTAACATTGTAGATTAAAATACAACAACCTCTTAACCCTGAGTCAAGAGAAGCCATGAGTAGATTTTTTTGGAAAACATATACAAGTGAAAAAAAATCCACACATAAGGGTTATTATCAAAAAAAATAAATAAATGTTTTTATAAAACTTGTGTTTCAGTATCTAAAATACTAGTTTAAAAAAACTAACAGAGCTCTAGCAGCTTGTGTTAATGAGTAAATTAAGTGAGTGTTGTACTTTGTGTGTGTTTTTTCTTGATGCCCTACAAAAAGTGAGATGAAATTCAGTTCAAATAGTTTAAATAGAGTTAAAAGGCTAACTTTGTTGGGTTTCTTGCTTTGTGTGTGTGTGTGTGTGTGTGTGTGTGTGTGTGTGTGTGTGTTTTACTTTATATTGCTCAAGAAACCCCACAAAGGCCCCATTTCACTCAAACCATGTTCCAGAAATGGGAATCCAGTCACTTTTATTATCTCTAAAACTGCTTAAAACAAACCCGTACTTTTGTTTACTCATTATGAGTTCCACTGGCTTTGCCCTAAAGCACAGCAAATCTTTCTGGAGTCTATGCAATGCACTGTAATGAAGGAAAATGTCGCCCATTTCAAGGCCCAGTGCCCAGCGCTGTAATTTTTCACAATAGCGGGGCTAAATAAGTCTTTGGGTAGACAGACAGTAACTTTTTAATTGGATCAGTTCATTGTTTTTCATCCTTTCTGAGGATTTATAGGGTAAGAAAAAAATAGAGGAAGACGCCATATTCATCCTTTAAAAACATTTTAATTATGTAGATTTATTTGATAGACTTTCAAAATAAAAATGTAAAAAGTTGTTTAATTAAACAAAAGGTTTCTCTATTCATTCATCACCAAAAATACCCCAACCCACAAGAGCCACGTTTATTTCTTTGAGATGCTTGTATTTAAATTGTTATCTGCAGAAAATCATATAAAGAATTGATGCATGTATTTCAGTAAAATCCTACTGGCACATTGGCTATATTTTGCTGACAAATCTTAAATTGCAGTTCTAAGACTTTAACTTTAACTTTAACTTTAGTAACGTATCAGATGTGCTGGATTGTCTGGCACTTTTTTGAATTTCTTTGCAGCACAGCCTACCTTATTTACCACCTTTGCAAACCTGAGGTGCAATCTTATAGGTAATAAACATCAGCTTTGTATCAGGACAGCTTGGCCCGGCAACAAAACATCAATTGTTTCCAATTGGCAGAATCTCTTTTCCTCAGTCGTGGCTGCAGCCAATCAGAGGCTGGCTTAGTGGAAACGGAGCGTGTTCACCGTGGCAACCGCGCCACTCTACCTCTTCTCACTGACAGTCCCTACACCCTCCTCTCTGCCTCCATCAGACGGCCAAAATAACACCCACCGGTGCACTAACACCAGCCTTTCCAGCAGGTCAGGACGAGGTAAATCCTAACATAGCAGAGGACGGGGATGCGTGTGTGCCAAATCACATTAACGCAGACAATACTGGGCTTCCTTTTAATCCATAAACTCAAAGCTTCACATTAATAGCTGAAAGTATTCTCCCATGGTTGAGGATTGTGACTTCCAGTGAGTCTTTGTGCAGCAGATGCTTGTGGGGGAACCAGTGATATTTGAGCCACAGCACAGATGTGGGGAATACAACTCAAGACAAGTGTGGGTGGTGCTGCGTGTTTCAGTGCAGCGAGATACAAAAGACAAACCACACTTGTTTGAATAACCCTGTGCTGACATCTGTACATGGGAACAAATGTTCACGGAGGTACTGAACGGCCAGGCCCCCAGAGGAGAGACCTGCTCGACAGAGAGCGGAGAGTGTTTACTTTGAAACGACGGCGGTGTCATGAGGAGCTGAGAGAGGTTGGGAAGCCACGTTTAGCCGATAATCTGGGTCGGACCATCTGGTCAAGAGTGTCACTGCGTTTCTGATTTCCTGTTTTACTAATTAAAAACACAAGAAGCACCTTTTTGTGAGGAGGCTGATGGATTTGATTTACTTCTTCAAATGGATAACTGAATGACATTTGTTAGAGGGTAAGCTTATGTAGCACGCAGAGCCAGTCTGGGAATGCTGTATATATAATCTATACTTGTAATATTTCTGATCACTTCCAGTTGTATCTGCCCATCTGGATGCCTCAGCAAGCCTATTGCCCTCCCAGTGTAATCGCTGTTGACACAGGAAATTTAATCTAGAAATCTTGGTGATTATGAAAGTGGTTGTAATAGGATTAAACTTGGGCTGACAGGGGTGTGACATCGTTACTACAGGGCACTACTCCATAAGTACACCACTGCTGATAGGATAAAATACGGCTTGGCTCAGGAGCTGCCTTGTGCCCACTGATATACTGGTGTAAAAATATACAGATATAGATATTTGTATCATTAAAAGCAAAGGAGCAATACATTATTTTGCCAATTTAATGTTTATGTTATGTGCCACAGGAAAGACGGAAAGCTGGCAACACTTTTATATTAAAATTCAGAGTGAAGGAGATCATCAATATCATTGCTGAAAATAAAGGAAAGCAAAACAGCTCAGAAGATGGTGAAATCGTTAACTAGGTCTTACGCAGAGCTTGCGCACATGCTTTGTGTACTCTCATCCTGTTTACTGCCAACAGGAGGCAGTGTTAGTTTCTGTCGTCAAGGGCCGTGTCATTACCCGATTCATACCCATAAAGCCGATTTCTTTTAAACATCCACAAAATGCCCTGCTAGAAACTCAGTTTGTCATACATGGTATTCTTTCTGTTACTTCCTTTCACAATAAAAGTCCTTATCATCTGTTTATGTACAGTTATTTAGACACCATTACTTCAGTAGTGCTGTAGTAGTTTTTTATCAGCGTATGCATCTAAATATATATATAATAATCAACAAAATAAAGCATGCCTTTTTAATTGAAACTTTCTTTTATAAATTTCTACATTTAAGAAACTAAAACTCGTACACATACACACAAAGAAAAGTATGGAAGCTTGTTTGTGTCACTGAAACAGATACTTATGCCTTGCATAAGTCAAAAAATTTCAGCTTAATAACTCTAAACTTCTAAATAAATCATACAAAAACTGAGAAAATAACTTCACCTTTGGAGCTTTTAAGTTGAAGTTTTGAAATGACCCCAAATTTCAATTTCTCTCTGCCTAGCTCAGTGACTTAAACAAATTTCCATAAACACAAGACTGTGCTGCAACAGAACAAATCAGCTTCAGTAAGATGAAACAAATAGTTTACATTGCCGTACGCATGCACATCTGTATAGGCCGCACGGCCCAAATATATCATTCTGCAGAGTCAAACACCTACACAAACAGACACAAACACAGCACCATGAATAACCTTGCCGAGTGAAGTCAGCAGCTTTGTGTGGTATAAAAATTTAAAATAATAATAATAAAAAAGATAAACACACACACACCAAACCAAAATAAATGCTCTCGATTAATTTAGCCTACCTACCTGTTAAAGCTCTACTTGTGGCACAGAGAGAACAGCGACATCTGTGCCCAGTGAACAAGAGGAGATAGACAGTGTGGAGTATAGTTAACAGACTTTACCAGTCAGACTGCCCAATCATGGTTAAGCAATGAATTGTCTAGCCTGCCATAACTATGTATTAGAGGATGAGTGAAAGTGTATTTGCGTGTTTCTTTATTTTGTGTTTAAACTTATTTAAAGTTATTTTACATTTGTTTAAATGCACTCAATGGGATCAGTATGCCAATATTTATTTTGCTAATTTAAAGGGGTTCTGTTTTTCCTGATTTCTGTAATATATATATACTGCTACAGTAGTGAATGCTCATATACACATACAGTATGTATGTAAGTAACCCCTGTAGGCAAAGAGCTGAGGTTTCAGACATCTCTAAACACTTCTCTTTTTACAGTTTTTTCCACTGTTCAGTGTTTATGATGTCAATGCAGTCAAAGCTCCGCCCACAAAAGCCCCTCTCACCTCCAGTTTGTAAGACACAGCCAGTAGGAAGAAAGTTAAAGGAGGAGGGGCTAAAATAGTTTGATTCAGTCAACGAATGTACTGTAGGGTTTTATAAAGGGTTATTTTGAACTTCAGTGAACAGAGAAACACTAGTAGGATCCAGTAATAATATTATGGAGCTGGAAATGTGGAAGTTAACATGTGAAGGTTGTGGCTTTTGTCTAGAATATATATTACATGTCTCACTCTCACTTAAAATGAATCTACAGTACAAATATCTACAGTGAGATCTGTCACTGGCATTACTGTGGATGAGATCAAATGTCCAGTCAGGCTAATGCCACATCTGTGGGATAAGAGGTTTAAGATGAATGGATGTGTAGCAGCTTCATTGTGTTCAAAAATAAATTCATATGCCATTTTTAGTAAGATGATACCTGCTAGTTACAGTTGTGTGCAATTATACTCCAGAAATGGGAAATAAAAATAGGCCAAAGACCATAAAGGGTCTATTTTTTTCTGGACTAAGGTTCTTAAAGTCTTTTTCTCTGCTCATGTATCTGCCTTTGTGGCCTGTTACCATACGGCCAGATTATGGGTTGCATGGTTCGAGCCACAAAAAGCCATTACTTAGGAGCTAAAGGCTGGAGTTAAGATTATCTGCAGGCCTCCAGGCCAAAGAGATTTGTTTCCACAAGCACAACACATCAGTGTGTTTAGTAGTGAGAGGATTCTGGGGTGGCAGCGGTTAAATCCAAGATTAGGCTAATTCTGGCTGTTGACCATTTTGGTTGAATTTCTGTGGAGATCCACTAACACTGAATGTGCCTGCGCATATAGAATTAAATCACTTCATTTAGTTTAGCTACAGCAGTCAGTTTGAGGAAAATAAATGAGCTTGGCACTGGTTACATGATGGTGGAAGAGATGGGGCATCAACTCGCCATGAAATGAGGTAGAGCAAGGACACTTAAAGGCAGGTGTACAGTTATGTTCTTAGTGTGCAACACTGTTCCTTTAAAAGCAGAGTGACCCAACACCACCTCCCAAGAGTACTGGGGGTCTTCTGCTCATATGTCGGTCCTTCACACCCATTGGCAATGGCTTCAAATACATTAAGAGCTGCACAGTTTGTGCATAGCTTCATATGTTGATGCAACATGTTGTCTTGTGTGCCTGTCATAATTACAGTCATTAACTAACCATATATGCACAGTTTGCCTCAATTTTAAAACTTTAATCAGATTTAAATCCTCTGCATGCCATCCTCTCCTCTGCGGGTTTCTGTCTTTCCCCTGCCTGGCAGCTCCATCTTCAAATTCTTTTGTCCAAGGTATCCACCTCTGGACATCTTCAAGTCTGCTTCCTGTCTCGTTGTCAGTGCCACTGTCTCCAATCCATGCATCATACCAGGTCTCACTGCCATCTTCTAAACCTTCCCTTTCACTGCTATCTTCTGTCACAAATCACCCCTGACCCTGGTCAAACAAGGGCCTCAGAGCCGATCCCTGATGTAATCTCACCCCCACTTTGAACCCATCTATCTCTCCTCACCACTGTCTCGCTGTCCTCACACATATCCTGCACAACCCTCACATACGTCTCTGTCCCTCCTGACTCCCTCATGCAGTCGTACCGCAGTTCCTCTCTCAGCACCTTATCATATGATTTCTCTAGATCCACAAAGTCACAGTGTGATTCCATCTGACCTTCCTGTACTTCTCCATTCCCACTCTCCCAAGCAAACATCACATTGTCGTGCTCTTTCTCTGCATTATTCCATGATTCTTTTATCCATCTATAAAAGCATTTGTGTACAAATCTTAAAAATGATCAAGTTGAAGCTTTGTCACCACCATGTGTCTCTTTCATCTACTGCTAAAAATATGACGCTAATCTCAAAGCGGAAACACTCTAATGACCATTTGTATAATTATTGAAATTGAACAATAACAGCAGTTATGCAGGACAGAGTCAAACATTTTGTATTGCCAAAAATCTTGAACAACAGCGCATCATTGCCGTGGTACACCATGACTTTGTTTTTAATCCATTTTTGCCATTATTTCTTAAGGACAAATTGTATTCCTGTATTTGTCATATTCATGTTGTGCACAGTTTCATCACTGATGCTCATTTCTCTTATATTACTCAGCTCTCGTGATGATAAATTTCAAATATTCCAGGATGTTCTCTTCTTTAAATGTGTTTATCTGCAGTTCATTACTAAAAGTGGCCCCTTATTTTCACACTAGCCTTGAATGTTGTTACTAGAAGACAACAGCAACTTTAAGCTGCTCTTTATTTTATGATGCACAAGGCAAGTGATGGTAATAGTCATATGTGATGTGGTTATTACTGGCAATCAATGTCTTCAAAGTGGTGTATCGTTTTTAAAAATGTACTTTATGAAGTCTGAAAAAAGAATGCAGTGAAGGTTACTTGAAAAAATACACATTTTAGTCATTTAGTTTTAAAACGACAAATTTATGAACTGAACACAGACAGCTGTATGCTATATTTGAAGCACATTTGTATTCATCAGCCAAAGATCTCTGTCTCTGACATGAGTGGGTGAGCCCCTCTTGGTTCCTCACCCGAAGGCTCTTGTTTTATTTTCCAGTAATCAAAGCCAGTAATTGATCCACACTTGGCAGCGGTGTAGTGCTGGAAGGTAGCCACGGTAGGTCGGACTAACCTACGACCTCAGGTCACTGTTTCTGGTGTTACACGAGTGGCTTTAAAAAGAGATGAAATCTATCTATCACTCACCAGATGGATATTTATCAGATGTATTTCTGACCTCTGACAGAAGCTGCATACATGCAGGAGAGGCCATCTTTCTTTTGCTTTCCACACACTATATCATGCAGCTGTCTTGCACTGCTTTATCAGATTCTGTTGTATTCAGGTCGTGGTTATAACAGGTCAGGTCAGACAGCCTTATCATAACATATGGTCAGAATTTCAAGGAGAAGCTGAGAATACCAACATTGAATTTTTATGGAAAAATAAGAAAAATGACACCCCCACGTAAATCTTACAAGCTGTTTAGCTGCGCATACCAATAATGCAGTAGGATTTAGACGGAGAGAGCATCTGTCATTGAATTGCATGAGTCATACATGGTCGGGCTCACGGCTGACTGTTTTTTTTTTTAACGATTTTTAATGGTTTTTATATGAGGTGCGTGTTCGTTATACATTCAGAACAAGTCGCAGGTCTGCACCTTTGCATCTGCTCCAATTTAAAGATAAGTGGGATTATTTCAGTGAGTCACTGAGGGAGGAGTGGGGTGGAGCTGCTTCTGACTTAAAGAAGATTATATTATGGATTACCAGACAAAGAACAAGCATGAAGGTCAAATTAGTTATTCTGACTTTTAATACGCAATACTTTTTAGTCGTTCTCAATAACCGTTGTAGGGTATCTTTTTAGAGAAGTTCACAGGAAATATTTACTTAATACTTAATTAGGTGCTGCAGCCTACTTGTTCAGAATATTAAAAATACTGACTGCCCCCAGTGCTACCCCTCAAATCCTTGGTGACTTCCTTCTCGAGTTATTGCATTCACAGGATTTTCAGAACACTTGACCACTTACCTTGACCTTGAGATTGAGGTCATCAAAATTCTATATTGTTTGAGATTTTCAATAGATGGACCTGTGGTATCAATTTGAAAATCCTGCGTTGCCTCGTTCTCAAGTCTTCGTGTTCACAAAGATCGGGGTTTATGCCTGCCCATCCAGCAGAGGAACAGCAATTACCCCAGCAGCCTTTTACGGTTGAGGGGTAAAAATGGGTAAAATCTTTTTAAGATTATGATGAACTTTGACATTGTATTTAGTTGTTTATTTTAGGTTTGTTAATTCCAAAATAGTGTGCTTGTTAACTAATTTAAGCTGGATAATTAGCATGCATAGCTAATAAGATAATAATAATAATGGTTAGTTGACTTGGTGCTGATTTTTTGTTTTGAAATCAGCACCAAGCCCTAGTTGTTATCAAAGTTTATCTTTTGTTAGTTGCACTCACACTGTAGCAACCACAAATTAGCTAAAGTAGCACTCCTCAAGCCCCTTATAGACCCCTGAAATATGAAACAATTACCAGAAAACAAGAGGCAAATTAAAAAACATATATAGAGTTAGCCAGCTTGTGGATACAATATTTCCAAAACAGGGATGACAGGGGAAATCGGAAGAACTAGGGATGCCCAACTTTTATGAAAATTGCCATTTTTTGTTCATCCAACTTTTTGTGAAGACATTCAGTGAGATGACATGCGAGTGAATCCAGAGGTTAGCTGTAACAGTAGCTAACTGTCACTTCTGTGATAGATTTATGACCTTAAATTGATGATCCGAGTCAAGGAGCCAGGCTGTCTTCACTTATGGAGGGCCTGCTGCACCTCACAGCTGCAGAAGTGAATATTTATGTAATATTTCTATTTTACCTACATTATTATTATTATTATTATTATTATTATTATTATTATTATTATTATTATTATTTTCACAAAGAAACATTTTTTCATTCTTTTTCTAAATAGACACATCCCATGTACATTTATGTCCAAATTCCAGTATGTTATGTCTGAGTACTTTAAAAAGAGAAGAAGTCTTATCATCAAAACAAGTTGGCGAAGGGCCGACAAACATTTGTGTTCACTTATCTGTAACTTGTAACATCCTCTGACTGAACATTTTTAACTTGCATGAATTATCTTATCAGACACTTTCACTCTGTCCAACAAGTCTTTTAGCTCCACCACTTCCTGGCTCTAAGTCAAGGATGAGAATGAAGGAGGGTTGGGTGTGGGGCTAGAGACCCCACCCCATAAGAGGCTAACCACAACAGAAACACAGATGGGAAACCAACAACAAGAAAACCTGGGAGAGGAAGGAGTTTTGATGACCCGTGTTCTGGTTTAACGCCTCTTTGGTGAAGGATTCTTTAGTTTCCAAGTGTCTCAAGTTTGATTTGTGCTATGTTATCATTAGTCATCTTCTCTAAGCAGATGATGTGCTCAGGCTGAGGGCTATTGACATCCTCAGACATCATAGAACAGCTTTGCACTTGTACATATTGACGTTTTTCCCCTCATTTCTTTTGACGTTGGGTTGCAATAGTGGTTAGTTGTTTACGCCACACAAGAAAGAAATCAATTTTCCCCACTCACATATCTTGTTATCTTTCTCCCTATCATTCAGGCCGCTGTATTGGATGTCAACAAAATATCGATATGCAATCTTTTGAGAAAAGTTTTCACAGGACTCTGAAAACCTGCAGGATTTTTTTTTCTAAAAAAAAATGTTAAGAGGACCCTGAAAACTTGCAGTCCTGTGAAAAATTAAACGTAAGCTGTGCTACCATGTCCTTTTTAGAGAGGAATGACTTTTCTCTTAGCAGCTGTTCAAAACATCCTGTGCTTGTTCAGTCTTTGTGTAATTGTACTGTCATGAACTTTAGCATTTTACATGCTAACTAAGGTCTGTAGAGTCTGAGATAGTGACTCCATCTTCACATTCTTACACCTTCTATATACAAACTACTTTTTCTTTATTTTTTTTCATTCTACGGCATTTTTATTAAATGTGCAGATCAGTTAAAACATTGAAATCAACAATCCTTCTGGTATCTTTAGGCCATATATGAGAATATTTTTCTGTAAATATTTAACTTTAGTTAAGATATTTTTTTTTGCCAAAGTCCTGTTCACAGGCCAGGAACAAACTGTCATGCTCACGTTCATGTCTGATGATTTATCTGACTCCTGAGGAAACTCCTGCTGTGTAGCACATATGTTTACTTCTGCTAGGATTTTTTTTTCTGCTGTAGGACACCATCTCACTCTTGTACCACCCCGGTTCAGTTCCTGCTCTGTGAGCCACGATTGTTTAACTCCAGTACGAGGCACGACAGCATGGCACCGCTTCATAAACCGCAGCTTCTCTTTGATGTGTGTTTTTTTTAATGGGCGAGGAAAGCCTCCATGGGTTGGGCTCCTCTCCGCCTTCACCACAACCTCCTTCTTTAACCCAGATGGCATCTGATTTTTAGCTTGAGTTTACTAAAGTATAGGTGAGCTCAACAAACAGGAATGATACTGGTTTATATGAAAACGTGATTGTGCGTTTAAATCGTTAACCAATGGGAGCTGAGGGTCAAAATGTGCAAAGCCAAAGGGCAGCATTGTACATCAAACTGCACGTGAGTCTGTGCTTCATGGGAAACATGGAGCCTGCTAACATGTAATTAGCTGTTACTATTTTGATTCTGCATCGCCCTGAAGCGGCACAGTGTTGTTGGTTGTGTGTCTTTTGCCAGGAAAGTATGAGGCTGTCATATGGTTTTTCAGCCTCATAGTGTTCTGCCTTTCTTTATTATTGAAGAGAGGACCCTTTTCCTTAAATGAATGACTTCTATGACTTGTGAAAAAAAACAATCCTGAATGAAAAGTAAGCCTTCTTAGGAAGTGTTTTTTAAGATTATTGGCAATTTCCTCAAAAAGCAAAGAAGCAAAGGGAACAGTCATGCGGTGCTCCTTAAACAGATGTTGTTTTCATTCTTAAATGAAAAAATAAAAAATATGGGACTCCGATAGTTGATATGATGGATTTTTAAAAGACTTTGGCCAACTCCTGTACAGTAAGTGGAAAGCAGGACTGTCCGCCTTAGGGACCTCTCAGTGACTTTGAGGATAAAAGCTCATTTTCCTCTTCCCTAAATCCTGCTGCACTGAACATCATCCAAACTGCAAGCTAATGCAAACTCCTGGCAGAACTTCAAAGCAGGGAGGGCTGGTGTCTGTCTCACTTCCTTTGCCCCTTTTCCTCCCCTGCCCTACCCCCTCCAACTCCAGCAGAGTAACAGCAGACTTAAAGAAAGACACAACTGAAATCAAACTGATCCCTGACCTAGAATTGAGGAAGTGACTCTGTTTGTATAGGAGGTCAGTCATGTTTGCTCTAAAAATACAACTGCACTTGAAGGACAGAAAACCTGAGGTGGATTAATTGAGTCCAACAAAAAAAAATTGTTGTGGTTTTGAATATTAATGAGTTTAAAAAAAAACAGACAGAAGGCAAGTTTGCTAAATGTGAATGTTGAGATGAACTTTATAGCTTTTTAGTATCATTAAGTTTTAATGGTGATAATATATTTCATCAATAATTCAGAGGTATTTTAAGTATGAGTGTATTTTAAATGCAAACAGTATAAATCTTCTTCAGTCCAAAATCACATTAAACTAGAAAGGCATTCAGAGGGTGCAGCACTCCACCAAGGTCAGTGCAGTTAATATTTTAAATAAAGTTTAATGGTTTAATGGTTTAGCCTAGTCTCCATCTCTCCAAGAAGCTTTACGACATCCAGCCTAGTAGTTGTTATATAGACAGAAAAACAGACAAACCAACATCGTTGAAACAGCCCAGTGCTTTATCCCAAAATTACTTTTATAACCAAGAAAATGATCTAGAGAGTTTGCCAAGATTTTCCTCCTTGGCAGTGCTCCACATCTCCACCAAGATTCATGAACTTCAGCCAGTTCATTTTTCCATAATATTGCTGACAGATTGATAAATAGTACTTAAAAATTACCCCTGTTGTGGCTACTGAACAGAAACACACAATTTCATTATCAAATCATAGATGCTTTCATTACTTGTTACTAAAAACGGTCATCTCGAGTCACTAATCACAGATATATTAAGAACTTGATTCAGATTGGTTAGATGGCTTCCTTTAATGAATTGGAATAAAAGTAGTTCAGTGGCTTCCATAATACTGGGATGTACCACATTATACTGCTATTTTTGGGCCCAGAGAGCATGCTCAGCATCATTCTTAATAGTCGAGTCCATAAAGAGCATGGACTAGTTGGCTGACTTCCTGTTGGCTCCACATAAACACAAACAGCGCTTAAATAAAATAATCAGTGACTCTTTGTTTCCAGATGATTTTGAACCCCATGGATCAAATTAAAAAGGTTGCTGATCCTAGAATATTTAATATTGTTGATGATCTGGATCTGGAGCTCCAGTCACACAGGCATAGAGACTAGTTGGCAACCACTTGGCAAACACCTGTCGCTAGGGGAAAATATATAGCCCCAGACTGATTGTTGGGCGTTTCTGGTTAGCAGACAAGTTAGTCTTCCATGCAAAATAGGAGACCACAGCAATCTGCTAGTGACAAAAACAATCACAAGGAGGAAGCACGTTCTATGGGACTGATTTTACCTGGTAACTACTCGCCAGCCAGTCAGGGAATACACATTTTTCCCCAGTAACTGGATACTATCAGGTTTTTCTGACCAATTTCTAGGCCTGTGTGAGTAAGGTCTAAACATATAAAATAAGCATCACTGACTTTTGTCAGGGCACTGTCACTGACTGACAGTTTGTAAAGATGTGGGAGGGTGCTAGGTCACATTTGCAAACATACCAGTATACATGATGTCTGATGATTTAATTTAGTGGACAAATGTGATCAAAAGATAAAACAAAACAATTATAATATATGGTATTTTATTTCAGTTAAGAAATTGACAAGCACTCATCAGTCAACATATTAAAACATTTGTGCCACGTGTGCAAACTCACACGACGGCTCCTTAAAATAAATACTTTTAAGAGGAAATAATACAGACAGAATATGTAAGGCTCAAACCACACGGACGAACAAATTCTCCAAATGTCCAAGAGACGAAAGGGTCTGAAAGTTCCCAAAGTCACCCCGACTCTCCAATGAAAGGTGTTTGTATAAAACAGCTAGGTACTTTTAAAAATACAGAATCTTACAAAAAGTTTTATTTTTTCACTTCTTTAAATCACTGGAAAATATCAGCTGGTATTATGACAAGAAATCAGGAAATTTTTCCATGTATAATCATAAAAAGACAGAATGTGCTTCTGCATTTTTACATTAGTATTCACATACATCGTGAGTGAACTGCATCGAGAAAGTCCTCCACACCTCGGATGGTGCTGTGATGGAGAGTGATGTTTAGCGCAGGGCCGCTCCCCATTGTTGCATTATGCATCGATCTTGCTATCTTTTCAAAATAGCTGCAGTATACCCTCAACGCCCAGGCTACGTAAAACACATTTCACAGCCAAGTGTTCATTGTCTTTATAGGTTATATTAAAAACAGTGTTCACATTTCTGTATATAAAAACAAACCAAAAAAAGTAAAAAACAATATTCTTTTCGACAATTTGTCATCTTTCCAATGGTCCAAAAGAAAGAACAGCCATCAACAGGAGAGGATTTTACAAGTTACAGTACAAAAATGTGATCCCGGTGATAGCACATGAAGCATGCATGTGTTTATGTCGCCCTGCTCAGCCCTAAAACCCTCATGCGAAGACATACTGTATAAAAAGGCCACATGGCTTTTCCTTCTTTTTTTAAATGCACAGGTACTCCGACAGCTGACCTCTTTGCTCTACTCATCCGAAGACCAACAGAAGGTGAGTTTGTTTTTATCTTATTTGGGACTCCACTGTAGATATGAAGCCTCTAAGGGTCAGTACGAGTGCTTGTTTGGTTGAAGCTACTCACACCGGGGGGGTCAAACTAGCTAAAAATACAAAGTCATGGAGAGGTCCTGTGATGGGAAGAAGAGACAGACCTGTAATTTCATTGTTGACAGGTGAAAAAACGCTTTGAGAGATTTTGAAAGCAAACATCTCAACGCTGAAAAACCTTTGACACACCATCTTTTCTCAATGGAAAGAGAAAATCGTACAGTCGACATGACTTTGATGTCCTGAATGTCCTTTTTGGACTTTATAGTGATGAAAGGTTTGTGAAGAAGAACCATTTCATAATATATTTTTAACAGTTTTTAATAAAACAATCATTCTTAACCCGTTGCACTGGAGGCCGTGGTTGGCCTGATGAGCTTCGATGCTGTATGGTTAGCTAATCATAATCATTTCATAACCAAATATGTCATCAGTCAAATGTTTGTATGAACAAAATCCAGAGATATTTGTCTGCTCTTGATAATCAGATCAATAGTTCTTGCTTTGCAAGAGACGATCTGACTGAACAACTGTTGCACTGAAACAACATGAGCAGGTCTGACTGGGAAGATAACGTTAATGTTTCAACGGCTTGCTGGATATTTATTGTTTCAGTGGTTTAAGTCTAGCAGTTGATAACACTCATATCTTTTGTTACAGCTGGTAGGTAGTTAGCTTATCAAGAGGAAACAAGAGGAAAAGCTGTTTGAAAGTGATGTATGAGTGGTTTACAGTTTCTGTGAGCATGCTAGGACTAGCTTGGTCCAACTTTACAGTACACCATACATACAAGACACCACATTGTCTGGCATTAAGGTGGACTTCAAAGAAGTATAATATGAGTGACTACTCCTCTGTGTTGTCTAAAGCCATCCACAACTGAGTAATCCCCACATGACTGTTGGCTACAGTTGCTTGAAGGCTAGCAGGAAGGCTAGCTGTTAGCCACGCTAAGATTATAAGCTATAGCAGCTGTATCTTTTCCAAAGAATTCATTTTCTTATTCAAGCCTAATCAAGTTGAGTAAGCTGGATTGGTAGTTCAAAAGGCTAACCTAGAAACTGTGATCCACTCATGCTTGCATTCACAACTACGGCCAATTTAAACTCACCAATTAACCTAACATGCAAGTCTTTGGACTGTGAGAGGACACCGGAGCACCTGGAGGAAAGCCATGCAGAACAGCCAGCCAGGAAGTTCAAATCCAGAACAGTCTTGAATCATTATTCCATTAAAACATGAAAATGATCAATATTTGAGCTGGAAGTTTCTCACCCGTGAACACTGACCTGTTTGTGTGTTCACAAATCTCACAAGCAGTTCTTACTGCGTATTCAGGGTTCATATATACTGTATGAGCACATGTACAAAAGGCAGTTGGGCTTGAGCTTGAGTCCTCTGCTCCCTCTTCTTTAGATCATCCCAGATAAAAATGGGACATCTCTAAAACAGCTTGTTTTTTTCCTTTTTTCCTACTCTTAGTGTAGAGGCTAATGAAGCCCTTCAGCTTTATTTTATATCTGTTCCATAATCTTTTGTATGGTAAAAACAAAACAACAAAAGCATAACTTAAGATAAACTCTTTAGGCACTGTTTGATTTCCAAGGCTTTCAGTTGTAGACTGTGATTAAAGGTCAACAAACGGAAATTGAAAAAAAAAAAAAAATTAATAATAAAAGAAACAACAGAGATTGATGGCTCTGCAGACGAAACACTTTCTCCTCTCTGATATATCAAGGTCCTCCAAGTCCACTTGCACAGCCAGACAGACTCACTACAAGCTCTGTGGTGGAGAAGTTATAAGGGCAGAAAGTGTCTAAAGCAGGGGTCCCCAATCCCAGTCCACGAGGGCCGGTGTCCCTGCAGGTTTTAGATGTGTCCTTGATCCATCACAGCTGATTTAAATGGATAAATTACCTTCTCAACATGTCTTGAAATTCTCCAGAGGCCTGGTAAAGAACTAACATGTGATTCAGGTGTGTTGACCCAGGGTGAGATCTAAAACCTGCAGGGACACCGGCCCTCGTGGATTGGGATTTGGGACCCCTGGTCTAAAGGGTAAGTCTGTATAAGTTCTCAAGGTTAAGTTTCAGTTCCAGTTTTTAACGAATCTTTCTCCTTCATAAAACAGAAAACAAAGTTTGCATCTCAACCCATTATCTTCTGTGGAATCTCTATAGAAGCCTTGATGAAGATGCAGTTGTCCCGGATGTAGTTCCTCTTCTTGATCTCCTCGTGCGAGATGAACTTAGGGTAACCGAAGCCCAGCGTGCTCTCGTCCAGCGAGTTACGGCTGCTGCAGGGCTTCTGGAAGTTCTTCCAGTTAGGGTCGGGGTTGAAGGTCTCCGTGATGTGCTGGGGTTTTGAAAGCGACGGGTCGCTCTGGTCCAGAATGGAAAACGTCACCTTGTAGGAGAAGGGCCACTCCAGCAGGTTGTCATATTCTCCGGGCAGCACGCGGATATAGACAGAGAGGTGAGAGCCCTCACCACTCCCATTACCATTGAGGAAGGCTGACACCTGCAGCTTGTAGCCATAGCGGTGAGTGTAGAAGGGCGGGCTGAAGAACTCATGGTTACTTCTGAGTTTGGCCTCCTGGAGTTTCCGTGAGTAGTCACTGAGTTTCCAGATGAGTACGCCATCGTGGCTTACAGACAACTCCTCCATCTCCCTCCGCAGCTCCAGGATCTCCTGCCGCTGACGACCCACCAGGTTACACATCATGGTCAGGTGGGACTTAGTGGTGTCTTCCAGGTGACGACCAATAGCCAGTTTGGGGCACTGCAGAGAACGGGGAATCTGATTATAAAAACAAAAATTGGCTTCCCATCAGTGTAAAAGAATGCTTTTGTGCTAATCTTAGTTATTTATAGTATTTCTCCCAGGTTTTATACAGTACGGGACACTTAAAACTTCCTGTGTATCAATTAATAATAAAACAAACAGTAATATGATGAAGATGAGCATGCTCAGACTGCAAAGTGAATCTGCACTCTGCTTTTGTGTTTGTACTTTCCATCAGGCCATCTTTAAATAGAACAAGTCAAGCTCTCCAGATGCTTTTTAAGTCTTAACAGAACACCAAGCCGGAGTTTGGTGCTCATCAGTCACTCTTCCTCGAGCATATCCACATTTCTCCAGATTGATGTGGGTTTTATAAATAGACAGAAATGCACTGTCAGAGTGTAGAAGTGTTGATCTCATTAAAATAGACCCTACAGCCACAGCAGTGCATGTCTGAGAAGAAGAAAGGCCATACTTTGGACACATTTACCAAGGACCAGAAGTTTCCTTCTTGGACAACAAAGGCAAAACATTTGACAAGTCATCTCTTAAGGTCAAATGATGCAGGTCTTACCCTGTGTTTGCACCCGGCATCTTTAAAGGGGCAGAGAACGAGGGCGCTACCGCAGTTATCCTTCATATGGTTAGCCAGGTCCTCTCGGGCAATGTTGGGTGTGCCGCATTGGTTTGGGCACTGGACAGGAAAGCGAGGGCAGTGGTACTGATGGTTCTGCAGAGGACAGACAGCATGACCAGTAAGAACACAGACTGCACACCAAGGCTCAGATTAATAGCTGTACAGGGGAAAAGAAGTCCTTGAAAGTACCCCCCAAAACTTGGGTTTAAAAATGAGGCTACAGACATAAAAAGCATAAAATTATTTTTATTTTAGCTTCAAAGAAAAGAAATGAAGCTATTTGTTATAGTAAATACGTTATGGTTTTAGATCCATGGCTGAATAAACCAAGGAAAGCAGTGGATCTGGTTAATTGTGATTAACATTTTTATACATTTTCATCCGTTTTATAAATGTCGGCTGATCATTTCATCAACTGATTTCTTTAAAACCAGTCTATAAAATGTCTTCCATATCTTCATGTGACGTATTAGATTGCATATTATTGTAAATTAGTGTATGTTGTCATGGTAAAATCAGCAGCTGTTTGAGATACCCCATTATAGACTAGATGGCAACATGAGGAAGCAGGATAACACCTATCTTTGTAAACCAATTAAATGAGCAATACTGAGAAAAGCTCTGAATATCACGTGACAACGAAAAAGCTCTTCAACTCTAGTGTGTGCTATGACCAAGATTGGATTATTACATCTTGGCCTGTCACGTGGGGGGAGGGTGACACTGACTGCTCTGCCTCTGGCCAGATGTGTGCAGCAGGAGGTGCCTTCCCCATAACAAAAACCCAGAAAGAAAAAACAGCAGCTTCACACTAAAAATCCAGCTGCCACAAGACAGAGACACCATAAATGGAAACATCCTTCAGCTACAGCAGGTTTTCTCTTTGCCATCGGGCCCCAATAGGCTGAATTACAGACAGAAGATAAAATGTGTCTCTGCACTTCATCTTGCCAAACATAATTATTTCACTAATAAAAAATAAATACATTTAAAAAAGAAATTAAGGAGCCTTTTGGGGAAAATCACAGCATCTGGTCATAAACTTAATGTGAAACAGACCTGGATTGTGTCGAAGACGAACTCCTTGCCGCAGTACTTGCAGGGCTGCGTGCGTTTGGGGCACTCGGCCATGCTGTGTTGGGACAGCAGGCGACGCATCATCCTCGCCCCGCACTTGTTCTCGCAGTAAACGCTCTCTTGAGGACATACACCCTGGTGATTCTGGAATGAGAAAAATGAAAAATTAGATCGGGGTTATGACATAAATCTATGATTCAGACATGGAGGTGTGCATATTTGATGGTGTCTTCTATTTAAACTGCATTTTAATTAACAAAATAATGCCTGTTAAAATTGGGTTATAATGAATGTTATTGCAGCAATGAACACACCTGGATCCATGAATAGTAACGAATCATGGGGATCTAACTGGATCTTAATCTAATAACAAAATGTTCACCAATTATATCTAATGGTGTCCAGCACAGAAAGCAAAACCTTTTTTTACCCATTTTATATTGCTAGATTTGTGAGGCAATTTAGTTCCATGTATTACCACTACTTTTCCAGTAGCCACGGGAACTGAACTGAATTAATTTAATAAAAATAAAAACTGTATATTTAGTTTAAAAAAATGACCTAAATAAAACAGTCTTCCATTCAAACATTTTTTTAAAATTCAAATTAAAGTGCCACTGAACATTTGTTTTGGCATTTTGCTAACTTTCAAAACTTAAAATTTCACATTACACATGTCAGAATTTTGACTTTTTCCAAATTTATGCATCTTGAAATTTCAACTCATTCAGAAATAACTCCTCATTTTCAGATAATAACCTAAAATTATAAGATAGAATATAATATAATAATAATGAATTTCATTTATATAGCACTTTTCGGGGCCCTCAAAGTGCTGTACAATTCCACTATTCATTCACTCTCACATTCACACACTGGTGGAGGCAAGCTACAGTTGTAGCCACAGCTGCCCTGGGGCAGACTGACAGAAGCCAGGCTGCCATATCGCGCCATCGGCTCCTCTGGCCATCACCAGTAGGCGGTGGGTGAAGTGTCTTGCCCAAGGACACAACGACCGAGACTGTCCGAGCCAGGGCTCGAACCGGCAACATTCCCGTTACAAGACAAACTGCCAACTCTTTGAGCCACGATTGCCCTAATAATGGCTTTATTGTCACTATACAGTTGTACAATGAGATACAGAGCATCTCCTACTCAGTGCAAACATGCCTGTTAGCACTGCAGCACTATATACATATGGAGAGTATTAACAGAGAAACAATATATAAAATGTACAAATATACAAAATTATAACATGATAACTCTTAAGTGTTATTATCAACTTGAAGTGGTAGGAACAAGCTTTCGCTTCTAATGTGGATAAACTCATTAAATTGTTAAAAAAATACTGTTTAAAATTAACACCACATTGTAGGGAATTGTTAGCTTAAATGCATGGCTAACAGTTGTTAGCTAAGAGAAACAAAGTAACAAACTATATTTAATTTACTGTACAAAAACTTAAAATAGCTATCTATAAATATAAACTTATTGTTTAACTTAAATATATAGATAACAGTTGCTAGCTAATAACTACACTACAGTAGAGACAAACAATTTAAGCTGTTAGCTAAACTGTAGCTGTAAAATACCTATGAAATGGAATAGCTTCAAAAAGCTAACAAATAGAATTATAGATAAATAAGTCATATTTAATAAATGACAAGTTGAATGCAGTTGCTAAGAGTAAATGGCAACCTCGAGCTAACATTAAACAATGTGAGAAACAGTGTTAATAAAGGAGTCTTGAGTCCAAGGCTGCAAGGGTAAGATATTTAGTTATTTTATAAGTATAACCAACTTTGTAGAAGCTTTAACAACCTATTTTTTTGTCTTGTGAATAAATGAATTTTCTGAGTACTACTGTTAATCTCAGCATCTTAAAGGCACATCCATATAAATACTTACATTAGATATTAGGATTATTAGTAAAGGTCAAAAGTGTATTAATGTTCCTGTAATATTGGGCAAAGGGGAAAGCAGAGTAAACAGAGGAGGGGCAGGCTGGCAGTAATGACAGAGGTGCTAGTGAGAAGCCTGAATTACTTCAGCTGTGGAAAACACTTTCAGCATGAAAGACACAGTTATATATTCTTTCTTTCTGCCAACACACGTGTTATTTCAAAATAGACCTAGACTCTCTGAGGGCTCTGACACGTGCATTCACTTTTCCTGCTGCTTTCAACAAAGACACCTTTCATATAACCATGGAAATCATGTGCCGTCACATGAAGTTGTTTACAATGAGAGAGAAACCATAATAAAAATGATTTTTAAAAAAAAAAAAAAGGTGTGAAGTGCTTACCTCATAGGCTTCGCCGGTGAACTCGCTGCCACAAAACTCACACTTGACCTTGCGCTTGGGGCAGTCGTGCTGCAGGTGGTCGGGCAAGTCGCGGCGCGTCAGCTTGACTGAGCAGCGATTGGGGCAGGGTATCACATTGAAGGCGCAGGTGGAGAAGTGGCCCTGAGAGCCACAAAACAGGTCATCAGAATCACCCCACATGCTGGGTGCAGCAGTGGAGGAAGGAGGCATGTATCAGAGGGCATGGCTTCTTACCTGCAGCTGCTTCATCTGGCCAGTCCAGCGACAGCCCTCCTCGCTGTGGATGCATCGGATGGGCAGAGCCAAGATCTGCTGCTCCAGCTCTGGGTCTGGGTAGATCTAAACAGAAAAGCAGGAGGTCGGTGTAGCAGATCCCAGGATGTGTCCCCACTGGTTAAATGCATGTGGCTTTGACAAGTTTTTGCTACATTTGTAAGCTTTGTCATTACTTTGAGGGTAGGAAATATGGGATAAATGAGACACTGGTTAAGTGAATAATGGGAAATCATAAACCAGAATACAGACACTCAGTGGCTGCTCACAGTTACACACACTGGAGATTTATATTGCAAAAAGGGTAAATGCAGCCTTCATCAGACTGCAGCACAGTGACTCAAGCCAAGCACTGCAGTGATAATGAGTAAGTCTGTCGTTTTATGGGACCTCTGAAAGAGTCAGAGAGGGGAGAAAAGAAGAAAAGATTTATTTATTCTTGTTCACAGAGCGATAGGGATGAGTCAGTTTTCTGCCCAAACACCCCAAATCCTTCCCTACAGTACGCTGTCCAGAGGATTTACGGCTCTTTCGCTGCATCTCCATCCCTTGTGCTGTCACACGAAGCACGGGCAGAGCACTGATCAAACAAGAAAAGCCACTTCCTCAAAATGTCACAACAGCCCTCCGAACAAATAACGGCTCCCAGAAAGTGCCCGACTGCGCTCACGTGTCTCTGCCATCGCCAGCAAGTTAAAAATTCATTTGGAAAACGATCTGCAAGGAAACCCTCGTCGTCTCTCTCATTGTTTGCAGCAGCTTTGTTAGGAGATAGACGCCTTTTCAAGTGTTTTAAAGTACATCTCTGAAGTGAAATGAGATCCACAGAAAGCGACTCCATTTACACTGAAGGAGCGGTTGAGATTTCAGTGCCATAATCACATTCTCTGAGGAGAAACAAAGAGCAGAAAAAAAGTCCTCTAAAGCACACTGAAACACTCTCTCATTGTTACAGTCTTGGAATTTGCAGGAGGACGGCAATAATGACCTTTTAATAAGTTAGTCGCAGGCAGATCGGGGGGGGTTAATCTCTTTGGAGCTCCAAGTTGGGGGTTTATTCTGTCTGCTGCAGCAATTGTTGGCCGTGCACTGCTGCTACAGCAGAAACAGTGCAATCCTTTAATGACTGCAACACTGTTGTTCTGTGGGAGCGAGGTTGTGTTTGTGCACGTTTTCGAAGGACAGGGTTCAGCGAGCGTTACAACAACCCTGACAGGGACCACCAGGATGGGGTAATTTACAGGCGACTGGGAGCCTTGGCAAATAACAGCGTCTGACAGGTGTGCCATGAGCACATCCTTCCCGTGGGGAGTCCCTGCTATTACAGGCGCCTTCATCGCTCTGAGCACAGCATGCAGACCTGCACTGCTGCCCCGCTGAGCCTGCTGCAGCTCGAGGTTAAACCCTGATAATTTCCTTCGTTTTTTAACGAGTTTTAAGGTCACAAAAATCACCTTATTCCTCCCCGCCTGACGGTATCAGCTTTCATTAAATCTGAACGATGATGAACTTCTATTGAGTGCAGTCATCTTTTTCTTTTTCCAGTGGCTTTGATTAAATGAGCTTTGTGCACACAGAACAAAATCATAAAGAGTAAAGCTAACAAACTGCATGGGAGACTTATCAACTGAAGCCTAACACTGCACTGAAAAGGAGATGATCCTTTCCTGCCCCTTATCCTTGTCTTCCAGTCTCTCATTTTGCAGTGGGGGTGTGGGTGTGTGAGAGCCAGCCGCCGACTCTGAATACAGTTAGTCATTATCTTTTCCCCCTGAGCACAATCTGATTAACTGCATTTATTGTTCAGCTGAAATTTCTTCTGGACATAAAGAGATGTATTAAAAGAGGCGAGGGTGGGGTGGTACTAGTTTTAATAGATTTTCCACTGACTCTGACTCTCAGTTAAAACAAGGATCTGTAAACTTACTTTCAAAAATTCAGCTTTTATCACACCATTATAAAGTCAAAGCCATCACCCTAAAGCAGTTTTTCTGATAATTTGCATTTACATCCGGATTCATGACTCCATCTTTATCTAATCTTTGTACTCGTTAGACATCTGATTTGCATTCGTTCCTAGTCAGGCCAGTGTAGCCCAGTTTATTTACATCCTGAAGCAGATGAATGCAAACAAAACAAAAATGCTACAAAGCTAGCATTTTAATTATTCTAGCATCTAGTGGCATGGTGTTACATTGATCATCTCCAGTCTTATCTGTACTCTGTGTTTAGTGCTTTGGGCAAATGCTAGCGTGCTAAATTTCTCAACCACAGGGGTGATCACAGTTAATGTATCTGCTTAAAATCTGGATGCTAACGTGGTAGAAATTCTGTACAAATTGTCAATTCTTTGATCTGCTGCACATCAGCTTGGTCGCACAAGCATTTTAGCACACTCACGTTACCTCACGGTGAGCTGTATCATGGCTATTATCACCTTTGGCCTTGCCAAATAGAACTCTTTGAAAACTTCCAGTGTACAGACATCCATAAACAAGGCGAAACTGAGTTTAAAACATGTTCTGTTAAGTGTTTTGTTTAACTTAGGTAATGTTGTTCAGTTTGCACATGACACAAAAGTCTGAGGTTTCAAGAACATCTTTTATGCTGTCCATGTCTCAAAGCAAGTCATTCCCCATCGGCTTTTGGCAGAGGGTATTTTTGGTCGCTCCCTTTATTTCCCAAAGGAGGTCATCGGAGTGGATGGATCCACACCTTTTATCTGACACAGATTTTATACCAGGTGCTGCTTTTTTTTTTGTTTTTTTTTGTTACATAACCATCCCATTTATCCAGACTTGGGACCAGCACTTGGACTACCATATGCCCCCTGAGCCTGGGTTTGTGTCTGCCCCTGGGATCGGAACCATACAAACCACTACATTATGGGGTCATTTGTTCTCAATAGACTCCCATGTTAAAATACCCCACTTCACATCAATTAAAAAAGGTTTACAACCTAGAACTAAATATATTTGACCTCTATGGATATTTTCCTCCTTCAAACCAACTAAACAGGGTCTGTTTTTTCACATACTGCAGTAGGGGGTGTAGCTGGTTTGATTGACAGAAGTGTAACCACTCAGTGTTTGCTAGGCCACAGCTGCTAATTGGAGTCAGTGAAGTGAACCACTCAGCTGCGTTTGTGCTGTTATTGCCTTTTGGAGCATTTTCAATGGAAATTATTGGGACTTGCTCTTTGGTATAGCCCGTCCAAGATATATCCACTAATTAGCATTAATTAGCAACTCCAACCTCTCATCTAAAATATGCTAATTTGCCCCTCAAAAACAAACAAACCAAAAAAAAAACAAAAACAAAAACAAAAAAACATGGCAGCAGACAAAACACATGTTCAGGCTTCCAAATGTGGTGGGTTTGGTTCATGTTGTTACCGTGCTGATTTTTCAACTAAGGAGGGAAAAATGTGCTTTTAAAAATACTCCTGCATGTGTGGGTTTGGCTTTAGTTTGGGATTAGGAGTGTCAGTCGTACCTTGGCATAGTCTAAGGGCAGCTGATCCTCTGGACACTTGAAGACACCCTCACTGCAAAAGAAAAGAAAAAAAAAAGAAAAACAAAGAAAAGTTTAGTATTGAATGAAAAGAAGACAGAGAAAACAAGTTTAAAAGCAGACATTTTAAAACCACACTGACCGTTGGACAGAGCTAAAAGGCTCTTCTATAATAGTCTGAAAGAGCAGCGTTGCTCTGCCCTTAGTGCTTCTCTGTCTCTTCACATACACTTTAAAGCTGAAAAGTTCTCTGACTGATCATGCTGCGTGACGCACTCTCATGCACAGTGATGTCAGATCTGTGAGCTGCTGACTTTAATGACATTGGCTCTTCTGTGTTTGACCCCTCAGAGGACACGTCTGCACAGATTTATATGACTGCAGAGGACAAAACTACACTGTAGAGCTTCATCTGTTTTTCTCTAAAACATAAAGAAATGATTGTGAACCCCACTGTTTAGCTTCTTTTTCCATTTCTCTTTTTGCTCTAGTACCACAGCCGACATAACAAAGTTCTTGTTTTAACAGGCTTCAGTTTTTCTCAGTATACAAACTGAACCTCGCCTTCATGCTCGAGGCTCATCCTCGGGACGATTTGCCGATCTGCTCCCATAACAGCGAGACGACTATTTTCTGCATTTTTCCCCCTGGAGTAGTAAAACCCCAAATAAGACTTGAACACCCACTTTACTACATACCCCCTGTGCAGTTTTTGTGGCGCCACAGAAGTGCATTCAGCAGCCCGTTTAAGGTCCAAATGAGTGAGTGCCATGGCTCATTAGGGCAGCCGTCTCCCAAACTCCCAGCCCTGATGTTGTCATAAAATATTCACACTTCTAAATAATAGAGGCAGCAGCCACTAGGGGTGAGCTGCTATACAGCGCCGAGGCTCACAGCTGCACAGCAGACACTTCTACACACACACAAACTTAAACAGACAAAAAAAAATAAAAAAGGAGGCAATCATGGCTCATCTCCTGAGATTTTAACAATGTTATGATTATCTGGAGCCTCCCTGTTATTTTTGAGTCACACATGTTATTGTTGAAAGTCAGGCCATTTAAAAGATGTCACCTTGTGAATCTGCTCATGATAAACATGATCACACGATCATGCTCAGGCTTCACACTGCTATAACGGTTTGTTTTCACACAGTTTTTCTACTCTTTTCTCTGTGTGTTGTCAAAAAGGGGTGACCTCCGCAAGTACACACGTGTCCCCCACCTGCTATGTAAACCTTGTATTTGTGAAGGTCAGCCAATCAGACCAAAGCTTAAAACAGCAAATTTCTTACATATGAAAAAAGTGAAGGGGTCAGGATGAAATTATTTATTTAACTGTAATTTATGCAAAGCTACTGTAGCTGAAGCTAATATTAAAAATACAGAGCTGGAAATCACTATAACTGGTCCTAATTTCAGCAGTGGTTTTGCCTAAAACTACAAAGAAAACAAAAACGGCAGGAGAAATGTGTTCTGCACAAAAGCCCTGAAGCTTCATCTGACCTGTGCAGAAGCCTCTCATAACCCCGACCACGGCCACATTATGCTTAAACTAATTAAGGGACAATCGTATGCAAACAGTAAGTGTATGCCTTTTGGTGCTTTAATTTGCTTGGCAGTGTCACCTGACTGCAGCTCCCAGAGGCACAGGGACATGTGACAAGGCGGGAGTGCATGTGCACCCCCCGTCTAACCAGCTGCTGTGAAACCAGAGAGTGAGCATCAAAGGGGGGGGGGGGGGGGCAGAGGTTAGGCCTGAGATGGAGGATGGAGGGAGGGTTGATGAAAAAAAAAAGGGGGGAGGTTAATGCATGACGAGACAGCAGTAATTCTCTTCCATTAGGGTCACTGTGTCAGCAGGGAGCTGGAGACCAATTAACAAACCCACAACGGGCTGTAAAAGGAGGTCAATCGATTAGAGGCTTCGAGAGCCCAGTCAGCATCTCGTGTGGTGTGAAATCATTTACAGTATTCGTGGCCATCGCAGATTTAGAAAGCGCTGCCTGTCCCACAACTGTAAAGCGAGAGGAGATGGGAGGCGACAGGCTCTCCGCTCTGGACAGGGGGTGATGTAGGCGCAGGCAAGGGTGGTGGGGGTTTACAGCCCGAGGCCCCATCCAACTCGGGCCATGCATCTGACACACAGAGAGGCAGACAGGCGAAAAGAGCCTAGTCACAGACTGTCAGGATAATTCCTTCCCCGGTCACAGAGAAGCTCCCACAGCTCCCACACATTCATGTGTTCGGCCCCACGAGCGATAACGCTGCCCGACTCTCTCGGGTCGCTCTCGAATCGAACTGGCTGTCGCTCCATGACAGCACATTAGCAGTGAGCAGCGGGGCTGATGTGAGACACAGCTCCGGTTCAATTCATCCATCTTCTCTGCCAAACAATTTCTTTGGCTAGCGAGAGCTTTCTAGAAGAAATGAAATATAACCCACAGATTTGGGTACAGTGCAGAATACTCTGCTAAAGGACTGCTTCAAGCGACATGTTTACTACAGCAAATGATTATCTGGATATTGATACAAATTCGTTTTTAAGCATTTATCTAAGAGCACAAAGAAAAGACTGGAAAACTGGTAGAAAGATCAATGGAAAGTTGAGCAGGTTCTTATACAGTGAATTTCTACTCACTTGGAACACTCCAACCACTCCAGGATCAAACTACCAACCTCTAAGTTAGTAGGTAGATCAGGTCAACTGCTAAGCTATAGCCACCCTATCTAAGGTGAGATTCGAACCTGGGACTCTACATTATCCTTGTGATACATCCTGCTCAATCCAGTGAGCTAAAAAAAGCAAAAAATTGTTTTTTCTAAATGCTTGATGGTTCCAAATGTGTACAATTTTCCATTCAAACAATTTTCTCTCGTATAGTTACAAGCACTACTTTGGACAGATGTTTAATCCGACAAACAAAGCGATCTGAGGACGTCACCGTGGGCTGCGGGGAATTGTGCACTTCTACTGGACCTTGACATTTTATAGCACTTTACACAGTAAGCAATTAGCAGATCAGTAGTAAAAAACATTGCACAGGACAGCCGCAGCCTGACTAAAGCTACTATAGGGTAAACATTACTATTACGCAAAGCCTTGAGGGTAAACTTGAACTGTGCATGTGGGAACTCGCACCCCACAAACTTCTTCTGAAACGAGTTCGTCATAAATGTGCATAACAGTCGAGATGCTGGTAAACAGCGTTTCGGGGCTGTGTCGGGGAGTCACGGGGGAGCAGCTTAAGAGCGTATAGCATGCAATTTAACACAATCACTTCATTAAAATTTGATCTCCTCCTTCTGTCCACTCAGCTGCTCTCAGGCATTCTTAATATCACCTTAAATTCACTGGCAGGCGACATCGTCACATCGTGTTAGGGGGTAGAAAACACATTCCCCCCACTGGAGGTGAAATACACCCACCCACCTACCCACCAATCAGCCCTTAAATCCCTCTTCCCTCTAATTGCCCCCTCTTTCTCTCCCCTGTCCTTAAATCTTTTCAGGCCCAGATTAAACAGTCGTTCATTCATCCAGCTGATACCACGAGGACAGCCGTCACAACATGCTTCGTCACTCTGCGCGCAACTCTTGACAGGCAGACGGTGAGGAGTACAAATCCCTCAGGTTTAATCTCACCGGTGCAGAGCAGAGTGGTGTTTTTCCAAGAGACAGCGACCGGCCTGCAGGCCACACAGAGACAACATGTTGGTGACAGTCTGCCTCAGAGTAACCTTGAAACCTGCTCTGTATTGACTAAGAGAGAAACTCCTAAACAAACCCTTCTGTGTTTGCCATTGTGGCAGGCAAGGGCTGTCGAGACGAACAAAACAAACTAAATCAAAAGCACGAGAGCTTCGGAGAGCGCCAGTCTGTGGCACATTAACTCTCTGAGCAGACTTTTGTTATTGAGTCAGATAGCTTCGGGAGCCTTGACTGAACTGCCCACTTATCTCTAGCTGGAGCTCGCTGCCAGCTTTTATGTTCATCCTTATGCTAAAGCCTTTTGTCTTTTCAAGATATAACCAGGATTAACTTTAATATGCACAAACAAAACCTTAAATTCCACCAGTGCGCTGCATGAAGGCTTTGGGTCTCACAGCTGAAACTCTTCTCGTTTCCTCTCAGGAAGTTGAGGGAAAACAAGACCTTTGTTTTATCTCATCTAAAGTTACGATAATCCCACAAATCCATCTGGTTTTGGGTTTATGTGTGCAAGAAGTCAGGACTTCCTTCGTCCAAGTCTCGTATTTTGAACAATAATGAGTACAGATTTCATAGAGACATCAGAGTATTAGTTTTATGGTTCAACTTCATTTAAATGATCTCCTTTTTTGCAAGTTTGGGATACTTGATACAAAACAAAACATGTACCTCGAGTTTCACACTGTACTTTCTAATATTCTTTTTTGTTTTCTGATGTTTCAGTTGCAGGATTAGGGTTTAAAATCACAATCAGTCTTTCTCAGTACAGAAAAACACCTTTTCAATAACCATTAACTAATTTGAGAAGATCCATTTCAGCTATGGTCTCCCACTCTGCTCCAATTGTTCAGCAGGCCTGGCCAAAATGTGCCAGCGGTACTCGATGAGTCATTCTGTGAGTAGAGGCGCAACCCTCTGGGAGCTGCCGGTTGCTAACAAAGCCCCAGAGTTCAACCGCACGACCAGAACTGCAAGCGAGGCAGCAGCATTCTTCGGTTCCAGGGTGTGTCAAACTATATGTGAGGCGGGCATAGCGCTTACGTGTTGAAGTAACGAGGATACGGAAGAGAAAGTAATAAGGAAAAGATTAGAGTTAAGGTAAATCATTTTAACCTGGGGTTTTTTCCCGTGGGAGGGAAATAAAACAATCTAGCACGGACTTTGGACTCTGCATCCAACAAACTAGATAAAAATAAAAGTGCTAGCAGATTAAAGGAAAGGAACAACCTCCAAAAACGCAAAATACAGGCAAAGATCGGACTGTACTAGAACGTCTCAATCATTTTTACACGTGGACTCCAGTGCTGAGCCTTTTCATAGGTTAGATGTGAAAATGCAAATATCCCTCCACAAAGCCTGCGTGATATCAGAGCGTGGAGGAGGGAATAGTCTGGAGAATTCATAGCAAGCGAGTGCCTCCTCAAAGTTTTACCCGTGAACTTCCCCTCACCCAAAGCAAACAGACCATTTCCAGGAATTAGAACAGGAAGGACAACTACCTGTTGTTCGTTACATGTGGGCAAGAGCAACTTGGGACGCTGCCAGGACCCGATAGTTGTCATCACAATATATGGAAAGCAGAAATCTACACACGCAAGACTATCAGGGAAATTACAAGTGTGACAGCTACTACCAGTTTAATGAGAACTTCACACAGAGAATTCTAACCGTTTTTCCAGAGATTTAACAGTTCGTTCTTACGTTTTTCCAGCTGTCTCTGAAGCTGTCTGACCACAAACCACAATTCGTTGTAAGGTCTTGTGGAGGAGCAGCTTTGCAACAGAGTTTTTAGAACAATGGGATCAACATAAAATACAAAAACCAACGACAGTCAAAAGGTTACACTGACATCCTTCTGCACACCACAAACTCAAAGGTTACAATTAGTATTGTTAGTGCTGCAGCTCAGAGGTCTTCCTGAAAACATCCTGCCTCTAGCCGGGTGTTCTGTCCCTCCGCCTCACGATTAGCTGCGCATCCCCTGAATAAGCCGGGTGATGTTTCCACCTGTGGAACCTGATAGACTTCGCCCACAGCTCATTTGGCTTTCCGCCGAGCTCTCTGCGGCACTCTCATTTGTCTGAAAGAGGAGAAGCAGCTCCTACTTTCACGGAGCGCGATGACACACCGGCCTACAGGTGGATTGACGGCTCCTTTGCAGACTTTCTGTGTGGCATATCCACACATGAATGACGCTGTGACAGCTGCTTGTGTAGCGCTTAATTCCTACAGGATAAGCTGTCCATACCTGTGGTTTGTTGGAGATTATATTGTGCATAAGCCCTCTGACGCTTCTGGGAGGCAAAGCTATTGCCTACTAGGAAGCACGGTGACCTTTTCACATAGTATAGCAATAATTAAAAGAGGTTGGCACTGAAACGTCTTGGTGTAGAAAGTTTATTTAAACTGAGGCTGTAGAACATAAGTGTGAAATGACTAGTGAAGTAGTTATTTTATATAAAGTAAAAAACCCACACATTTCTTTGTTTACAATTTGTAAACGTGAAAGTGTTTTGTTTTTTTCTTTCATTTGACATTATCAGGTTTTGGACACCTGTCTGCCTGATAAATAAAGGATTTCAAAGAAAAATAGCAGCAGATTGACTCAATTTTTGTAGAGAAAAACTAAACTAAATCTAACATTTTACACAAATAGCATATAGTTTTTTTCTGCATCTCTATTGTTGTCCTTCAGTCTGTTACGCACCTGACATTTTAGTGTCCAATTTATAAGGCTGCTATTATCATCTGAGCTAAATTTGTACAGTTCTCTGTTCCGTCTTTACTCTGTAAAGTACAGATATTATTACTGAACCTCACACCGAGGCCATCTAATGGCTCATAGCTCAGTGATATTTACTATTTAGCAAAGGAGTCACAAGACAGTCAGTAAATTTTGGTCAAACACAGTTTCTTTATCATATGCCCCGAAAACTAAACTAAAGAGAAGAGAGGACAGACTATTACATTTTGCACTACTGTTTTTACCCTAAAATTATTCTTACAGTTTTTGACAGATCTCAGGAGGCTTTTTGTTGAGTTTAGCAGGATCCAGTCTGGAATATGACACCTGTAAAATCCTATCTGACTTCCTGTGTTGGTCACTAACAGCCACTGACAGCTGTTTAATATGAAGCAACAATGGCTGACAGTCTGTAGGTCATGGTCATCAGCAAGAGAGAAATAAACCACATGTGACGCTTTGTCAGATGGCGCTTCAAATAAAGGCGGAAAATGTAACTGTTTTCAAAGATTTGTTGCATAATTCCCTGTAAATTGAACTTTCACACTTTCAGTTCTCCATGTTCCTTATCCAGAAAAGGACTATTTTTGTTGCGTTACTTTGCTGAAGCAGGAATAAAATGATGCAAGTGGAAGAAAGGCACTACTACTACTACTGGAGAGAGTGTGAGTGTGTGTGTGGGTGGATGTCTGGCCTCGTTCCCTGGCTTCATCTCCTGCACCCCATGCAACACACTCGCTGAGAACAAATGTGTACCAAGATAGAAAAACCATTAAAGGACGGTTTTACTACGAGCTACACAGACGCCACCTACAAAAACCTGAACAAAAGAAGAAAAGTGGATTTCGAAGCTACTGGGAATTTGTTTCGTGCCTATACGCAGGCAATTTTCTGACCACACACACAAAACAGTGGAGATCAGGACACCTGAGGCCATCCCTGCTCATGCCGTCATCGCTTATGCAATGTTATTCATTTCTCTGTGCAGTTCACCTCACCGTGTTGACATTTGTGAACACGAGCCATCTGTGAGAGAGTTCGCACATCTTCTCACAGCATCCAAAGGTTGACAAAAATCTGTTTGTTTGTTTGTTTGTTTTTTAATGTCAGCTTGGCAGTAGCACCGGAAGCAGATAAAGGTGAATGTTGCCCTGCGCTCCGTGTCATCTAAGAGCTCTGACTGAGCATACTCAAAGTGTGACCCAACAGTAAGAGAATATTTCCAGGGACTGTCCTTTAAATTTCCAAAACACAACATCAGATGTGATGTTGTGTCCTGAGAAGGCCTGCAATAAATGATCATAAATATGCACCAATAACACGTGACCTGTGTCACCACTTCTTTATTTTTCAGCTGCTCCTTTAAGGCGTCGCCACATTGGATCATCTGTCTCCATCTCACACCATCCCTAACATCCTCTTCTGTCCCACCAACCACCAACAATCTTTGTGGTTTTCCTCTTTGTCCTCATTCCCAGTGGCCCCAACATCCTTTGTCCAATAAATTTAAGTATTCCTCCTAACGTGTATCAATAAGATACTTCATTATGTTATAAGCACCATGTTGGTTATGTCAACGCATGCATTTGAACAGGATTACATTTTCTGTATGAATAAAGGGGATAAATTGAAGCTAACACAGGTTTGCTATTAACAGATGAACTTTTATTGAACATATTTTGCAGTTCATAACATAATTATTCTGCTAACTTCCTTAATTTTGATGTATTTCTACACACAAAGACCTGGTTGTACTTGTAGCATTACACAATAAAGCTCCATTGATGTGTTATTGGTTTCCAGAAAACACACACCTACATCTCCTGGACAGAAATAACCTTTTGTGTGATTATAAAAAGTAGAACTCAGTCGCTCGAGAGGTGAAACCTGGCGGTCGGTCTGAATTTGAGAGCAATTAGATGACGATGACTCATCTCATCGACCAGAGGTGTAGCTCAGACACACAGCCACGAGGAAAACACAAAGAAGAAGAAGAAGAAAAAAAGAAAAAAAAACACCTTTCGGAGGGCAAGCAGGAGAGGGGAGGAAGGAAGACCATATATGGAGGGCTGAAGGGAAGAGGAGGAGTAGTTTTCTGAAAGCTGAAGGCAAGCTTGTGTGATGCATAATCCATCCTTAAGTGTGTGAGGAGGGGAGACGGCACATACAAGTAGTTATAATCCCCCCCACACTGTCTCCTTCCATCAGCGTGATCAGGCTCTGACATGAGTCTTTAACAGAAAAAGGAGGGGGGTATAACAGAAACTGAATTCCAGCTCCTCCACTGACACTATGAATTTACAGCAGTCATAAACTCAAGATGCCCTCCTAGGTCGCACCTTGGATATTATGAAAGGAGCAAGGGTTTAATGATTGATAGCGCTCATTTCCAGGTTAAATATGAAGTTAGCTGCAGCAGCTTGTCAGTTTAGCTCCAGATCAAAAAAATGAAAGAGCTATCTGAAGGTTTCTGCACAGTTAAATGATAAAAGGTAAATCAGGTTCAAGAGTTTCAGGAGCCTCGCCTCGACGTCTGTTAAATACCTGCAGGCATGTGCACAACACCGATAACTTCAAAAAACACTCAATTATAAATTACTCAAGACAAGATTGATTAGGATCTAATATTCTAGAGAGCAGTATCACTCCTCTATCTTGACAAAGAAGCCAATAAGTGCATTTCCCAAATGGTCCAACTCTTCCACTAAAATGCCTCAAGTCATATGGATGTCAGTGCCAGTTATGCCAGTTTTATACCAACGCAGACTGTTTTCTAAGGAACTTGGCAGGCAATCAAAGACATAATATAACAGAATGCAGTAGGATCTTTTGTTTTCCTGGTTGATTTCATCCCCCAGATTAAACGTTGGAAGCAGGAGGTACAGGAAAATCAATCCACTTTCATTAACTGCTGCTGATCTGGGAGCAGGGTGGTGGGGGAGTTGCAGAGAGAGAAAAAAAAAAAGAAAAAAAAAAAAGAGAGAGGTCCCATCAATTGTACCGGGAGCTGAGCTCATGCATGCATGAGTGCAGTCACCCTCACCCACTCAGTATACAGCAAAAGTGGAAAAAAAAAAAAAAAAAAAAAGGAAACGAGAGAGACCACCATAACGGAGGCGTACCCGCACGAACAGAGCCCGCACTGCGTACATGAAAGGAAAGCAGAGCTTGAAAGGAGATGCTTTACGTTTGATCTGAAGGGCGGTTTGTGGAGGGGCGGGGCGGGTGGAGGACTGCATCTGGAGATCAATGAAAGTCCTGAGGTTTAACATGTCACACATGTGAGAAGGACTTACTGGCCATTGAAGAAGTGCTAAAAGCTGCATTTAAGGTTGCAGCAGGTGAGAAATACCCCACTCTCTGTTTTACTATCCACTGTCACCAATTTGTGAAGATTCAAAAGCTACAAAGGAGCTGGAGAGTGATCAGCTATAATTCAGCAACAAATGGAAGCAGCTACATGCTCTACATTTCTCCAGACGCGTGCGATATTTAGCAGTTTTAATCACAGATGGCTGGTCTAATTTTAGTTCAGAAGGCAGATTTCTGCTCAAAAGAGCAATATGCAGCGATGACGGCTGGCTTTGAGGAGCCGCAGTTAATCTCGTGGAGCGCCTACACCGGACGGGGAGGCAAAGCCTGGCCTACTCAAACGAGAGCCACAAGCCAACTGTATGCATATGGCAGCGGAGACGGAATAGCAGACAGAGTCACCTCATTTCCCCCCCTCAAAACAGCATTAATGAATCAGCTATTGGAGCCACAATCACGGAGAAGCACAACATGAAATCGCAGCACTAATGCAGATTAAGTGTGGAAGCAGCAGCGCGCTTCGAGCTATTGTACAAGCTGCCTGTCAAAATAAGAGCATTTTCAATCAGTTTGTGACGTCTGCAATAATAAGGCATGAGGTGTGCTGCTCAAAAAAAATAAAGAAAATGTTTTCATTCAGGTGTTTAGTTTGAGGCAGTCAGCTCAGTTTAAAGGCTGGAAACAGGGAATCAGTCAGCCTGGCTCTTTAAAAGGTCTCTGTATCATTGTGGGTGGATTTTTCTTACTCTAGGACAGAGCTAGGCCAGCTCCATGGTCTCCTGGTGCAGCTTCATAGAACACATTAGTAGGCTGAAAACAGGAGGGGGGGGGGGGGGGGGGGGGGCTCAGTTAGTCTGGCACAGTCTAAAATCTGCTTACTAACACCTCTAAAGCTCACTAACTAACCACTTTATATCTTGTTTGTTTAATCCGCACAAAACCCTTCGCACAGAGCCAGGCTGTGCCCACTTCCACTATATTGAGCTGCTAGCTGCACATTCATATTCAGCAGAAATAGCATCCACACTCTTCTTCCTTTCACATCTTCTCATAAACGTCTCTCTGAGCTGGGACACTGCCGCAGGTCAGCGTATCTGACAGATGGTTGACAGCGAGGTGAGGAGGTTAATGCCCAGTAAATCCAGAGATAAGCATATTCTGCATCATAACGCATTTTACTTTGAACACACTTTCTCTGATTAGTTGGGACACTGGATGGGAAAATCAGTCCTTCACACAAATACTGGATTAACTCAAGATTTAAATGCAAGGACAGTTCAGCGAGTAAGACGAGCTGCGATCGGTCACGATGGAGCATCTCTGCTTCGCACACAGGAATAAAAAACATCAAAACACAAAACTACATTTCCACACAGAGGTGTAGGCTTCTATATTCTATTAGGCTAAACGCATGTGGTCAAAATGGCTTTAAAAAAAACAAACAAACAGAAAAAAAATCAAGACCATTTTATCTTCTCTGGAAGAATGATGAGGAATATGCCAGTGATTTGTTAACTGGTCCTAGCAGAGCATTTTTCCTGCGTAATGACCTCGTTTTGCTCTCTGTGGGGTTTGTTTTATGACTTTAAGAACCGCCAAGATCTGTTTCGCCCAGACGCCAAGAGGGACATTTCAACTTTAAAGAGAATTTAGGACAGACCTGGCCACCAGAGGCACGGCATCAATCAAAAGCCACTTAGAGCTAAAATTTCACCATTTAGTACCTATAGGCGCATGAGCTCATGGCAGAAGAGGAGGAGAGGAGGAACTGCTGCTGCTGCTTTGCATGCTCTCAGCATAAATCACATTTTATAGCAATTCGTAAGGAGAGTGCTTCGGTTTGCTCGTTTATTATGGAGTCTTTCAATGCCAAGGCCCTCACCAGACAAAGAAGACTGTTGTTTTTACAGCAAGCAAATGAGCCGTATACCCTCAAGGAGAGAGCCTCAGAGAAACACGGAGCTCATCACTCATCAGTTAACACTATTATTTACTGCAGACTGACTGACAATCGCTTTGGAAATATTTAGAGCAAAGAAAACAAGCTCAGATTTTTTTTAAAAAGTGAACAAATTCAGACCACAGACACATCTCAATCAAGTTCAGGAAGCAAATGATCGGTCTGCAGATTATGCCAAAGAACTTCTCCGTCACAACTCCACTGAGAGACTGCAGCAGGTGGGCAATGCAGATAGCCCCTCCCACTTGTAATAGCTTATGGATCGTAGCAGATCTTTTCACTGATGTGCACCTGTTAACCTTGGAAAAGCAGGTGGAAAACATCCACATGACAAGAGCATTGTTACAGGTGGAGGCAGCCTAGAACAGTGGGCTAAAGGATATCGGCTGATCCATCAGCTGATGTGCGTTAGTACTGAGATCGGTTAGTCTGCTGAGATAGTGGCTCGGAGGCCTGAACTATACGAGGCATCTAAATGTCACAGGTACAAAAATAGGAGGCTGGTACGAATCATAAATGCCATATTTGACATATTTTCTGGTAAAAAAAAGCACCCCCAGCTGCTGATCCTGGATAGCATTAGTTAGCATTTTAGGAAAAAAAAAAAGAGTCTGACTTGTGCACAGAGAATAAATAAGCACTGTTGTTTCCTCTCATCAGGTCAGTATAATGAGCAGCAACTTCCATTACACAAACTAGATACACCAGAAAAAGAAGCCCTGCCTTCAATAAACAGCTGTCTGCTCTTCCCAGGCCTTCAAAGATAAGTACTCCACACACACTCCCTCACAGCTGGTCTGCTATGTGTGAGAGAGATAGGAAGAGATAGCAGGTGTGGGTAAACCATTATCAGCTTTGCTGTGTGAAGAAGTTATTTTGGTCCGACCCCACAGGAACAACACAGACGAAGAAATGTGAATTGGCCTGAGGTGGACGAGTCTAATCCGAGATAAAGAAGTTTTTATGTCTGGACCCAATGAATTTCCACAGAATTTAGTTTTTAGATTGCAACTTTGCCACAGTGTGTCTGAGGTCACAGCGAACTGAAGACTGGAGCGAGGATAACGACTTGGATTTCCTCTTGTCAGAGTCTGCGATCTGCGTCGTTGTGATTCACTGTTATCGCAGCAGCAGAGCGCGGGAGGCACAGCCGCGAGTCTGATGTGTCATGAGTCACTTGTGTTCCTCTCAGGCAGAAAAACTGAAAACTTTTGCCTCTCAGCGCCGTCTTAACTCTCCTCCTCAATCCTGCTCACCTTAATGCCTCGCTTTACTGTCAGATATCGAAGAAATCAGCGTTACGTAACGCGAACGTCTGCTTCCGGCTCGTTTGAATTTCCACTGAACAGCGAGCGGAAAAGCTCCTTTTTCCTGATGTGTCAGTAAGCTGATTCGGGCCTGAGAGGTGTGCACATCACCGGCAGGCAGTGACAATTTTAGGTCCTGTGCTTTTGTGTCCATGGTAACTGGAAGTAGGTGTGTGTGCGTGTATGGTTGACAGTGAGCACACACACACACACACACACACACACACACACACACACACACACACGTGTGCACTAATTCACAAAAAACACACACACAATCCCTTCTCGCTGCCCTTATTATCAGCTACTGGAATCACACCTCAGACGGGCTGTGGCTCTGGCTTCTCCTTATCAGCCTCAGTCCCTACCAACCAACACAGAGAGCCCCCTCCCCACACCCCCTCCCACGTGCCTGATCTGTGAGGCACCTCAAAGCTGGGCCTCCTGCAGTTGTCCACTTCTCTGCCTGCTCTGTGGACGCGGTCTCTTTGTTCGGCGAGGCGAGGCGCTGACGTCAAATCGCCTCCTTTGTTTCAAAACGCCTCAGTTTGAATTGTTCCTCGAGCACCGATTCTTCAACCTGCCCCTGTTGCTGGGAGCAACAATGAGATAAATGACAAGATTTTTCAATCAGCGCATAAAAAAAAAAAAAAAAAAGAGGGGGAGGAAAAATAGAGGAATTAGCAACAAATACAGATGTCATCCATTACTCATAATAAAATTTGTTTTTTCAGCTGGAATATAAGCTGCACTGCTTGAGCTGCAGTATTAATTGGGGCGTCTGTATGGCACTTTCTGAAGCAAGACGTTAAATAAGTAGCCTTGTTACTGCAGGGCTTCTTGAGTGTCAACAGTGAAATTAGTATCATTTGTTTGTCTGCTGCTTGTTGGAAACTAATAACTAATAATAATCTAAACCCACAATCAGCTGATCTAGTCTTCTTTCTATAGTCTCTGAGCTGAGGAGGTGAAGTAAACAAACGCTCTTTCATTCTGAACAGGGTGACTGACCCATCCGGAGGTGCACCTGATCGCTTCCTGCGCCACCCCATCGGGGGTTCAAAGTTGGCCCGTTCAGAAGGAGGAAGGAGGAGGCCAGGCACAATAACGCTGCGTTGACGCATCAGTAAATGAGTTGTGAGAAAGATCCTGAGGCAAAAACACAAGGGAGTCATTGAGCTGTTCGGTTAAAGGGCCACCGCAGAAAAATAGATGAGAGGAAGATGTAGAGCCTTGGCAGGAAGGAAGCCCTCGTCACTGAAAAAAAGAGGGCAGGCGGAAAGGCTGAGGGCCAATGGACAGTGACCTTAACATTGACGGAGGGCCCTGTGAATAAATGACTATAATTCAGAGTGTGTTCACTTCAAGCGAGGGGCTTAACTGCTCTGCAGACACCTGTTCGGCTCGACAGAGGAGCCTTTCACTGAGGACAGGTGCCTCGGCAGCGAGCCGCCAACTTCCCGATCCCAGCTGCTCCGCTTTCAGACCTCGAACAGAGATTCCTCACATGCCTTCCTGTCAGCCCCGAAACCCTAAAGACTACTCCCTGATGCAAACAAGAGGCATTGAGTCGACAAAACAAGAGCATGTGGTTTAAGGCGCATAAGCTGCACGCAAAAAGCTGCATTAGTGCACATTTCTCACTCGGGGATAGATCAGAATCAGAATACTTTATTAATCCCGAAGGAAATTAGGGATTAGATTACAGATGTTTTGTCTAAAAGTATGTGCAAGTTTCACTTCCTTCATGAATAACGAGACGTCACCTTCAATACAAAGAAGTCTGACGAAGATTCAAGTAAAATAAACTCACAAAGCTGCTGCATCATCAAAATTACTTCTCAGAAATCTTTCCACAGTCATATCTCCTCAGTATTAGTCCAAGGTGACGTCTTCATCACTCTAACCAGTTCGAATTCTATCTGCTGGCAGATTACTTCACCGATTATTTGATGAAATTTTGGTGAGAACAGTCCAAACAGCCCACTGCTGACTGTTAAATATAAAAAACTAAATACCAGAGCCAGAAAACCTCACAGTTCAGCTGCTGAAACTAGAAAAATGTTCAGTATTTTTGCCTGAAAATGACTCGTTAATCAGCCCTAATTTGAGGTTTGATGGCGTCTGCTTGCACTCTCCAGATGCGATTTCAGCCTTACAGCTTCAAATGAGAAAGCGCCCTGCTGGAATAATCTGTGTGAGAGTCGAAACACGTGTGTCGGTGCGCTGGGTCCGTCAGCTCGGTGACCTGTGCACAAGACAAACACGCTGAATGAGCGGCGAGTCGATTAGTGCGAGAGGGGAGCAGATGGAGCCGGGCTGAACACTCAAACCTTAAAGTATCTGCCGCTGAACCCTAAAATCAGCAGCGGGAACAGGCAGAGAGCATGTATGTGGTTTCATATACACATATTATTATCTGAGCCGCTTCACATAGTATGCATACTCGGGCACATGTAAGCACTAGTCACGCTTTTCAGATCTGGGCCAGTTGGCTGTGGTCCAGCATCAGGGCTGGGCTGAGCAGCTCGGTCCCAGCATGCTCGCTGTGCGAGGAGCAAGGTGCTTCAATGCATAGCAGGAATGTTTTCAGCCTTTGTTTGGGCGCAAAGGGCTGCGGGATTCATTTTAAAGGAGCTCTTATAGGCAAGGGCAAGTCGAGGCATGTCTATAACGGCCTCTTATTGGGCCTCACGAACACTCAGGAATATATTCACAGGCATATTCGCATGGTTACATGCAAACCAGGCGTCTACTGGGAAACATTACATCCCATTTACACACGCTGCCGCCTCTGTGGGTTAAGGTAAAAGCAAGCTAGTGTTTTTTCCTGTTTGTTTGCCTTGTTTATCATGTTTTGGGTGAATAAATAAATAAATAACTCAACTCTTTACCCTTTAAAAGCCAGCTAGGACTAACCCTTGAAGCTCTCTTCTGAGCTGAACAGTTTCTGTCATATTTCAGGCCTATATATAGACCAGATGACTCTGTGTGCGTCACAAGTTAGTGAGGGTGGTCTCTGCTTGGATAACCCTGAAAACTATTGTTAATAAATCTTTATCGACATATACCGAGCTTTCAAAACTCATCACTAAGGGTACTGGGAACGTCGTCGAATGTCGTCTTTATGAAGGAAATAACTAAACGCCGAAACTTCCGGTCCATGCATAGTTGGATTTTGGGCTTCCCGTTGAGGATTTTATGCAGATCCTTAAGGGTATTAGCGCATAACAAAGCATAACATTCAGAAACCATAAATCAGTGTTATCTGAAAAAACACAGAAGATGATGGTGAAATCAGTTTGATGTAGCAGGAAGATCAGTCAATTATATGGGAATTGAACAAATTTCTTGGTTATCTTCCGAAACATTTCTTCAGTTCTTTGCAGTTTTGTTGAGACGGCCTCGTTTGCTTGCAGTTGCTAATTTTCACTAAGCTTCACACCAACCTAGTATTGTTATTAATGAGTCATTTAGTTGAATTAGTATCTCCCTAAGCCTGTTAAATTACTTTAAACTACCGCCACATAACTGTCAGTTACAGCCACAATGTAAAAAATGTTTTCTAAAGAGCAACTAATCCGTTAATTATCACCTTTAGCCCTAATTTTACCTACAAATAATCGTCCTGTTCGCCCACCTTACCTGTTTTTAACAATACTTAGAGTCAGTGACTACAGTCTCATGACAGCCAATAAAAAAAACAACCACAACTGCGCAACAAAACCTATATTGTAACAAACTACCTCTTCATTGTAAGTACTATGAACCAAATCTGCACTTGTAATAAGCCGCAATTTGCTTTTATTTCAACAAACCTGTATTTCATTTTTAGGCTGTTATACCGGCACTTCATCAGGTAACATGAATCCATGATTTGAAGTCATTCAAGTGGATGGAAGTTGACTTACTTTCCCTAAACCACAAATTAACCTTCATCTAAACATTCTGACACAAACCACAAACAGCAGTGGAAACACAGTGTGTGGGGTCAGGTAGTCTGGCTTTATGGAGAAGTCTGTGAAAGCCTCCGAAGTCATTCAGGATGTGTTCCTGTCTGAGCTCGCATAATCGGTTCCAGGGGCCTTTCAGAAGAGAAGAATTATTATTATTAAAAAAAACAAATAAAAAACACATCCAGATGACACAACCTGAATGCGAAACATCTCCATCAGAAAATCCACCCAAGAGCCCAAAGTGGCTCCGAGTTTCATCCGAACTCGAGCGCACGCTCTCGTTTCTTTACATCCGTCAAAATATGAATCTCATAATGACATCTTTTCTCTACTGGAGGGCCTCTGCAGCTGTGTGAACTGGCCGGGGCGCTTTCTCTCAGCAATGTCATCATCACAGCTGCATCTCTAAAGCCTCTCTCCGCTTCCTCCCAGGAGACAAGCGTCTTATCCTGAAACAGCCTCGGCTCACATCTATCCGTCAGTCTCAGGAGTGAACGACTTCCATAAACGTATTTTTGTTCTCCCTGCTGCACTTTTTTTCCCCCCCTCTACTTTTCGTGGGGGGGAAGAAGTGGGTTTGCGTGGTATGTAAGCAAAGTCACGTGAAGCCGTTGTGGTCGCAGCCCAAAAACAACAAATTTAATCTGACTGTGTAATAATTCTGTCTGTTTGCTGTTTATAACAAGCAACATTAAAGTTGGCTGCAGATCATTTCATCCTCTCCTGTCTAAACATGGATAATTATGGGCTATTAGATGTCAACATCCATTTCCTTACACCCATGAGACATGGCAATTTGAGGTTGTTTTCTTTTATTTTTCGGGATTATATTCTCAGACTTAGATCTTCAGCTTATGTGCAGCTAAACTGAAATAACACTGCTTGCAACAGAAATGGGTGCTTGGTTCGTACAGACGCAATTATGAATCAAGAACATGCGTGAAGCCACCGGGTGGCTGCACCTGTAGTTCAAAAAGCACAAAATGAACCAAACTACACTGGTTGAGAATCTCCACTTTCATGTTGCGCTGCAGCTGAACTCGATTGCTCGGGCTGTAAACTTGGTCCACGTTAAACTTTAAACATCAGTGACTTTCCATGCAATCATTAATTTCAAAGTCCAGCCGTGTGGTGAGCTCAGGGACTTTCAGTGACTAACTTCCTTGTCAGTAATTGCTGCTAGAATTAGAAAGGTGTGGGTGTCACACCTTCACAGCAGCTGGTGACTGCTGCTCGACTCTGCAGGTACATTTAGGTGGCATTCAGAGCACCAACTGCTCTTTTCCCAGACAAAAGCTGCAGTGTCCCGCACCATGTTTTATCTCTGCACGCCTCTTTATCCTCCGACTCCTTCTATGCATTGATGTGTTAAAGTTTATGGGACCCTTTCCAGCTCCATCACCCCGAGTGCAACAGCTGACAGCAGCTTGATTGCACAGCTCTGATAGGCCTTCACAGACCCCAAAGTGTAGAGCGGAGGCCTCGCCTGAACACAGCATCTCTCTGTGCGCTGCTTGCTGATCACTGTTGAGTCTCCGGATCTGGACCCAGGAAGCCTGTGCAGTGTTGGGACACCTGCGGGGGGACTGTGAATGTCTCTGTGACAGGACCGCAGGATGGAAATGGCAGCGAACACGCAGTCATTCACCAGTCATCCATGGCTCTGCTCCCATTCAGACACAGACACCCACTGAGGCACAAAGACCCAGCTGCCTCAAGTGGCAGACTTACACACAACATTGAGCACTAATACAACACAGCTCCATTAAGCCCTTTAAGAAACGTCCTGTCACTGCAGCCAGAGTGCCCCTCTATACATCCCTTTGGACAGAAGGGAATTCATCACAAAGTTAAAAGGGGGACACATTTAGATCATCGTGTGCCAAACAGGCCAAACGCTCTGAGCTCAGATCACACCTGTTTAGTGTTTTGGTTAAATCCAGAACTAGTTTAAAATTGCACAATCCATCTGAATCGTGCCTCCAAGCTTAATAATGCTGGCATTGTGATTCTGACAGCTGTGCATTACAAAGACAGACGTCAAACTCAAACAAGTGGAGCTTTTACACACCTGAGTCACATGCAAACTTTGTTTTTCTGCTCTGTTCCTACAGTCTGTTCAGGCTCCGATGATAAAACCTGCGTGTGTTACACTCAGAATGTGGATGCAAAACCAACGAGGGACTCGATAAAGAATCAGACCTGTGAGGTGTATTTTAATCAATATCCATCCCTAGTCTTAGAATCACATCCTAACAAACCAGCTTCAGTAAAAGAGCAAATACAGTCTTTATAGAAACTTTATAAACCACTGATTAAACAACTTTGAATGAGGAAATTTCATCAGCACAGAAATTGTTTACTTTTTTGGGAAATTAGCTTTCACACTAAAAACCGAATGAGAATATCCGAGACTCACATCCACACCTATGGCCCATTAAACTAACGAGCATGTCTTTGGGCTGTGGCAGGAAACCGGAGCACCTTCAGGAAACTTATTCTGGACAAGCTCCACACAGAAAGATCCCAGGAACTCTATGAGGTGACAGTGAGGCAACCACTGTACCATAGTGCCGCCCACGACTTAAAGAATTCCCCACACCTGACAAAGAAGTCATCTGGCAAATAACTCACTTCCATATAGAAGGCCTGGCCTACTTTTTTCACATAAAGACAAAGGAAAGTAATTTTATTATAGATTTATGTTTTGAAAATAAAGGGTTTGGCTTTTTAACAAAGTAATAAAAGAGTTGTTGACTGTAGTGTTAGAGCAATTCATTAATTTATTGAAAAAGTAGCCAATCAGACAATCATTATAGCAACAATTTAGCCGTTTCATTAATCATTTAAATAGTTTATTAAGCAAAAATGCTCACGCTAAGCTTTTAATAAGTCCACTTGGCTTCTTGGAAACACTTCCAATCAGGTGACTTATCAGTTTTTTTACTACCACACTGCCCACATATTAGATTAGACAGATGCTAGAGGAAGGAGAGTGAGGTACGAGGTGTTCTGTGGCTGTGCATCAGGACATCCACAGTGTAAAAAACGTGGGAGAGCACAGCTGAAAAAGCGAGTATCACCTACATCAGTGAGGAGTGGGGAAAAATGCTGTGCTACACACAGAGGACATGTCAAAGTTAAAACGAATCAAGGTCTGCTGCGAAAAACACTGGCCTGGCTTTCGGACAGTGAATAATCGAGCCGTGAAAAATTCTCACATTAGCCCACTTTGGAGCCACTCGTGACTCCGGGTAAGTCAGCAGTTGTGCTGTACGAATGCGCGAAGGGCCTGTAGGAAGAGATGCTCCCGAGCTGAACAAACCAATTACACCCCTGTCAAGGCCGTGGCGCTGCACTGCATCATCCCCACAGAGGCCCCACAGTTACACTGTGAGGCTTTACTCTGGCTCAGGAGTCCCGGCACTGCCGAGCCGTGAGGCCTGGCATGTGTGGCTCGATCATAAGCCCAACTATTAAGTGTTTATTGTCCTTTATTAGAGCCTCAGTGTGGCTAAAACAAAGTCTGCCCTGGTCAGTAGACACCGAGCAACTGAGGCATGTGACTTCTATTTGATTGCAGAGTGTGTTAAAGCTGCAGGGCAGGGCTGCTTTTACCCCATGACTCTCCCTTTAGAAGAGTGTGTGTTGGAGGGGGGGAAACCTCCAAGACTGCTGCTGCTGCACATTCCTCCCAAAGCGGAAACACAGGCCATTAGCATCACATGCTAACAGAGGCTGCTCAGACACAGTAGAGCCACAACGCTTCATGTGTTTCCTTGAGTGCCTCTCAGGGACGTTTCACTCCACTGTGACATTCTTTGAAGTGGAAATACAGGATTAGCCTCCTCGTGGTCCTATGAACAAAATAAATGGTTTAAAAGGTGATAGAAAACTCTATCTGAACACACATGGCTTATGTCTGCCTGGAGGTATAATACAAAATATTTATATAACATATTAGCACTGTTGCCTCGTAATAAGAATGTCCTAGGTACAAATCCTGCCCCGAGTGAAGGAGTCTCCCTGTGCCTGCGTTGGCTCTCTCCAGGTATTCCGGTTTGCTCCCACACTCCAAAGACAGGCTAATTGCTGATGCTCAATTAGCCCTAGGCGTGAATGCGAGCATGAACGGACCTGCGCAGGGTGTACTCCACATCTCACCCTGTGACAGCTGGGATAGGCTCCAGCCTAGGATGTCCTCACATCGGCGCTTATTACAGCTTGCACCTGACAAGTACTGTCACATTAGGACTAAAAGTGAAACCAGAACTCGGAGGAGACATGGAGCATGACTAACAGAAGAAGGCGTCGCATCGTGGTGCAGATCGGGATCAATTTCCTTAAAATTACAAAGATGGTGCACTAACCCTGGTAGTTGTTGCTCTCTGCATGTCCTCGTGCCATTACTGTCATTTGTGATCATCTCCGTTCTTCTCATGAGGAATTTGGTTATTAAGCACGTATCACTCACCACATAGCGTGTTATAACCCAGTTATATTGCTCCATATAAATTTCTAAATAAGTCTGAGGGATTATTTCGTGAGAAAGGATGATTAACGCTCCAGCAATGTCATGCATTTGCTTACTTGTGGCTTATTGTGACAGAGCAGTGGGTCTCCGGAGATGATGACAGAGCCGTCCATGTGAAAGCGGGCATACTGGCCAAGCAAGCCTGGACTGGATGTGACATAGCCCTCAATAACTTCAGAGACAGGATCAGCTGAGTTGCACAATGGGCAATGCATTAGCTAACTACTGACTGTCAGCCTCAATAAACTTGAACCGTGCTCACAAAAGGCGCACACGCTCGACGGCCTCGACTGGCACACTTCGTTAATTAAAGAGGTGAGAACGAAGCCTGTCAGCTGCTAAAACACTATTTGCTGTTCACGTAGATGTTTATTTACGCTTTAATCTACCTGGGAAGTGAAGCAGGAAATCTCCTTTGAAGCACGATCAGAGTTCCCACTGTGAAACAGTGTGACCTTGTACGTCATTGTGATTCTATTATTATAAATCTGAATGTGGAAACAGTTTATTTAGACATCTTAGTGCCACTATCACACATCTCTCTTCATGAAAAGCTCAGAAAATAGCTGTTTTAAGTGGCTCGTAACAAATTTGGAGACATCAGGAGAAGTTTATAAACATTATTCTGCAGTTTTTAGGCCATTAATAAAGAGATTTAATTATCTGGTGTAAGATCATATTTGTTAATAAGTTGGAAATAGAGTTTTAACCTTGTATACAATGGGTGCTAAAAAAGTCTAACACCTAAGTTTACTGATCAGAGGTGTAAATACTTTTAAGTATTGAATGATAAACGGATCAATGGCCAACAGATGACCTGTGAACATTAGTAAATATTGATAAAACGACCACCCACATTTTAGCTCCTTTACTCAGGATGTGTTGTTAAAGAGGAGATGCACTTCCAGTAAGGCTCTCCACTCACTTGATGTAGGTCATGTAAACTGTACAGGGAGGAATCATATTATGTGACATCTCTACCACGCAGGGGCACAATGTTACTCAATTTAAAACTTTAACAAGTTGAGAAACTTTAGTTAAATTCAGTCAGTCTGTGGGAGTTAAAGGAAAAAAAAAAAAAAAAAAAAAAGAGCGTAAACTGGAGGACGAACATGGAGGCGGACGGGATGAGGCAGACAAAGCGTCGGGCCAAACTCATTGATCAGCAGCAACACTGTTCCTCCCGCGCTCCCTTTGTTCAGCACTCTTTCTGCTTTTCAACCAGATGCAATCTACTGCTGTTTAGTAATCCAGAGGAGGCTTCCCGATGACTCAAAACACTGCAAACCAGCAGCTCACGACAAACTAGCTAATATATTCATAGCGTCAATCCACCTCTGTGCTGTCAATGTGTTCTGACACAGGAAGCCTGACTGAATGATCACCAAATAAGACATCAGTCTTTCCTGAAAGCAACTGGAGCTTACAGAGAAGTTATCCCAGTTTCCCTCGGGGTGTCTTCGTGTTTCATCAAGTAAAAGCGAAGACTGGTCTCAGCTAAAAGGCTGATTTTATAACTGATGTTAAACTGTGGATCAGCTTGACAGGAAAAATGACAAACCAAGAAACCGCAGCATTTTTATGACTCATAAAACTACATTTGAACAATTATAATGTGACGTTTAACTATAGCAAAGCATCAGACACTGCAGACAGTCGTCTTTAGTGTCTCAAACAAAAGCAACTTTGTGTTTTGTCTTTCTCGATTTATCTTTCCATTTAATCACTGCAGCTCAGATTTGAAACTTCACAGCAGCTGTCACCCATATCCCATCCAGACTCCATAACATAAAAACAATAGTCTGAACAAAGAGACCAGATCTACTTTTATTCAAATCTGATGTGTGAATTTAGTTTTCAGCCTACACATGAAACAACTAATGATCATATTTCCAATAATTCAAATGTTTAGCACAAAACACTACAAATGTTCTTCAGTCCCATTTCATTCACTTGAATCTATTACGCCAGCAAATTTTCAAATCGAGGAGGAATCAAGTTCTGACGGCACTTTTGCTCAAAAAAAGAAAAGAAAAATGTGGTAATCAGACAGCTTTTCCAAAACAGTGTGAGTCACATTTAGACCGCACTGTACAGATTTAAAAAAAAAAAAAAAAAAGGGAAATAAAAGCCAAGCTTATGAATGACAACTCCCACAATCAAGTCTTTAGACCTTCTAGTGTGGAGGGCAACGCAACTGTAATACACAGATCAGATCTTTTATTTAATCGGCTACTCTCTGTTCAAAAAACAAACAAACAAAAAGTTCTCAGTGTCTCAAAGTCCACAACCAACAGGGAAACAACACAAATGGAGTTAAGGTAAAATGAGTTAACACAAAGAAAAGCAGGAAATTTTAAACCATTTAAAAACAGATATTTTGGTCAAAAATTAGATTTTTCCCTATCATCATCATCATCAACTACAAATTTTACTTATCAGTGCACCAAAATATTTCAAGGTTAATTTTAACCTTTAAAATAATTTTTTTCAGTTTATAAAAAAAATAATTAAGTATTAACTAAATTTGTTAACCTGTTTGTTTCCCGTTTTAAATCTTTGTGATGTGGCTTTTAGGGCCATTAGTGCTTTTCTGCACACATTTTAATGCAACTAAACATCACATAAACACAAATCAGAAGTCGACAATCTGAACTCATCTACTACTTTACATGGTGACACTGCAGCCAATCAGGCTGGAGAAGAAGCTCCTGATGCAGGTGTGTGTGTGATCTGCAGGTAAGCTGTTGGGGGATTCTGTGTATTGCTTGAGAGTCCTGTAGGTGTAGTGGGATAATTAGCAACAGGGCCATCTTTGAAAGGAACAAAACAAAGACTCTGTTTGTAGGGATCTTAACACTGAGTCCAGTGTTGAACAGATTAAAAGGTGAGGAGGTCTGCCATCCTGCTGACCTCTGAGCGAAAGGTCCCTCAGCGGCCCCCAGATGCCCCCGACCAATGAACCACTGTCTAATCCTGGACTCAAGAACATACTCAAACACACACATACACAACCCACGCAGACTCATCCACCCCAGCCCAGAAACACAGACAGTATGGGGAGGCAGGGGCCCTCTGCAGGCCACAATCACCACAGCATGAAAAATTAATGTAAAAGGGGGGAAAACCCCCAAACTTTAACATAAAGATTACACTCGGAGAAAAAAAAAAATCTGCACATTTATGAGTCTAAGCGATAATTAACAATGATGAAATATTATTCCAGGCTAAAGCTGCACATGCAGAGAGAGAAAAAACACACCTGACATCAAGAGAAGGAGGGTTAAAGCCAGGCATTGTTTACCAGGCCTCATATTGTGTTATTGCTCTGGGCAGCAGCTACACAATAGACCAACATTAATGCAGACCCAGGCAAGACGGAAGAAAGGTGAGCAGGGCACACCTTTGCTTTTATTTACTGCTGCTCGACCGAAACTACGCCAGTAATTTCCGGTGTCGCCTGCAAAGAGGTGGATCCCTGTGCACACAAACACACAGCATACCTCAGAAATTCTTGCAGGCAGGTGTCACAGAAGCGGTGTCCACAGGTGGACACTTGGACGGGCTCCCGCATCGCTTTGCTGCAGAGCGGACACTGGAAGCGTCTCTTTGGCTTCTCCAGGAACTTGTAATCAAACCCGGGCATGGCTGCAGGTTCTGTCGCTTTTGTCGGGCCTTCGGCTGCAGGTTAAAGGTAAAAATGTCCTCTCGATCCCCCCGCAAACGGGGCTGTCTAGCTGCGCTGCCGTGAAGCCGATGAGGGGTTCATATCACGTCCCTTCCGCCGCCGACGGATCGGGCTCTGCAGATTCGTCCTCCCGCAGTACTCAGCTGTCTGACGGCAACAAAGGCTGGACGGTCCGAGACAGGCTGGAGAAACGGTTCTCCCTCCGCAGTGTTTATGTTGGCCGGCAGAGCTGCTACAGCTGTGCGGATGACTCCTCTGGTGATGCAGAACTGACACACTGAGAGCAAAGCAAGAGCCCTCCGTCTGTTTAGGTGCACCGAGTCCCGCCTCCTCCTCCTCCTCCAGGCAGGAGGAGTCAAGGAGCTGAAACGCTCTGTTCACACCATTTTATCTCTGTGATCCCCTCTTTATGAGGCTTTAATCGAGCCTTTGTCCGGCTACAGTGGGCTCTCATCGTTCTTTCATTTCACATTTGATAATTATCAATGTTTATTTATCAGCTTAGACGCCATCAGGGGTCCACATAAAGTGTCGGAGAGTGATAATAAATAAATAAATGAAAAAATACTAAACATACATAGTGCCAGCTGGTGAAGTCACACGTGAGAGAGGTTTCGCAGTAAAGATGTAAATTAAATAAAGAAAAACTGAATCCAACTCAGACACCTACAGCACAGTCAGAGGGGAGAGGCGCCCCCTGGCGATGGAGCAGCACACCAGCCTGGTATTATTTCGTTTCAAGCTTAAATGTTTCATATAAATGCTTCATTAAAAATAACCACTGACGTCTGCTGTTATACTCATTAAAAGAAATAAACATCCGGATGTCATTTCGTTCACGGGGTCAATAAAGCGCACAGCTTCACATCTGGATCGGTTTTCACCTGCTGTATTGCCACTGGATTACATCACCATTACATCATCACACAGGACAACAAAGGCAGCTGAGCCATGTCCCCAGAAAAGGTGAAGAAGTCTGGAATAATACCCACTGATTAAAAATAACTCGGTGTGTTTATAGTATTAAACTACATATTAATGACAGCGTAAAGAGGAGGGTAGAGGAGGTTAATGTTTCATTTTTTGAAAGTCTGTCTTTTTAAATGTTCTCTATTGCAATAAAAGCCGCAACACAAGAAAATGTCACTGTGAGTCAAATTTAATGTGAATGTAAATATAAAAAATACATGCATATTTAAAAAAGCAGCAGTGGAAATGAGCATTTTGAGGTGCTTGTACTTGAAACTGTTTTCTGTGATTATTTTGGTTTGTTTATATGCATATATATATATATATATATATATATATATATATATATATATATATATGCATTAAAATCTTTATCAGAGGTGAGCCTTGGCCCACACTTAGAAGCGACTACCTGCTTGAAGTGGAACTAACAGTTAGTCACAATAGATCAAGGAATTTTTGGAACGATATTTCAGCGCTGTGAGACATCTTGTGTCATCAGAAATACCTATCGAAGTGAAATCAGACATCACCTTGATGTTTACGAGAAAATATCACAAACTAATCCAGATGCAGATTAGTAAGTAAAATTGATTTATATAGCGCTTTCTAAGAAAAGGAGTCACAAAGTGCTTACAGAGGTATCAGGAGAAAAACAAACAAAAAGAAGAGCAAAATGCACACAACAGAAAAACAACCAAATCTCTGTCTGAGAAGTTTAAAGCTTTCTAAAGAATGCCACAGATTCAAGCGTGTGAAGAAAGAGTGGTAAGCTGTTCCACAGTTTTGGTTTTAAGAGACAGTACCCACTTAGATTTTACACGGGTACGGAGAACCACAAGAAGACCTCTATCAGCCAGCCTAAGGATTTGAGTAGACAGGCGATGTAAGTGAGGGCCTCACCTCATAAAGCCATGAAAGTAAGAACCAAGATTTCAAGATGATACCTAAACCTGACTGGATGCCAGTGCAGATGCTGTAATGATGGGGTGATATGAGAGAATTTGAGAGCGAGTTACAATCCTTGAAGCAGCATTTTGGACAGATTGGAGGCGATTAATAAACGCTTTGGCGGACAAGAAAATAGAGCAGTACAATAATCCAAGCAGGAGGTGATGAAGACCTGAACGAGCATCTCTTGTTCACTTTTTGAGCATTTTTTCTTACAGTGAAAAAGCAAGAGCCTTGATGTGAATATCAGAAGTCAAACATCAAAAATGATCTCAAGATTGTGTGTGTTAGCTTTTAGGGTGAATGAGAAAGAAAACGGATATAGAGGTATATGCTTTCTGGAGCGGGAAATAGAGACGTTTGCTTTGTCTGAGTTAAATTCAAAAATATTTATTTTTCATCCAATCATTAATTGAATTGAGACAGTCAATCTACCCCTCGTCTCTGGAGAGACAGAACTTCCAGCCTAAGCTGAGCTGTGCAGTCTCAGACTGCTCTCAGCCTAAATACAGAATATAATCATGTAACTGCAGATGATCTCTGGATTTACTATTGGAAATGAAGCCATGCAGCAGCATATAAAGTACTTCAAACTGACCCCACTTTGCATTATTAGGACTTCAGGTTCTGTGTGCAACTTTCTTCAAATCGTTCATTATTACAGGTTCAAGTTTACATTGACTGGCCCAAAAAAGGTCCTCAGCTGTGACATTTATTTTCCAATATCTCATATTGATGAGGGGAGATCCGCACCGCTGTGCAACATGTTCTTCAGCACATCCCAAAGATTCTCAGTGGGGTTAGGATCTTACTGAACCTAGATCTTCAACCCAACGGAAGACCCTTATTTCTTTAGTTAAATTGAGGCGGTGTATTTTGTCTTTATTTACTACAATGGGGGCTTTTCAACATTGTGGTATTTTCATTTGTTGTTAACCCTTTTCAGCATGGTTGTGTCTGCATCAGAGTGAGGCATTGAATGAAATAGTTACTGTACTCTGAACACTTTGGCAGGTTTTGATTTTGGTCATCACATGAACAGTTTTCACACTGTTCTGTACAGCGACATGATTTCAATGAGTTACAAGGACAATAATGATAAAACTGTGAACTTCATCTGCTGTTCAGAGTCCTACACTGGAATGAAAACAGCCCAGCATGTGCACCATTTCCTGCTGCAGTCAGTAAACAGTCTGAAATCTCCTTTCACTCCTCTCATTGAACTGCTGTTTATCTTACAAAAGTGAATGAGCGAACAAGCGAGTGGTTTCAGACACAGCTCGGTCCGTCGTTATGTGGTTCGAACACCGCTGTAATCCAATAAATCGCAAAGTGACCACTGACGTGGTGCTGACTTCATTTGTCTGATGAACGCTCAAGTGGCTTCATTCTTTTCGTTTCATTGACCGGCTGCTTGAGAGCGCTCAAACCAGTTTGACCTTTTAATGGTCTTTCTTGTGCTGACACTGCACATGAGAGCGCACAATAGCTCACTGCATGAGCCCAGCCTAATGACTTCCCGTAATCTAGCTTCAGTATCTGTGTTGCAACATTCCTTTCACCGACCTGATGTGAGATAAAACCTGCAGCAAGGCTGTGACCTTTTTTTGTGCTTTGCACCATGAAATCAAACCATTGAATGAAACACCTGAAAGAAAAATAGATAGAGAGAGAAAGGCTGAGGCTGCAGCTGGGGTTTGAAAGGAAATCTTTCTAAATTCAGCACAGATGGGTCTCTAGGAGGAAGCGGTCCTCCTCCACAGTCCGCTGTCAGGTCTCACGATGGCCGCAGAGTGGGTTATTTTTCAAGACAAGATCATCTGGAGATGGCCTCCTCGAGCAGAGCTGAAGCAGAAACAGAATGGCAATGTCAGTAGAGCTGAATCAGGTGCAAGTGCAAGTGTTTGACCTAATTGGGAACTCTCCTTTAAATATAACAGTAAGATAAACAGCTTTTGGTTTTTGTATTGAATTAATCTGAAGATGCCGCCTTGGCTTGAAATCTTCGCTACATTTTGACATTGGTTAGACAAAATATTCATTCATCCCACAAAGAAAACAATTAGCAGGTTAATCGATGAATGAATTGAACCGGCAGCAAACAACTCGTCTGTTGTTGCACAAAAAGTATTAACCCAATAAATCAGTGGGCCAATAATGAGGCTGACAGTTAAATGAATATCAGTACGAGCTTGTCATGTTTTACAGGAGGTCTGGTAGTCCTGACTAGTCTAATGGAAATTTTAACACTGCAACAGAGTGATTCCTGCTGTCCAGATGTTCCGCTCTCTTCTTTCTCCATCTGCTTTTTCACTCATGACTAATAAAGGCAAAAATACGACATAATACAAAAGAACTTCAGGTCTTATTTGTTTTTAAATTTAGGATCAATATTACAAATTTTGGAGAAGTGGTCTGCAGTGCTGCATTTTCTTTAGTATTGTTTAATCACAATTACTACTACTGGGCTACTGGACCAGAAAAACATGTTTGCTTTTCACAGTGACTCCACAGCTACATCTGCACACAATTATCTACATTTTCTCTGTTCATTGTTTAAAAGTAATTAATAATTAATTAATTCTGTCTTCAAGTAATTGTTGTGAAGACTTTTGCCTTCCACTCACAATTTAAAGCTCACATTAAGAATTTAAGTTCCTTTCAGAGGTTTGTGAACTAATTTTGTGTTCAATTAAATTAATTCTTTCCTCCTTAAGGAAAACTTTAAAACCTGGTGATTTTGTACTTGTGTGTTTTAGCTTTTGGCCTTCACATATGTGTTTCCTAATGTTCACCAGATCCTGATCACTGAAACATTGTTCAAGCATGTGTCATATCATCCACACACATCAGGTCACGTAGAGAAAACACTAACCTACATGACGAAACATTCTTGTTGTCCAAAAAAAAACTATACAAACAAGTTTATCTCTCGACTCTAAAAATAAAAAAAATAAAAAAAATAGCTTCGCATGATTCAGAGCTCAAAACAATCCTTTTTTATCTTTATACTGGACCTTTAGGACCACCCTCCGTTTTTTTCTATTTCTGTTGTTTAATGTTGAAGCGTTTGAGTTAGAAGGGTGAAACTCACTCACTTGGGCACTTGTGCAATGGTCTGTACTGTAATCTAAACCTCTCACAGTGGTTGGTCTCTATATATCTGCTGCTCAGCTCAGGCCTGAGAACCATTTAAACAGCAGCCCTGCAGCCTGTTGCTGGATTACCAGCATCTCTGTCACTTATTGAATTCTGATGCAGTTTAATCTTCTCTAATTCTGCAGCTGTTTTCAAATATAAAGTGGAATCCAAGCCCTCAGTTTTGTACCATCACTGTTTATACTGCCATTTTCTGTTCCACTCCGTAGACCTCTGTGACCTACAATTACTTTTAGTGTGCAGATAAAAATTATATTTGTAGCATAAAAACTAGTTTCTTGTGTAAACAAACCCCCTGGCACCCTGTCTGTAAAAGATGGAAGTACTCCACATTTTTGGCCACAGCTGAGCTTTCAAAATTACAAATGAGTCCTTTCACTATTGTACACAGACGAACATGCAACTCTGCTGATGTTATCGGGGGACCTTGTCTCGAGTTAAGCTTGTCTTTCATCTGGGGAGTAGTGATATTTCACCACATCCCAACATCTCACAGAGTTTGTTAACAGAGGGTAATGAGTGAAATATTACGTTTCACTGCCAGCAGGGTGTTGCCATGACAACAAGCCACCGATGTCACCGCGAACGGGTGACTTTCATCGAGCTGCACTGGCTTTGGTATCCCAGAATCCTCCTCTTTTCTTCCCAGGCGGCCACGGGCCCCCTTGCCCCACGTGTACACCTCCCCTTCTGCAGAGAACAGAAACAGAATAAGAAGAGGATGGTCACCAAATTGAGAGTCAGAACCCCAGCATGCATTAATTCACACAGGTCTTTAACTGATGGCTCCGTCTCTCCTGCAGTGGCAGCACAATAGCTCGATCTGATGGAAATCAGAGTCGAACAAAACCCGTATTCCACAAAGAAAGCACGGCTGGCTTCTTTCCAGGGAGCCAATCACTAATATGACATTTTACTGTTTTACCATCAGCTTTAAGAGCAACACACACAAAAAACTGTTACCTACCACTGTGTTTAAGTAACGCTATCGACATAATCTATGTTTTTCTTGAATATTAAAGTTTTTCTTAGTACAACAATCAAGTATATCATGGGTTTATCTTTGGGATGGCGTGAAAATAATCCTGAAGAAATGTGAAACTTGCTGAAGAATCTACCGCAATGATCATCTTTATCGGCTTTATTTTGGAGTTGACGCTATAAACCCACTTCTGACAAACGTGAGATGCTGTCCAAAGAGAATCCAATTATTTGCAAATCTCATAAAACCCATATTTTACTCATAATAGAGCATGGAAAACATATCAAACGTTTAAAGTGACAAAATGACGATATTAAGAAATATATTTTGAATATTTTTAATTTAATCATAGAAATGCATTTCAAAACAGTTGGCACTGGGCAAGAAGAGGCTGGAGAAAGTAAGTGGTACTAAATAGAAACGGCTGGAGGAACAGTACCGGTAGTTGTTTGCAAATCATTAGTTTAATCGCCAACAGGTCAGCAACTAACTGGGTATAAAAAGATCATCTTGGAAAGGCAGTTTGTCACAAGTAAAGATGACCAAAGGTTCACCAATCTGCAAAAAACTGCATATACAAATTGTGAAACAATTTCTGAACAATGTTCCTCAAAATTAAATTGTGATTCTCTTGTAATCTGCAGTAAATACATAATCAAAGATTTCAGAGAATTTAGAGAAATCAATACGGAATGTTTATGACTGTCGAGTTCTCAGGCTACCAACTCCTAGGTCCCAACTTTTTCAGAATTGGTGTTGTACATTATAACTGTGTGGTGACACAGCCAGTCAGAGTCAAATTGAGATATAATAAAATACCCATGTAAAGCAGCTAAACAACAGCTATCAATGAAATGTGGTCTCTATCAGATTAAATCTAATGTTATCCATTTCAAAATCCTAGGTGACTTCCTTCTCAAGTTATCGATTTGAAGTCACCCGTTTTTTTCGTTGTTTTTTTTTTTTATAGTTATACCTATGGTATCAATTTGAAACTCCTATGTCAGTTACTGCATTCACAAACTTGGGACTCCACATCACCCACCCGGCAGGTTGATGATAATACCCCATCAGTCTTTTACAGCTGAGAGGTAAAAAGAAATGTCTAACAGTAATTTATAGTTTCATTGGCTAATATAATTAGACATGGTAGTTCTCACAGTTTATGTTTCTCTGGCATACCAAGCAAGTCTCCCTTGCCAGAAAAACAGATTTGGCCTGATTGCAGCTTAAGCTGTGTGTACACACACTTTTCTCCTTCTTATTAGTTCCAGTAATCCAGTCAACTCTCAAACTGTACTACATCCCCGGCCCATCTTCAACCTGAACGGCAGCCAGAAAAAACTGAAAGCCCCTTTGCAGGTGTGCAGGGTCTTCAAAAACTTCAAGACATGATATTTACTCCTTTCTACTCATAAGTATATTAACCTGATATCACACTTTACTTAAAACTATATTGTCGTTTCCTCTGTCAGCCATCCAACATATTTTGAGGATTCTTGTTCACAAAACTCAAGTCTCAAAAGAAACGTGGTTCAAAAAGAAATCTGTTGCAATGTTACAAACACGACTCAATAAATGCATCTACTCACCAGATCCTATGGCTAAGGTGAAGGCGTCACCACAGGCAGCCACAGTGATGCCCTGCAGGCCAGACACTTTGCAGGGGGCACGGCTGCTACGTCGGGAGCTGGAGCCAATTTGACCGTGCTGGTTGCTGCCAAAGGTGAAACACTGACCATTTTCTGAACAACGAAAACGTGGAGACATAAACCAAGAAAAAATTTAGGAATTACACTAGTGGTGAAATTGCTTTGTTAGCAGCTTTTCCCTTGTGCGGATAAGAAAAATTTACGTTTTTAATGAATTGCAGTAATATTAATTTTTGTACCGCAGTTGCCTGACAAGGGTCTGCGGGAAAAAAAAGAAAGAGGTCACAGACATTATTCAGGATTCTTTGTTGCATCCCACTAAACCCAATGCTGTCAAAAGCAAGGGAACTACTGCAGTTTTGTCAGGGCTAATCTCTTCAGTCTTTCTGGAAAGCTTTCTGGTTTCTGTTTTTCTAGTCAGCTTTAGTCTGGGTGCTAACCAATCACATTTGAGCAGGTTCTGGATGCAGATAAACAGACTGCATAGATGCAAAAAGAGGAAAAACATTTGCCGTTAAGCAATCTCTAACAATCAGCTATTTAAAATATCTGCTCCTCTCTCTATTTAGTCTTTCTGTGTTCCCCTCAAATTAGTTTATTTATCCTTTAGTTATGTCCTTGATTAATTTCCTGCTTTATTCTGATACCTAGATTTCTCTTGTATCCTGCTTTGGATTTTATCCCTTGTTTGTTGATCATCTTGATAGTTTTCACCTTTGTCTGGTTTCCCTTCTGTTTCTCATTTCCAATCAGCCCTCTGTGTATAAGTAGTTCTGTCTTCCTCTTTGTCAACTCATCTGTTGTACCACCTGCTTCTCTCATAAGGTGCTGCTTCTAAGTCATGTGCTTGTTGGCAGTTTTTGTACTTTTGGATTAGTCACCCTTTTTTCCTCCCTGGAACTTATTGTCAGCATGAAAGTAAAGCTTGCTTTGTGTATTACTCTGTGTGCCAGTCTGTATTTGGGTCCACCTTTGGACTTAAACTTAACACACAAAGGCACTCGCAAAGAAATGCTATAATAGCTACAAACGAGACTCTTTCCAAAAAAGAGAATAATATTGTGAATTTCTTGAACCTGTAACAGCGACAGAATGCGCCGTTCCAATGTCAATGTAAACAATCTTCTCAGTGTTGAGTGGGGCTGATTGGACTGGAGTGTAAGAATGAACTTCTTCCACTTGATTCAAGGGATTTGGTTCCTCTCCAGATGTGATCATATCCAGGCCAAGCTTGTTGAACCTGAGTACAATAAAACAACAAAACAAACATTTTTAACAGACACAATGCTGTAGTATTCGTCCAAATCTTAAGTGTTTGTTTAAGCATACATACATTTGAGAGTATAAGACTGTTTGTTTCCTGTAAACAGACACATTACCAGCACTCGCTCATAAGTATCGTTTCTTTTTTGCCTTTTGGCTAAAAGCTGCAATCGGTGAAATCCAGAAAACAAATCTGACATTATGTAATATAGAAAAAATCCCAAGTAGGCAGACGTTCCAGTCTAGTTTGCTATCATGTGTATCAAGTTTCCATCCCGTTGGCTATGAAGTCTGTTAAGTTTCATTGTATATAAATAGTTCCACCTGCTATTTTTGGAACACTTTGATGAATATCGTGCAATAAAGTTCTTCTTACCCATCAATGAAGAATAATTATCATTTAATGGCAGTAATCTTTTAGTTTCATATTTATCAAGTATTCAATACATGTTTATGGTCTGGAGCTGAGTTCACTGCTACTGTGTATGTATTTCATGTCTGTAAGCCACACAAGTGTGAACAAAGCTGTTTACTACTCTTGCCCTCTCCTATTCACACATACATCCTCTCTGAGAGAGCGGGATTAGCGCTGAGTGAATGCAAAGGCTTTGTCATTTTAAGAGAATGCTGTCTCACAGGTTGTGCACTAGGAAAGTACCTCTCTGAACTTTTAACCTACCACCATCAACCTACATGATCGACTTTATAGAGTGATAAAATGTTAGCATTTTTTACGGAAAACATGGAGTGAAAACGTCGTCTCAGCGTTATATAACGCTGCTCATCACTTCCTCATTTTTGTCACACTTTTGAATCAAGAACCAGAATAGTCACCTGTTGCTTCCACATGCCACAATGCTGTGCTGGTTGCTGATAATCATGGAGCAGTCAACTCCACACACCACCCTCTGGGCTTCAAAGTCGCCAGGTAAACACACTTGCTGTGGAGAGTTATGGGTGTCCTGGGTGCCGAGCCCGAGGCGACCTTTCAGACAGAGACCCAACCATTAAGCTCTGTGTTGAGATGCAGCTGTCATAAACCACACAAGCAAACACCAAAAAGAAGAAAATAAAAACTGGTTTGTTTACTATACCATTGTCTCCTCTTCCCCAGGCAAAAACTTCTCTTTCATTGGTCACAGCGAGAACATGGGAAGCACCGCAGGACACCTGAATGAGCTCGTAACCAAGCAGAGCCTCCACTATCTTGGGCTGAGAACAAAAACAGTGTCATCAATGAAATGAAAGCTTTTTATCAAAAATCTGTAGGGACGTTGCGCCCTCATAGCATTCATTTAACTGTATAAAATGAAACTGCATCATTCTTGGTTGAATTCACTCCTCTCTCTCCCTTTGTTTCCTGTCTGCTTCTGTACTATCTATTGCCTAATAAATTTTAAAAATGTCTTTTTAACGACCATCTCTTTCTATAAAGTCTTTTAATTATTCATTCATCCATTATTATTTCATTGTTATCGATTCATTGTACATGTTAAGGCACGTCTGCTTTTAATGTGTGTTTTTCTGTAAAAATATGAGGGAGAGCACATCAAGCCATGAAAAAAAGACATTATTTTAACACTGTGAAATTGCAAAACACACACAAGCTTGTGTAGAAGAGTGTGGAATGAAGTCTAACCTGTCAGCTTTTTAGGACGACGTCCGTATTTTTTTGCTCCAGTGTTCCAACAACCCAGCTAATATTCCAGCACATTCACCACTAGCTAGTGGGCATCATGTGCACACTAGCTCTCTCACCTAAACCACACAGTGTTTCCAGTAGTGCACTGCTGATTAAATGGTATTATAGACTAACTTCAGGGTCACAGAATTTCTACTGATTGAGAGATTTCTTTAACATGTAATCCACCTTTATTAATCTAAACAAGTTGATTTGAGTGGAATTTACAAAGAAGCTGTTGCCTTTAACTGTATTACTTTTATTAGGGTATACCTAATTTCTTACACTGGCAGCTATCATTGCATTTACTAAGGCTTTCAAATAGTGTACCTGTGTTACATCATTGAAGTTCCCATGTCCTAGACAGCCGTTGCTTCCACTACCAAACGTCATGATAATGCCCCTGTCTGCAAATTGGAAATGAAAAGAAGGGATTAACAGGACTATTAGTTGATGAGTGTAGGTGTATTCTTACAGAGGCCAACAGAATGCTTCTAATCCCCATCTAGGAAACACTAATCTGCAACACAACAGTGAAAACTGATGAAAGAGACATGAGCTAAGAGAAAAGAGTCTTTAATCCTGTGTTATCGGCTTTGTGGTGTTGGATGGGTTGACAACACCGTTCAAAAGCACGCTGTGAGTGTACCACAGTGTGAGAATGAGAGAAACAACCATTCCTAACTGCCAGACAAGCATGAGGGTTATGTTCAGGTAGATTCACAATATGAAGATAAAGAGATGGCTGGCTGTATCCAAAGTTTGCACTCAAACGCTGGTTTAGTGTTTTAGGGGATGAGCATAAACAGATTTTCTACAGCACAGCTCCTAACTAAACTGACTGGCATGGCTGTGATCTCTCTGATGGGTATCCAAAGACAAATGGCCCACCTACCTGTCATGCAGGTGGTAAAGAGATCACCACAGGACACAGACTTGATGGTGACTCCAGACTGACCCTCGAGGAAGCGAGAAATAAACTGAGGCTGGATCTGCTCCACCACACCAGGAAGACTGGCCTCAGAGGACCCCACTGATGGAGCCTGTGACAAAAAATGTTATTAGACTAAAGTGAGCAGAGAGTCTCTTTATGGCAGTAACAGAATAAGAGGAAATCATGAGTCTGCAATATTCAAGCCTTCCAGATGTTACTTTTAAAGTATACAAAATACTAGGGGTGCAACGATACACAAAATTCATGGTTCGGTTCGGTTCGATACTTTGGTGTCACGGTTCGATATTTTTTCGATACAAAAAAAATGTTCATGCCTTTTTAATTTGTCATTTATTAAAATTATAAATATATATTTTAACTCAAAAGTACAGTTTTTAAATTTAATGTTGCTGAAACAAAAGTAATTAAAAAAATAAATATATCTCAGGGCTCTCAAAATTTCAAAATCCCTGGTAGCCCTTCGGGCAGGGACTCTTCAGTTTTTGGTAGCCCAAAATAAATGTAAGTAGCCCGAATAAAAAAGAGAGCAATTTTTTGATTGATGTTTTGTTTCCTGTTTTGTTTCCTTTACAATATTATACATTAAAGTATAATATTGTAAAGGAAACAAAACATTAATCAAAAAATTGTTGAAAAACAAATGACAACATTGTATAAAAATTACAATCATCAACTCAAATACTTGGTTCTAATTGAACAGAAATTTCTATGAACTTGTAAGAACTGTGTAGGACATGAATCAGTCTGTGTCAGATCCTGAATTTGAAATTTCCGCTGAAGTCACGGGTAAGAGACAAGTGGAACCAAGATCTAGGCCATTTGCTTTTTGAAGTTTGCAAAGACTGCTAAATTGTGCCAGTGGTAGTTCACTCTTTGCAACATAGTACGCTGTTCTAAACAGATTTTTCAGGTTTATTTTTAGTATGTTATTTGCAATTGGTGTTTGTTCTGGGAAAGATATTGCAGACTGAGCAATAATGCATTTCTTGCATTTCTCATGGCTTCTAATGGGGGCCTTTCTTAAAATGACTGGTCCCAGTAACAAAGGCGCTTGTCGACTCAGAAATCGAGAGAAAACCAACAACACACCCGGCAGAACATTATGTTATTTACACGGGTGCACATAAGTGGTCCGCATGTGCGCATTCGCTGTCAAAATAAAAGACGCGCACCAGATAAGAAGTTGCAACGCGCGTTTGCGTCCATATAAAAAGCACCGTTTTTGTCCGCTAGAGTGGGATTTTCACGGCACATTCTGCACCACATCTCTGTGCGTTCATCATTTGTTTGAAGCCAGCTCACCTCCTGCAACCACTTTTCCGAGAATACGCGCTTCTTTTGTGGTTCGGACTCCTTCTGACATTTCTTTGGAGGTGGAGGAACATCACAGTAATTGCTTAAAGGAGCTTCTTCGACATCTTTAAGAGTTTTAAACAAATGTCTGTCCTCCTCCAGAAAATCTTATGTATGCAAACACGCGTTGCAACTTCATATCTTGTGAGCGTTTTGTTTTTTTTTTGACAGCGAATGCGCACCTGTGGACCACTTATGTGCAGCCCCGGTTATATAGCTCGTCATATTGCAGCCACAGAAATTCTTTTGTCCATGAAACCATAAAGCTGCACTTTTTTGCCTTATAGTCTGATTTGTCATAACTTTTCCGTTTTGTGGTAAGCTTTTCTTTGGCTGTCACTTCTTCACCCTGACCTCTCTTATTTGGCTCAGCAGAACTAAAATATATATCCTGCTGCTTTTACACACACACACACATAACGGTCAGCGATTCTCTGCGCGATCAACCTCTCATATGTTTAAGCTTGCTGCGGGAGATTTCACTTGTCATGTTTGCATGTTTGATAAGACGATGTCAGAGGAATTGGTGCGCAAATTATCGTCACTCACCAATCAGTGCTGTCGCTCTCTATACACAGTTCGCGCGATTGCAAAGTGAAAGCAAAAAACAAGCGCAAATTCAAACGTGATTTCAATATGTCACATATTGACAGTGGCTCACCGATGCCAATAACATAATTACCCAGCTACATTTCCGAAAGAATGCAAAAGCATTGACATATATTTTTCCTTCCTACAATAGCCCGACGGGCAGGGAAGAGATAGATTTTGGTAGCCCGACTGGAAAAATCGCTAGCCCCGGGACGTCGGGCTAGCGATTTTGCAAGCCCTGTATCTGATTGAGGAATCACTCATCTTTGGAAAAGAGAGTTTATTACAGAGAAATGGCTCTTTCCAAAATAAAAGCTATACTATACGCTTCTTCTGGGCTATATTCTCAGCAGCATATTGTAGCGGGTCAGGGCTGTTCGGGGTTCTGTTTGTACAGTTATGTTTTGTTTATGTACCCATAGTGACGGGTGACGCCCTCTCGCTGCGACGGTGTGTCCTTCCGGGGTCAGAGGGCGCCCTGTGTGTTGTTGTTGTTGCTGTGCCGTTGCCGCGCTGAGCAGTTAGCTAGCGGCAGTGTTCTTCTGCAGATGTCAATAAACGGCTGTGCTCCCTGGCTAGCTCACGGGAAGCAAGACCAAACGACACCTCCATCTCCTCCTTGTCTGAGCTCGCCACATTGGTGTCAGAAGTGGGATGATGGTGGCACCCCATGTTCTGACCCGAGTGACTTTTCCCCCGCCGGTCGTGACCGGCCGGTGCGCCAAAAGAAGGCACCTGGACATTTGCAAAGTGAAAGCAAAAAACAAGCGCAAATTCAAACGCGATTTCAATATGTCACATATTGACAGTGGCTCACCGATGCCAATGACATAATTACCCAGCTACATTTCCGAAAGAATGCAAAAGCATTGACATATATTTATCCTTCCTACAATAGCCCGACGGGCAGGGCAGAGATAGATTTTGGTAGTACGACTGGAAAAATCGCTAGCCCCGGGACGTCGGGCTAGCGATTTTGCAAGCCCTGTGTTACAGGCATGGCCCTTTAAGGATGAAGCCTGATGGGAAATGTATTCGGGATGTGTGTAGCGGGACTGCCTGGTGTGTGTGTGAAGAGAGAGAGCGGAGAAGGGGAAAAAGTAAAGGTTAGCTACAGAAGAGACGAAAAGAAAATAAATAAAAGGAATATAATAACTCCCTCGACCGCCAGAGTTGTGTCGGCGATGCTCGCTGTGAGTAAACTGTTTCAGCCCACTGTACGCGGTGTTCATGCCTTAGAGAAGAAATAAAGTTCGGTGAAGCAGTTTCCTACGCCTCCTTCGATCTTTTTGCTAGCGGAGTTGACCTGTATAGTAAGCTGTTGCCGGCTACGAGTCAGTTACGGAACCTTCAAGTAACTGCCAGAGGTTTCCTTACTACGGTTCGGGGCCGCGGATCTGGCGCGGTAACCCATGTATCTGATTGAGGAATCACTCATCTTTGGAAAAGAGAGTTTATTACAGAGAAATGGCTCTTTCCAAAATAAAAGCTATACTATACGCTTCTTCTGGGCTATATTCTCAGCAGCATATTGTAGCAGGTCAGGGCTGTTCGGGGTTCTGTTTGTACAGTTATGTTTTGTTTATGTACCCATAGTGACGGGTGACGCCCTCTCGCTGCGACGGTGTGTCCTTCCGGGGTCAGAGGGCACCCTGTGTGTTGTTGTTGCTGTGCGGTTGCCGTGCTGAGCAGTTAGCTAGCGGCAGTGTTCTTCTGCAGATGTCAATAAACGGCTGTGCTCCCTGGCTAGCTCACGGGAAGCAAGACCAAACGACACCTCCGTCTCCTCGTTGTCTGAGCTCGCCACATTGGTGTCAGAAGTGGGATGATGGTGGCACCCCATGTTCTGACCCGAGTGACTTTTCCCCCGCTGGTCGTGACCGGCCGGTGCGCCAAAAGAAGGCACCTGGACATTTGCAGGACTTTGTGTGGGGTAATGGGGTCGTCGGGGACGACTGACCCCTTAGGTGGGGGCTATGTAGCGGGTCAGGGCTGTTCGGGGTTCTGTTTGTACAGTTATGTTTTGTTTATGTTGCCATAGTGACGGGTGACGCCCTCTCGCTGCGACAGTGTGTCCTTCCGGGGTCAGAGGGCGCCCTGTGTGTTGTTGTTGTTGTTGCTGTGTGGTTGCCGCACTGAGCAGTTAGCTAGCGGCAGTGTTCTTCTGCAGATGTCAATAAACGGCTGTGCTCCCTGGCTAGCTCACGGGAAGCAAGACCAAACGATACCTCCCTCTCCTCCTAGTCTGAGATCGCCACAATATTAAACATATCAGGTCCCCATAAGGAGAATCATGTGCTAACGGCTGTCTAAATGACTTGGGTAAAGTTTGTAGCATGCATGCTTGTTGTTTTTGTCTGCTTCCACTTGTCTTTGCACTAGGATGATGTCGGCGTAAATGTGCAGTCATATTCGTTGTGTTCCCACTAGTGCTGTCAGCGTTAATCTCGTTGAAATGACGTTAACGCCACAACACGGCAAATCTCCATTAACGAGCTACCCCTGCGTGGGGCTAGATGGCCAACACGTTAACGAGCTAACTGCGCTAACACACTAGTTCCCACCCATGTAATTGAGCATTGCATGGCACATCCAACATACTGTTTTACTTTAGTCCATGACGCGCTTACCTTCAGGGTCATACGTCACATGAAAACCAAAATAATTCCAAACGCCAGATCGAATGAGGGTGGGGGATGTTCAATTTGCAAGGAGAGCTTAACTTCTGTCTAGCTAGCTTGCCCTGCGCTCTTCCTTCTGACGATGCTGTCTGTGTTGAACGCTCAGTGGATCTGCGCTCGACAGTGCAGCCTAGGCGGAGTAGTCGAACGCAGATTCACTGAGCGCTCAACACAGACAGCATCGTCAGAAGGAAAGTTGATAAAATAAATTACAAATTTTGTATTGTTTGATACATATGCGTACCGAACCGAAAGCACTGTATCGAACGGTTCAATATCGATACGAGTATCGTTGCACCCCTACAAAATACCCATGTAGAGAATTTATGCTTTTCCAAGAGTATCTTAAAACTCAAAATATGGATGAAAAAGTGCTAAAATCCTTCAATCTGATGTTGTCTGTTTAGTACTGTAGCTTCTCCAAGCAACCATAACAATGCTGTCCTGTAATATTGCTATTTGAGTCTTTAAAACTTTCTGGGATTTTCTTGTTTGCTACAAGTACTGGCTCATAATTTCTTTCAGCTATATTTGGACGTTTAACAGTGGAAACATCAGCAAGGCTGAGGAGAGCATATCAGATCAAAGCTGCTCCTTTTGCACTGTGTCAGAGTTACAGGGAACATTTGTACTTCAGGAAAAGCAGTCAAAGTTTAAAAAAAAAAAGGAAAAACAAAGAACACACACACACACACACACAAACCTCCCATGTAATCAAACGGCCAGTCTTGGTCACACCCATCTTTTGAGTGCGGCCCAGAGAGACCTGAAGCACTTCCGTGTTGAGCATCGGGAGGCGGAGAGGGGTCGAGATGCCACTTCCCCACGTATACACAGAAGACAGCGGGAGGGAATGCACCTTTCCTGGTCCTAAACCAACTGATCTGTCTGTTTCAGCCCAAAAAAGCAAACAACAAGTTTTGTAACTGACGCTATCAGTCTAGATCAGCCAGTACTATGGTCAAATAACTACATGCTTCACCTCTTGACCTGTTGGCAGGAACTCTCCCTCCTGGTCTACCTTGAGGACCAGTTTGCACCGTAGACAGAGGTTTCTCAATCCTGGAAGAAAAGAAGATATTGATAAAGACAGAAGTCACTACACAAAACATAATAAATCTCAATCTGACATCAAAACTCTTGTAGTTAAAATAATCTTATTTCATTATTAATTAAGCAAAAAGACTGTACCTGCGCATTTTTACATTTCCTATATCTGTGTAGAGGTTAAGCAGGGGCCTGATGCATATAGGGAGAGCCATTATTTCATTGAGTTGAGGCCGTTTGGATGGATCCAAATTGAGCATGTTGAGAATTAGCTGTCGGAGTTCTGGGCTGTAACGGTCTGAGATCGGAGCAAAGGTGCCGCTCATGATCTTCAGAACGAGGGCAGGGAGATTCTGAGAGAAAAATGAAAGAGTGAAATCATAAGATGCATCACAGATTGATGTGAAAAGCATAATCTCTCATCATCTACCCTAAATCCTTGTCAAAACAAGAATCTTTCACAGCACTAAACCGCAGTGTAATCGGTAGTGAAAACAGACTTGAGCAAAAGCAAAAAAGATTTGAATGAATTATTGATCTGAGTGGATATCAGAAGCAGTAGCAATCTGTTTGTGCTTTAAAGTGGGACAACATGCGGGTGCTTTTATGAAATATTCTGAGAAATTTTAAGAATCGCTCTAAAAGAAGTCGCTCTAATGGTTTGAATGCCTTTGCACACAGCAAGAGTTTATAATTTATACATTTAAGGAGAAGAAGAGTAATGTAAAAACAATAATGCAGTATTATCATCACACCCAAAATGGGACAGTATAAAGTATATGCTCTTATTACAGCAGCCTCAAAGGCTCTCTTGAGGCTTGCTAGCTCATACAGCACACAGCCCAAAGCCCAGATATCACTCTTCTGGTTATACGGCTTTCCCTCACACAGCTCCGGGGAGATGTAGCAAGGGGTCCCGACAACCTGTAACAGGAAATAAAGGAGGTTTTAATTCCATTTCAGAATGCAATTTAGAATTCTAAAAATGAAGGGAAGAGGTAAGACGATTCACCGTGTAAGCTTTGCTTTTGCTGACGAGGATCTTGGAGATGCCAAAGTCTCCGATTTTGACAATCATCTGGTGTTTGTCAAGAAGAATATTCTGAGTCTTGAGGTCCCTGTGCAGGATGAGCTTGTTGTGAACATGGTACAGGGCGAGCAAGATCTGCACAAAGAAGTGAAGGATGGTGTCTTCGTCCAGTAGCGAGTTACAGCGCTTCTGTATGTAGTCAGCCAGTGTCCCACCTGCATGGAGAAAACATGAAGGAAAGAATAAACAACACAGATGACTTTGGTTTGTTGGAACCATAATGGAAGTTACTATGTTGGTCTGAGTAATGAAATGATATTACAGCCAATTAACATTGGATTTTAAAGGCTTTAAAGGGCTTTAAGATCACAGCAGGTGATCTTGTTGCTCAAGTGAAATGTTACTGCAAGCATTAGAAAAAATAAGTAATCCAGCCATGTAAATAAATCACATCAACACTTTTATCTGCAACAAATAGACTTTTTGGATGTTTACAGCCGCAAAATCTGAACTTTAACAAAAACTAAAGTCCACGTACTTTTTCAATAATTTTCTTTCATGTGAAAAAATATGACAATAAATCCAGGCAGGATATATTTACCAAAAAATCAAACAAACTACTGCTAGAATAGTTGGAGCAATGACAAAGAAAAGATAATGAGTGAAAAATGCTCATAAAACACCAAAATATGTAAGGTTTTATATCTGAATCAAAACAATGTACGTGCACCAATATCTGTAAGCTATGGCAGTTCCACTGGCAAAACAAGCTACTTAACCAATCACAAATTGAGAAAATGTCATTTAGAAATGCATTGCAGAACTTTAGAGGCCTTGGCAAAGTCCTCGTCTTTAGTATGAAAATATAAAGATCCAAAAGTAACTTGCCTCATGATTTTAGGTTTTTGTTTTGGTGCATTTGTGCAGAAGGCTGGCCTCACTGATGGCAATCTACATTTTTTACATTATAGATAAACAGATTTCTGAATTGTAATACTATCACACAGCCTCATGTGGTATTCCCAGGCCTAACATGATGGGAACCAGCAAAGGTATGGAGCCCTGCAGGACTATATCATGGGAAAAGTAACATGCTGTACAATTAACAAAAGGGAGATGTGTAATAAGATATTATAGCGAGGTTACCTGGAGCATATTCCATCGCTATCATTAGGGCCTTGTCTTCCAGGAAGTTCTCATAGTACTCTATAATATTTGGGTGGTTGAGCAGTTTCAACACCTGACACTCGTTTTGTGCTGCCAGACGCTCGTCTCGTGACATTTGCTCCACCGGGATCTCCTTAAGGATGACATAGGCCGCGTCGCTGCGCCTGCGGCACAGGTGAACAATCCTGACAGCAGAGCAAAGTGAAGAAGAATGAGAGATACCGTTTCCTGAATAAATATGAGCAGGGTGATTTGCTGAAGTTTAGATTTGACATTGTTAAGCTTTGGCACTGATTTATTACACGTTACTCTCTGGGGAAGCGATAATGTGAACCAAATAAACACAGTAACACAGTAAAATAACCTCAATATTTAACTTAAGATTTTTAAGCTAATGTGAGACAAAGTTGTAAAAGAATAGAGAATCTGAAAAATCTGACCCTTTCACAGCATTCTGTACTAACCTTTAAGAACTACTCCCACACATGGCTGGCACAGAATAAAAAGAGAAATAAATGGAAGGGACACCAACACAGTGCATGTCTTCTTAGCATATAACCTGACTGGATTCTTTTATGTAGAAAAATAATAACACTTTATCAGCCGATTTAACATCTGGGCTCAAAAAATAACTCTGCCATGCTGTGGGATCAACATTGTGTTCTATTCAAATAAAGTACTGACATAAAAGTACAGCTGTGCAGATCAGGACCTTGTGACTTCCCACCTCTGATGGATTATTTAAGTAGTTATAAATAAACTGCAAAATGAGCAGAGCAGCTCAGGCTCGGGATAAATCCACTTGATGTGCATTATTTATGAAATGTAAGCAGCACAATCCCATGTCTCATTGTGCAAACATCAAACGGGCCATCTTTTAATGACAGTTTTATCATTCAGATGTGAAGTATGACCAACACCAATTCAAAGTGATATGAATGTACAGGTATGGAAAACAAGATTTCTTTTTCCTGCCTCTATGGTATTTTGATCACAAGTTGGAATTGAGACAAATAGAATGAAAATAATAAATTTCAATGTTACAAATGAAATTTCTGCTATATTTGGGTTAGATTAGTTGATTTTGTTTCAGAAGACATCAGAAGCTTTCTCCATCTGTGTACCTGAAAAGTATATTTGATTTGTGTTACAGTCCTGAGGTTTCTGAGATGTTACTGAAAACTGATTTTTTGGAATTTGTTGAGTTTCGGTTCCTGTTTTGATTGGATTGTTATTCTAGTCTGCCCAGTGTTTCAGTCTTTGTGTCCCCCTGTCTCTATGAGCATCTTTATTGTGAGTCTTTTTGTCTGGCTTTATTTATTATGTTTTTAATGTTCAATTATTTTCAGTTTTGCTTTGATAGTCAGATTACTTATCTTGATTCAGTTTTTTACCTCCTGTCTGTCTTTACTTGTGTTTGATTACCTTCAGCTACGCTTTGTTCCCACTGCCCTCTCATCTCCAATCAATATATATATGCTGTGGACAAATAGTCCAAAAAATTCTTTACCTTGACCTTAATGGTCAGGTGTAATGGACACTATAAGGAAAAGAGAAGGACGGTCCTCAAAGAATCCAACTTTACTTACACTATACACAGCTTCTTAAAAATGTGATGGCAGATGTTGTGGATTTTCAGAACAGTGAAGACAACAACTAAATCTTAAACATGTTTGTGTCATGTTGTTTCACACAGTCACATAAAAAGAGAACCACCCCTAAGAAATACAGTAAAACTTCATTAGCAAGGCTGGACATTTAAATGAACAGGGACATGGAGCTCATAAAGTGTATACCATACCAGTCAAAATGAGATTATTTACTTCAGTCATATTTTCTGATGATCTAGTGTAACTCAATATAGCTCATAATCTTTATTTATGGAGCTTTTCCTACTTATAAAGCTGCCTTCTTCGTGTAAAGCAACAACAAGCAGATTTTATGACAGTAGCATAATATTGATCATTTAAAAATAAGCTATAAAGGTTTAGCACATAAAATTGAAAATCACACATAAATATGTGAATTGCTTTTTCTTAGTACTTAGAGAATTCAACCAGCTCCGATTATGCCTGCCAAGTTTATTCTTCCAGGTCACTTCATGCTGAAACCTTCCTAAGCAAAACCGACTCTTTGACCATCTTTGACCATCAAATTAATATTTATTCATATGTGACATGGTAGTGTTTTTGTCATTGGCTATAAAGTTTGTGATTGGAAAAATCGTTGTAGTGTTTTATGACCTCTTGGGGTTTTTGTTTATCAGCTAAAATTATATATCTTCATGACACTTAAAAGATTAAAAGTTTCATTCAATTTAAGACTTCAGTGCCTCTTTCTTAAAAGACTAGCCAACACATATTCTTTTTCACAACTCCAGACAAACTCATTAAATTAGTTGAAGTTTAATAATAAAATTTAGAGTTAAACTTTGAAATTCAGTTTGTAGGCTGGTTATAAACTATTTACACTCATTTGTCATCTTACCCTGTCATCTGGACCAACTAACACTATATTACCAAAAGTATTCAGTCGCCTATCCAAATCACTGAAATTTGGTGTTCCAATCACTTCCATAACCATAAGTATATAAAATCAAGCACTTTGGCATGCAGACTGCTTCTACAAACATTTGTGATAGAATAGGTCGCTCTCAGGAGCTCAGTGAATTCCAGCGTGGTACCGTGATAGGATGTCACCTGTGCAACCAGTCCAGTTGTGAATTTACTCACTTCTAAATATTCCACAGTCAACTTTTAGTGGTATTATAATAAAGTGGAAGAGATTGGGAACAGCAGCGGCTAAGTTGCTTCCTGTTCCAACATGACTGTGCACCAGTGCACAAAGCAAGGTCCATAAAAATATGGAAGAGCAAGTTTGGTGTGGAGAAATTTCACTGGCCTTCATAGAGTCCTGACCTCTACCCGACAGAACACCTCTGGGATGAATTAGAGCGGAGACTGGGAGCCAGTCCTTCTGTTCCAGCATCAGTGTCTGACCTCACAAATCCGCCTTTAGAGGAATGGTCTAATATTCCTATAAACACACCCTTAAAGCTTGTTGAAAGCCTACCCAGAATAGTTGGAGCTGTTATAACTGCAAATGCTGGACTAGCATAAAATTAAACCCTATGAATTAAGAATGGGATGTCACTCAAGTTCATATGCGTGTGAAGGCAGATGACCAAATACTTTTGACAATATAGTGTATATAGGGTTTGACCGAGGGTGGTAAACATTTTTGGTGACTTTGGCAGACTTTAACACTCATCTGACCTCTACATGCCTTTCAGATAGCTGGTTTTTAAAGTAAATAAATCGCGTCCAGTGCTCTGTTACTTCTGGTAACACGTCCTTCTCCGTCGTCGTCTTCTTCGCACGTTTGACGATTTCCGTTACTTCTTTTTAAGGGGAAAATTTGTTTTCCTCTTTCGCTCCTGACAGCGCAGCGTTTACAGACAGGTTGATGTGTGTGACATAAAAGAACTTTTATAAATTACATATAAAGTGTAAGTATAGCCAGACGTTACCCGAAAGCTCCTCTTCCAACAACTTTGATTTTCTCATACTTCTCCATCGCTGCTGCGCCCAAACGTTTCCGCCGTTTCCAGGCAACCCCTCTGGCACCACGGCAGCCAGCGAGGGACAAAACAGACGGATTCCACACAGTTAGTACAGGAAGATACCAAACAGACACCCCCTTTTTTTTATTATTATTATTTTTTCAGTCACGGTGAACATTGTTTTAAATTATGCTTACACGTATACTTTAATACAACGAAATATGGTTATATTTTATTTATATTTTATTGGAAGTACTTCATAATACCTACATAAATTGTAGTTTCCAAACATTTTCGATTTGCTGTATGTACTGCAAAACAAAGGAGTCACAATTTGCGGTTTAAAAGAGAAGAGGACAAAAACTACACTATATAAATATTTGGGCATTTTAAAGTAATAAGTAGCATGAAACATTTAGAAACAAAGAAATTGAAAATAATATATTATTTATATATTATTTATTTGTTTTTGTTTGGTTTTCCCATTAGAGGAAATTGTCCTTTAGAAGAAACGATAATGTTTATCCATCTTAAATGGTAATTATACAGTATTTTTAAGCACAACGGCTGTGTAGTGGTTTCCACATTTCCTTGACAAGCGAAAGGTCACTGGTTTGATTCCACTTGAAGACACAAATCACCTTTGGGGTTTTGTCAGGAAGGACATCTTGCATAAAACTGCAAAATCACGCATGTGGAGCTACCAACTGTGGTGACAACTGTTGAGTAAGGGAATGATTGGAAGTAGCTGTCAAGTGCAAGAAATGTATTACAGCTTAGATCAACCTGCTGTTATTACACTGTAACTACCTAATATTTAGGGTGAACCTGAGTTATACAGTATTGTAACTGCCCCCTGCTTACATGTTGATAAGTGGTTATTACTGATTTCCCATTTTGTTTATTTTATTCTTTAGGCTACAGGGTATGACTCCACAAAATTCCAGGTCTCAACCTTATTGTCCCTCATGTCCCTTCAGAATAAGATGGCACACTCCTACAAAGCTCCTCACTTTGGAAACTATACCTACATCTGTGGGGTTAGGGGGTTAGGGTACTTAATAATACAGACCACGTAATGATAATACGGTTAATTAAAATGTAAGAAGTCCTTTCCTCCAACGTATCTCACGGGTAATCATTACTTAAAAACACTTACAGTATAATTTGTTTCTTTTTCTTTTCTGTTGTTACTCCATTGTCTAACTACACCTACCAGTAAAAACTCACACTTAATTTAAACATTAAAAAAAAAACATAGTAACACTTGGGAAATTATACCATAAATCGTGGACTGTATTGTGAAAACGCAAAACGCAGCCAGAGCTTATTTTCTGTGAAATATCCGGCCATGCACTTGTGCCAGGAAACAAGTAAATTGAAATGAAAGTGAAAAGGAAATGGAAATGAGAACTAGTCTGACGGATGAGATTAGTAGAGCTTCTTGAGCTTGGACAGCTATTGCACTCTTACATCCAGACACCTGGTGATTATAAAGCGCCTTTCCCTTGCCTGAGACAAGCAGGAAGGGAGCTGTATCAGCACTGTTTCCCCTCTTTGCCTCAATAATAAATGCTTTGTGCTGTGACAAAGCTTGCTCTGTGCTAAAGTACATACCTTCACTATCATCATCAGTCTGAAATAATGCTACATTACCACAAACAGTCATCTGCATGTAACTCAACCTTACCCTGCAATTTCCCTGCAAGATTTTTAAATGACACTAAAGGTGGTGCAGAGATAGGTGAGTAGAGGGTGAGTCCAAAACACAATACCTCGCTCTTTTTCAGGAACATGATATCTCAACAAAGCACACATAAAGCAGCCCTGAAGTGTATATGGCATTCCTCAGACCAGCTAAGTGACATATTTTGCCTTCTGTCAGCTGATGCTTGAGAGTCAGTGTCCAGGAATGCACGGTGCAGGACAGTGAAACTGTTGCTAAACCTCAGGTATGAAACCTCACCTGAAGAGCATTATCTGTTACTAATCTCCAAAGATCTCTCATGACACATGATGAGAAATTGTGGGGGAGTAAAGTTGTTTTTAGAGATATCTTGAACATCCAGCCCTTTTTCACACTTGGCATCATAAGCTTTGACAACAGATAAGTCAGGACTGAAATGTTGCCTATGAACGCCTGCTGTGAAGAAGGTTATGTTGACATGTTTCTTTGCGTTTGTGTAAAAACTTCCTTAAATTTTTAGGAAAGGTAATAAAGGTAAAGGTAAGGAAAGGTAATACTTGTGTGATAAAAAGGAGGAACTGCTTATGAATACTCATCTTAATATCTTTCTTTATAATTTTTAATGGAACGGCAAGAGGAAGTCAGGAGTGGCAGTGAAGAATGTGAAGGTTGTGCAAGACATGTAGTGAGGACCGAGACAGTGGTGAGGTGTGTGGTAGGAGTGACAGATATGTTCAAGGTGGGACTAGGATTACCTCAGGTATCAGCTCTGAGCTCTTTGTTTTCAGTGGTGATTGACAGGTTGACAGATGAGGTCACGCAGGAGTCTCTGTGGTCTATAATGTTTGCAGACAGCATTGTGATCTGTGGTGAGAGTAGGGAGCAAGTGAAAGAGAGCCTGGAGAGGTGGAGGCATGCCCTGGAGAGTAGAGGAATGAAGGGCAATAGAAGCAAAATAGATTACGATTGAGTGAATGAAAGGAGGCAGGTTGAAAGGTGAACATGCAAGGAGAATATGTAGAAAAGGTAGATGAGGCAAATACCTGGGGTCAACCATCCAAAGCAATGGACATTGCAGAAGAGAGGTAAAGAAGAGAGTACATGCAGGGTGGAGTGGGTGGAGGAGAGAGTTAGAGGTGATTTCAACAAAAGGATAGCAATAAAAGTGAAAGAGATGGTAGTGAGTCATGCTATGATGTCTGGTGGCAGGCTGAGCTGGAGGTGGCAAAGTTGAAGATGTGAGATTTTCATTGGATGTGACCAGAATGGACAAAATTTGAAACGATTAGCAGTTTGGAGACAAGACAAGTCTGGGAGAGGCAAGGAGGGATAGTGGATACACTGGACAGAGGATGTTGAATATGGAGCTCCCAGCGGAAGAGCACAGAAAAGATAAATGGATGCAGCAGGAATAAGGTGGGATGAAGGCAGATGACTCACTTTGGTGACCCCCCTAAACATGGCAGCGAAATAAGGAAAATTATTTTTAATGAACATTGGTACACACACACACACATATATATATATATATATATATATATATATATATATATATATATATATATATATATATATATATATATATATATATATATATATATATATTGTAGGCAGCTTTTAAAGTCAGAAAATAAGTCAAAGCAAGATAGTTGTATTGGCAATGTTGATTCGATCTACTCAACAGAGACTTTTATAAAGTAAATCACCTTGCAGCTGTTTATACAGTATAAATATGGCCTCAAGTTTCCAGTAGTACTCTGCTAAGTAGCGTTATGATAGTGGGGTACATGGCATCAGAACTCAGCAGAATGTTAGACTCTGAGCAAAGAGGCACTTTCACAGTGTCTAATCTCGTGTATGGCACTCTAAAACACTTTGAAATTGCATCAGTTTTCTCACAGTCAGGCAGAAGAAAAAGTAGGCACACCACCAGAAGACAAGTGAAGCTTTGCTCACTGAGAGGAAGAAAAACATTTTCCTCACACAGGCAGATTTTTCAAACACAAGAACAAAAAGACTCCAATCAGCAAAAGCACAGTCAAAAAGAAGGCTGTGTGGACTCAGAGGACAAGCAGCATTTAGAACAAAACCAAATGCTGTGGGTGATGGAAGATACTGAGTGATGATGAGATCTGTGGCAGTAACAAAAGGGTCTGCGTGAGGAGACAAATGGGAGAGAGAATGATACCACAGTGAGTTAAGCACATAGTAAAACATTGCTGCAGCTGGACACAGAATGGACTCCACCCTGAGCAAGAAGAAGCAGTACTCCATTCTTTAGAGACATGCTCCACCCTCTGGTTTGCATCTTTGTGTAGAAGAATTACTACTACAGCTGAACACTGACCCCAAACACACATCAAAACACTGAAAGAACTAACTGAAAACCAAAGAAGACCAAACACTACTGAAGCTGTGGCTTTCCCTCCACAGTCGTGTGATTTGACCCCAACTGAAAATTTACTGGGACTGAAAAAAAAGCACTCCTGACATAACAAAAAGCTTTGTTGGATCATGCTAAGGTGTGGATTACCCGCTTCTGCTCAAAATTTTGTAATGTAACAAATGTAAACTAGTGTCTCAGATTTCCCCCAAACTACGTGAGAAAGTCAGTACAACTATTAGAAATGTAACGAAACATTAAAAACACTTACATTACCATAAACATTCTATTTACTAGACCCTTCAGTGCCACATTCAGGCCCAACAGTGAAATTAAATCTCTTTCTGATTAAGATAGACCTGCTTTTGTTTGCTATTCACGATGCAATCGCTGGATTCAGCTGACCTCTAGATTTTCTTTCTTCTGGCTGCTCACAGTCCCCACTGTAGCTGTTTCTCAACAGCCGTCAGGAGAAAGAAAATCAAGATCAATATGGTTCACTCTTAGCCAGACAGAAAGATTCTCATCTAAAACAGATCACATGATATTGGGAGACCTTCTCAAGACCTAAATAGCAAAAGAGCAGCAGCAGCTTCTCTTGTATGAAACCAGGGGCTTCTGCATCTGCAGGCTGAAGTATTTTTTCTGGAAACCTGAAGCTGTGAGGAATTACAGGTTCCTGTGCCTAAAAAAACTATGAGAGCAAAAGGATTCCAGCATCTCACACTGCAAAAGAACGAAAAAAAAAAGAAAACTACAGGGAGGGGACCAGGAAACACAAACAGTGGTGTTAAATTACATTTCTCTCTCTCTTTAACTCCAGGGTGTCTGGTTACAGGGAGCTTTGTCCTCTGGGTATAAGCAGATTAATTATATTGTTCATCTTTCACATTTGAAGTTTGCTTTCAAAAGGTAAAAAGAGAATTTCGGGGATTCAGATGCATCCAGGCATGGCTTTTATTTACCAGAAAGACATGTGCCGTTTTGGAATAATTTTATTAATGCAGATTATTAAAGACGAATTTTTCAGGATGTCTCAACGGCCCTTCTCCAGGGTAGAGTTTAGAGCGTAAAGTACCCCCCTGGTGGTCTTATAAAAAACTGAGTGACACATAATTGTTGGTTGCGATGTGAGGTCATCGTGTAAGGTTTTGTCTCCATCTCCTGGTGTGTTTTCATGCTAGCGCCTGGCTGTATTTTTTTTCTAAAGATGGAGCTACACACTTTGAAAACGCTAAAGCTTATTTTTAAGTCGTTGTTTGGACATATTTACGTTAATTTGACAGCTGCGGCTGAACACAGCCGGTAATAATATTACTAACAACTGTTCATGGTGTTATCAGTAAAGAGAAATGCGCACTCTTCAACGAAACCACTGTGAATATAAAAACGACAATGATGTAATAAGCTCTCATATAAGGGACTATTTTAATATTGTGCTTGGATTTTGCTAGAATTGCAATTAGATAATTATTGGTAATATTGATATGTAGCCAACAGATTGGGTTTTTCAGCTTTATTTGCAGCTTTGTACCCAACACACTCATTCACAAATTAAACGCTTTTACGCGCAGCGCGTTATTTACGCACGAAGGAGCGGCGCCTCCTGCATGTCTATGTGCCAAACATTCCTATGCTTATTTTTGTTTTCGACAGCACGAGCACAAATTCACATTTTAGCAGGATCTGTGACCGCGGTGGATCAGTGCTACCGTTCTTCTTGTGAAATCTAATCTCAGCCTCTGGTCTTTCGTTTCTCTGGTTTTAAGGGCGCAGCAGCGACGGCACCACCCACCCCGCTCTCCCTCTCCACCACTCCCCCTTCGTGATCCACAGACAGGCGGGGTGAGAGCGGCGGGACATAACGTTACGAGGCGCAGCGTGAAGACAAACACCGTCGCATTGGAATGAGCTGTAACCGGAATCCCCTCCAAGCCCACCTCTTCAGGCTCCAGACGCTGAAAACGTGAAACGAAAAAAAAAAGGCTGCAGCATCAGTTGGAAATCAGCTCTGCAGAGCTTTGGGGGGAAAAAAGAAAAAGAAGCTTAGGATCATCTCCTGCAGCAGCAGCTGCGTCTCTTTTCTCTGGCCTGGACAACGCTCCCATCTCTTAACGCATATATTCGCTCATCACTGGGGCCGAGGAGACGCTGACAGGGGCGTAAAAAAACAAAACAAAAAACGTCAGGGGGACGAAGGGAGGGAGCTCATTAAGAGCAGGCGCCAAGAGACAGCGGGGTGGGAAGGAGAGTATGGAGGCCCTGCTTCCTGTGCTCAAGAGTCACCCAGGCCCGTCAGTACTGGTGTGCTCTTTGATTTTCAGGTTGGCCTACCAGCTGCTCCAAAGGCTGCCCGTGCCCAAGGTGGTAAAGCAGGATGCCTTCCGCTCCTGGAAGTGGAAGAACCTCTCCGTCTCTATGGTGCACTCAGTGCTGACTGGGATTTGGGCCCTGACCTGGTAAGTGTCCTTCCAACGCACACATCTGCCTGTCCATCCACACTGGGACACCATTGTCTATTGACAATGCACATGATGTGTCGTGTGTAGGGGTGTGTGCGCAACAGTGACAGCCTGTGGCAGCCAGGATGAGAAGGGCATATTCACACAGGGTGAGGGATGGGGGAGAGAATGGCATTTTCAAGTGGGGAGGGAATTGCCACTGTACAGTATGAGACAGACACATACAGCTCTTATTGCTGTTTGTATCATTCATGCACAACTCAGAGGTTTGTAAGGAAAGGAATCATTTCAGCCTCAACCGGCAGGCAGACCCAATGAAGCAACAGACTGCTGATATATCAACTGGAAAAACCTGCTGGCTTAACCGTTCTTGTGAAAGCATTTTGAAAAAGAGTTATGTTGGGCGGGTCTGAGCTCATGACTCATCTTTTAACATTAAGAAATGGGATCAAGGTCAAACTTTGAAGCTGTCAGCTCCATTCAGTTTGCTAAACATGTGACCATTTGAATTTGCAGTCACTTGACTGCTTAAGTGGGTGAAAAAACACGTTTTCCAATTCAAAGTAAGGGGTTTAGCAAACTGCTTTACATATCAGATAAGGTCTACCAGCCATTTATTAACAGTTATTCTTTCGTGGCTTGTTTATTCAAGGAGGGGGAACAGAGGAACCTTTGCTTTTAAAGGTGTTCCCCTTATGCCAAACTTCAAAGAATGATAAAGAATAACAGAGAGGAGCTAGAGATTAAAATGGTAGAACATGAAATAAAAAAAAAACAATAACAGCTGATGTTAATGTCTCTGCTTAGTCAGGCTTTTCTCTCCATGTATGTCTGAGAGAGGCAAATTCAGAGCCATCTATCCATAACATGTATCCTTCTCCAGTGTGGTGGTTTGGCCAGAGACGCTGAGCGACATCTACTCGTACCACACCCCTCTATCCTACCTGCTTGTCTGCGTCTCCACAGGTCAGTAAACACATAATGGATAAAAAAAAGCTAAGGGTACTGCAAAATTGACATATATTTCTTCATAGTTATGCATCCCAGTAGTTGTATACTGGGAAAGTATAGTTATATAGGGCTACTTTTGTCATGGAATCTGATGATGAATCATTTTTCCTGTTAAAAGTTATAAAAATCGTCATATTATATATGTTATTATATCTAACTGTCTAAAGGTCCAATAGAAAAAAAACCCCTCATGTCTGAGAAACTGAAACCAGTAAAATACATTTTTAGTAGTACATTAGTTTTATGTCGATTGCAGCTCCAGTTTAATGTTTGAGAGAAATGTGGGAGAGATGTTGACTGATGAAAAATTCTTCTTTCATTACTTGATCAAACTGCAATTATTTTGGGCACGTAAAATTCCGCTTTGCCTGTCATTAGAGAAGCAGCCAACAGATACTTCTCACCTTTTTCCCAGAAGGGAATCTTTCCAGTTAAATGGGCGGCTCCCCTCAATCACCATGGACACCAAAGATAGTCCCCCCAAGAACTCGTCGATCAGGTCGAGCTCTGCTGTGTGTAGTTTAAACAATGTGTCTCTGCGTTACTACGAAGACACAAATCTGTAAAGATTTACCGTAACTACTGCAAACAGCTATAAGTGCCCCTGAGGCCAGTTACACCAGATACTGGAGGTCATTTTCTTTAACAGAGGGACTTGTTGTGCATCTCCGTAGCTGCAGAGTGCCAGTCATACTATAGTACAAAGGGACCCTTAGTCACTAGAAAACCTCCAGCTGAATGAGGTCGACACAGTTTAATAACTGAACTGTTTAGCTGGCAACTTCTAAAAATGATGATGGCGAGAAACGTTTAACTCTGCTGTCAGATTAGCTCAACACTAATTCAGCACTTAATGTTGCTGTGTCTGAATGACCGTAAATGGATGGAAGGGAAACCCGGCTTTGTGGCCTCAAATATTCTCAAAACTAGCATCTGAGAAATTTATCTTTTAGTGCATGATGTAAGAATTAAATGGGAGCTTTATCTAATAGATTAAGCGATTACTGACGTATTCTTTCAATATTTATGTGCTAAAAGAAGACTGATGCAATTGTCAAGTAACTAAAATATTAGTTTGCTAAACTGTTGTTTACTTCATGTTGTAAAAGATCTTCATAGCAGGAATGATGATTATGCTCATTCTTGTGTTATCTTTTTATGATTGGATACATGGTTTCATAATCACTTGTGTGTTGGGGTGAGGTTAAAGAGAATGTTTACTGTGGTAGGAAAACCAAATATTTTTCTGGTTTGTCAATCCGCTCTTGTCTGATTTACAGCTCCAGTGACCTTGTCATTTCGGGAAATATTAGAGAAAATGTTTGGTTCGTGTAGGTGCAGCAAAGCACGTGTTTGATGAGGTGAGCAGATGTGCCAATCACAATCTGACAGCAGGAGCTCAGCAGATTAAAAAAGAAAAAGAAGTTATCTTGCAGAGCAGCAAAATGTGATCACACAGTGGGGAGAAAAAAAGAGAAGTGTGTGATCCCACTAGTCCCACTCTGTTCAGTAATATTGTAGATATGAATGATGGCATCACATCCAACAGTTTAAAAATTAAGCCAAACTCATGTGTTTGTGCATTAGTGGAGGCAGGTGGAGACATGATATCGATGATCCAGCCACTGCTTGATGTAAATGTGAGCACACACCTTCAGAACTTCATGTAGCCTAGCCTTAAATTGTACATATAGCACTGTGCAAAAGTCTTGAGCCACCCTTCATTTCTTTACATTTTGTATTTTTATATTAAAAAATACAAAATAGATATTAAATATTTTTTAAATTTTATGTTTCATATATTTGTAATGATATTTGGAAAATGGGAAATTATGGATTAAGTGATTTATTAAAACGTGCAAAGATTAATATAAATGACGTTAACTGCATTAACGTGGCAAATCTCCGTTAGCGCGTTAACACGGATCACACAATTTCCAGATGGTGCTGAACGGTGAGCAGTCCAGTTCTTTTCTCCACAGGCAAATGGAGTGGTTTTTTAAGTAGAACATGATCAATGAGAGTTAGATCATAATGATAAACTGAGAGACCTCATCAGTCATAAAGTAGGCCCACTCTAAACCATGTATGGTTTCATCATCCTCTTATCATCAGTCTCTGTGACTGAATGTTGGATACTGACAGGTGGTTGTAGCTGATAGGTGTCTGTTACGGTTAATGGAGAACTGAGTCACTTTGTGGATTTTCAATTATTTCTCATCCAAATATGGTAGGTATCTCTATGCCTCAGAAACAAGGGGCTGGAATTATGATGATGATGATGCGGCTTTGCTTCTTGGGAAGATAGCGTGCCCTCTGCTTTACAATCTAAATGCATTTAAAAGCTAAGACATAAAAAGGTGAAAAACCTGCACAGGACTGTGCGAGAGAGGTCACAACACACATTGATCTGCCATCTCCTGCATAGCAGGGAAAATACTTAATCAACTAGTCTGCTGTGTAGACGTGTATGCTGCTGCTCTGTAGCAGACTGCTGTGATCAGCACATAATTTAATGAAGGCAACCACAGCAGACAGTCGTGCATAATGTGTCCCGCTGCCTTCGGACGGCTGCAGAGATTTATTGAAGTGAAGGAGAATGTGACTCTCACACTTTATGCGGTTGGTCAGCGACAGTTTCACTACAGTGAGGGCTGTAACTAACTATTATTACTACTGAGTGTTCTGCGGCTTATTTTCTCGATGCAGTGAAAAGCCTGCCAGATAGAAGGGAGTGTTTTACAGGGAACAGGCTGAGGCAGATGATCCTTACTTACTTACTTATCTTTACACATGAAAGCCTGACATCTTTACTTTCTTTTTCAGTCGGCAGTTTTAACCTACTGGTTTGCATTCTTTGACATGATAGAAGTCTTTGTATATGAAACATGCTGGTGGAAACTGTATTGAATTGCAGTAAACTGATAAGCTTCGCATGTAATGACAGATACCATTGAAAATATACTATCATATACCCAAAGGTGTCTAGTGACCGTGAGATCAGTATAAGAAACAACTGCTGTGACCTCACATGTAAACACCTTTAAGTGCTCTTCTTCTAACTATGGAACTGGAACAAAATCATTTGAATACAGGGGTCAGTCATGTTTTTCTCACTTTTGGTTGGTGCTAGACTTTAACAAAATTACCCTATTGCAAATTAAACACCCCATATGCAAAATACACCAGGGAAACATTTTCAGGAAAGCTTTTGTTACAGTGAGCAGTAAAACACAGACAAAATCTTAGAATTTTTCTTTTTCCTTACAGGCTACTTTGTGCATGATGCAACTGATATCATCCTCTCGGGACATGCAAAAGGATCGTGGGAATTTTTACTCCATCATGCACTGGTAAGACAATATGCCTGTGACTGTTATGAGTTCTTAACTTGATCGAGGTTTTGTTCTCTGGTTTAGTCAAAAATTTAAGTCAATAATGTTAAATCCAGCCAGCCATTAAAAAGAAGGTAGTGTCAGGGTAACCTGCATACTGTTGAACTACTGGGTTTTCCCAGATATTCTAAGGTTTTATAGAGAATGACCCAAAAAAGAGAGAATATCCAATGAGTGGCAGTTCTCTGGGAGAAAATGTCATGTTGATGTTAGAGATTAGGAGCATGGCCAGACTGCTTTGATATGATAGGAAGGCAATAGTTGCTCAAAGAAACACTTGGTACAACCAAGGTATGCAGAAGAGCATATCCGAGATCACAACACATTGAACCTTGAAGCAGATGGGCTACATCAGCAGAAGACCACACCGGATGAAGCTAAGAACAAGAAAATAAGACTATAATTTGCACAGGTTCACCGAAAGTAGACAACAGAAGATTTGAAAAATGTTGCCTGGATTTCTGCTGCAACATTTGGATGATAGGGTCAAAATGAGGTTATGAAAAAATGGCAACAGCTCAGCCAGCTGGTGGTGTAATGGCATGAGAGATAGTTTCTTGGCACAGTTTGGGCCCCTTGGTACCAGCTAAGCTTAATTTAAACACAACAGCTTACCAGAATTTTGCTACTGACCATATCAGTCCTTTTATGACCACACTGTTCCTGTGCTCTGATGGCTGCTTCCAGTGGGATAACAAGACATATCACAAAGCTCAAATAATCTCAAATTTGTTTATTGAAGACAATAATGAGTTCACTTTACTCAAGCGACCTCCATAGTCACCAAATCTCAATCCAATTGAGCAACTTTGGAATGTGGTGCAATGGGAGATTCTCATCATGTATATGCAGCTGACAAATCTGCAACTGTGTGACGCTGTCAATATCAACCAAAACCTCTAAGGAATGTTTCCAGCACTTTGTTGAATCTATGCCATCAAGAATTAAGGCAGTTCTGTAGGCAAAAGTGGTCTAACTCAGTTTTACCTACCAAAGTGTAAGGTTTGTTTATAATGTACTCTGAACAAAGGATTATTATAGCTGTTAAATTATCTACTGCTTTAAATCCTTTAATATTACCCGGAGATTACTTTTAATGTTGGAAAAATCATGGTTTTCCACTGAGTATAGTACATATTCTTAGATTGAATCTGGACATGCACTGACAAAGTCCCAAAGCAAACAATAAAAGCAATTGAGCTGCAAAGAAAAGCAAACAATGAGATCACAATCCACAAGAGATTAGCTATTAGTACAAACACCTGCACCACCCTCTATGTCTGTCTCGTCCTCAGGTGATTTGGTGTTTCCTGTACGCCCTGTACACTCAGCTCTATGTAGCCGGCGCTGTAATCGCCCTCTTTGTGGAGGTCAACAGCGTCACCCTGCATCTGAGGCTGATGCTGAAGCTGGCGAGTGCTCAGTCTTCCACCTTGTACTACGTCAACAAGCTCACCAACCTGTTCACCTACGTTATGTTTCGCCTCACCACCCAGTTCTACCTCACTTGGTTTATTATCCACAACTACTCCTGGCTGGACCACGGTGGATACTTTCTTGTTTCTATGATGGTGATGAATATTATGATCCTAATTTATTTCTACCGCTTGCTCCGTGCTGACTTCTTCCCACGGAGCTGTGCAGGACAGAATGGGATGCATAATAACAACACCAAAAAGTTTATTAGCGATTGACAGGGGAAAGGTTTACGGGTCTTTTATAGTTTTGTCATTTTGTTACTGACACCGTTTCTCATGACGGCAGGTTTCCTTATCGTGTCTCTCTGCCAAAGAACATACTGCCACAAAAAGTCCAAACCCTGGGGATGTTACCACTATTAGCGTATTTAAAATGGCTTTTTGTATCATAACTTTTACAGAATAAATTGAGGTTTTGTAAAAGACCCTTAGTGGTTTACCTACCAAGAGTCTGGTTAGAATAAACCATAAAACCAGCGTTTTCATACCAGTACAATAAATATGAAGCTACGGCAAGCAGCTGGTTAGCTTAGCCTAGCGTGGAACCAGGAGGGAAACGATTAGCCTGGCTCTGTCCAACAAACAAACAAAAAAGTACTCATGTAAATTAACAAATAGTTGCTTTTTTGTTTTTGTTTTTTAACAGTTGTTGAATTTGAGCAAAAATATTTAATTTGCCAGTATTTTCTCCTCTTTATGTATGCTATGTATGGTAGCCCAGATAGTTTCCAGATGTTAGTGGGGGTTAAATTAATTTTTCAAAAAGTGTTAAACCATTGCTTAAATGTTAAAGTTAAGCATCATGTCAGGTCTAAGATTTTGAGTACTGTATTTTTAATCAAAACTTTGATAAAAGCTGTCAAGCAGATATGAAACTTCATCTAACAGCAGTTAGCTTTGATTTGCATTAAGATTAGAAATAATGTTTTCACACTTGGAATTTCATACAGGTTAAACCAGGGGTCTCAAACTTAAATGAGGTGTGGGCCCCTGCTGGCACTGTCATCTCATCGGAGGGCCACTTTAGTATTCAAGTTGTACAAAAAAAACAAACAAACCAAACTTCAAGGGCCAAGTTGCATTGTATTTCTTCATGTCAATACACGGGCCGCAAGTAGGGGTGACGTGGGCCGCAAGTGGTCCCCTGGGCCGCAAGTTTGAGACCCCTGGGTTAAACAAACAAATCTGCTTGTCAGTAGGTTATAGTTAGTTTAGCCAGTCAGTATTAACTAGATTTATAATTATTAGCTTACAGATATAAGAGTAATTGCAACCTTTTCATGAAACTCACAGCAATCACTTGCATGATGCAGATCTTTAATATTTCAAGCAAAAGTTTGACTTTTAGGTCATTACAATGTCCTTCTTGTTATCTCACAGCTTTGCAGCCTTGAAATGTTTCCAGGGACTTATTTAAGGACATATTTTTTATGCATTATTTAAATTAACTTTAATTTCAAACATTATGTATGAATTCAACAGTCAAACTGGGTAAAAATCTTTAAAAGATTTACAGACTGCTCCAAAATGAGGTTTTTAAAAATATTATTTATTCCTGTTAGATATACTTAAATCACTGTCTTTGCTGTTATAGAATTCATACATTAATTCATATTTTAACAAACATTTGCTGTCTTAGTAAGACCTGATATTACTAAGACAGTAAATGATGATATTTGTTTTGGACATGCACAGCTGTAGGGACCATGGATGAGCAGTTTTATCACACCTGCTTGGGGGATGCATAGCAAGGAGATGCCCTTGCCTTTGCAGTGAAGTCCATGTGGTCATAGCCACTTGGAGGGCAGATGGATGTCTATGCCACATCATGTAAACCCTCTGATGACTAAATACACTAAATGTCACTAAATTAAAAACAGATTCTAGTGTGCCCACCCTTGCAGAAAGTAAAACACCAGAAGAGTGTTGTTGATTTTTTTCATAAGAATCTCCATTGACAAATGCGTAGTTTATCAGAAAAATAAAAAAACTGGAAATTGTATTTTACAGTTGCTAACAACCTTGCTCTGTGTTGCTACATGTTTAACATTTGCATGGGTAGCAGGTTTTTTTTACGTCGGGAAAATCATGATCAGCTTTCCTCTTGCTATTAGGAAATTTCTGATCTTGGACTTTGAATTTTAGCATTCATTTTAATTATATGTGTAAATAGAGTGGACCTCTCCCTTTGTCTTTATGAAGCCATTTGTGGCTGAAGAGATGCTGGACTGTCAAAAGATGGGTGCATAATACACAGTGTTGTCAAACTGAAGTGTAATACACAATAATGTGGGATAATTTATGGTACTCTTGTGGTTGTCATATTAAATCTGTTTGTATTTGACTCAAGTGGAGCTGGATCTTCCTGCCATCTAACAGTAGCTCATTGGAAACTGGGAAAGCCTCCATGGAGAGCAGGCAGCAGCACAATCCCAGACAGATGTATCTTGTTGCTTCTTTTCAAAAATAATACTTTTACAGAAAAGATCTTCTTTTAAAGACCTTGAAACAGAAGATGTGTTCTCTCTTCCTCTTTGTTCCTAAACTGTATATATATGTATAGCACTTTGTACATAATGTCCTTCAGTGTGCATTCCCTTTTGATATATTTTAAAAGAAGTGTCCATAGTTGTTGACCATTAGTGGACTAAAACCATGCCATGAATCATAAGTGCAGTGACATTTGAAAACCTAACAATAAGTACATTTCATTTTCTATTTCAACTGATGCCAAGAAAGTCCAAACAGACCTGGACAGAGTGTCTGAGCTGTGCTACAGTGCCTTTGCCACCGTGCCTTTGTGAATAAGGAGGTATAGATATGCCGCAGAGTGGTGCGTAATATAGAGACAAGCATACAGAAAATCCATGCGACCCTGACCACAACAATGTAAAATATATCTTGTATTTAAACAACAACTGTCTTTTTTTTAGGAACTGTGTATTTTGGATTGTTGAGTGATACCATGAAAATAAAGATTGTATTTAAAATCACACAGGTGATGACGTGTCATTTTGTCTTTTATTGATGAACAGTCAGTCTGAGTTTAAAGGCTTTCTCTGATTCGTGCCTCCTCGTCTCCTCCGTCCCGGCTGTGACCTGGAAAATAATCTTTGTTGACGGATGTCTCACTTCCTAAATCATGTCTGGGTGAGACGCTTGCCAGACGACCTATAAATAACAAAGGATGCACAGGTATATTCTTTGCAGACGTGTTTTTACCTTCATCAAAAAACACTAAGGGATTTTTGTGAGAAAACTAGATTCTGTTTTTATGCCCTTATTGAGGCTTCGCACACAGCTTTAATACACAAACTGCCCTTGCCCCTTTTTATTTCATGTTTTCATTTAGTTTTGTGAAGCTTTCCTCCTTTCCCAATTTTTATCTGTGTGATTGTCCCACTGTGTTATGCAGTGAATTTATTTAAAAATAACACAGGTCTGAGATGATAAAACAAGCAGTAGTTGTGTCACGTGTCATATTTGATTGACATGCTTTATAAATGCCTGTTGCTTGGTCTCCTCTCCTTGACTGCGATCAAATTCAGGGTCACAGGAACCTGCAGCCTACCTCCAGCAGTCATAGGGCAAGAGGCAGGGTCCACCCAGATTGCTAGACTTTTGCAGGGCTAACACACAAAGACTGGATATATACTCACATTCACACCTAAGATCAGTTAACCTGAAATATGTGCTTTTTTGGTAGAGAACCACAGTCACCACTCCACTTCACTTGAGGACAGCACTAACCACCACACTATTGTGCCACCCTCTGTGGTGGGGCTTGGCGCTCCACTCAGTGTAAATGGTCTTCTTACTCTGTTTTAGGCAGGTCATGTAAAAGAGAACAACTGCTAATAATAATAATGACTGTTTTGGTATGGCCGGAATGAATAAACATGAAATATTTGTGGCATTGAGGTTCATTGCTCATATGTGCTCCTTCACCTGGACCTGCTATAACTCCTCTATAAATAAATGATCCTAAAGGGTGCACTGTAGCAGTGAACATAATTAACACAAACTGCATGAATTTACTTGTATCATTTTGTTATGGGTCATAATCTCCGTTCATTTATTCATTAAGATTTTTAATATATGGATTCTTCCTGCGACAACATGATGAGAAGCAAATCTCACATCTGCATTCACCTGTGGGTTTAACATAGCTTGAAGCGATTGAAAACGCAGTGTTAATCACGCTGTCTGGTGGCATGTTGCTGTGATTATGGGACGTGATCGGGTTATCTCATTTCCTAAAACAACAACAACAAAAAACGATCGTCCAGTGCATCCGATGTCAAAGAAGATAATAAAGGAAGCATTGAAGCGCCTTTCCTTAACATTTAGAGAATTCCACCAGCTGACACACAGATACTTCCGGTTCACGTCTCCCATTTTTAGAAAGCATCTAAAGCACATTTGACTATTGGCTGATGTGTCTCTTCCTCGGTTCCTCCGCTTGCATCTCCCGGTGGGCGGGACTAACACCGGAGGGAAGGAATCGAGGGTGCACTCTGAATGAGGAAGGGGGTGAGGCTCAAATATGATACACATTTAACAAACACATTCTTCGGTATTACAGTGCCAGTCTGGGCTTTTCCAGGTGAAGCTTACATGTTGTGGGATACTTGGTGGTTTCTAGTGTTGTAGTATGTGTGTACGTGGTTGTCTAGGTGACCTGTCAAGAAGGGGTGTGGCCGGCAGAGTGAGGAACAGAATCACATAGAAATATGTCAAATAATTGTTTTGTGACCTCCAGAAGATTTTTCTTTGTGTAGGATGTGTTCAGCTGACCCGTGCTGTTGCTCATTATGGATTAGGGAAACGGAGTATGACAGGATAGAAGCAGGTGTTACACGAGCTATAGGCTGATTTCTAACTTCCAGAAATAATAAAGCTATAAAAGGTACAATTCGGTGAATGAATCTAATCAGTGTCATTGTTTTAAAAATAAATCAATGTCTGCTTCCCTTTATGCGACCTAACGTTGACCTAAACACCACAGCCAGTCCACAGGTTTCTCCACAGTAATGCATTTTCATCTAACCTTTAAATAACAAAAAAAAAAAAGAAGTTTTGAATACCTTATACAAAGATATAGATATAGATATAGATAGATCAAGATATAGATCCAGTCTCTGATTTGAATGAATGAATCAAGATATTGCATTCCAATTTATCAAATTTCACTTGCTGAACAACGCTTACCTCAGAAAAATATTATCTTGTCTTCCTCTCCCAGCTTTGCATTATTTCATGTTTCTCCATTCTGAGAGGGGAACACATTAATGCTTTTAGCACACAGCACATAGTTTGTGTGCCAACCTGCACAGAATCAATTTTTGTGTTTACTGATATGTGTTGAACTGTTTGAAAACATTACATGAAACCAAAAAGTAAAACAAAATAAAAACATGTTGAGCACTGCAACCGGAGCTTTATTTACATGTGAACTATGAACATCATAGGGATGAGAAGAATAAAGGGATGTGTTGATAGTGTAAGCGAGCAATGGGATGTCTTTTTTTTATTATTACTGAGCAAACATATCATTGCTGTTGCTGGAAATAATGCATGGCTCATTAAAATGAACCCATTTGACAGTAACTAACCTGCCTGTAAAAGTCATCTGTTTACTAACTGAAAGTTTGCTGACATTTTAAAAAATGATTTCTGGTATGTAAACTGTTGTAAAACGATTGTTAGCTTAGAATCTGTCAAACATAAATCTTATGAATGATATGAAACGATTTTGTGCCAGTGTGTGAATGTGTGTGTGAATGGGTGAATGACTGAATGTAGTGTAAAGCGCTTTGGGGTCCTTAAGGACTAGAAAAGCGCTATACAAATGCAGGCCATTTACCATTTATGATATTAGGCGTTTGTTTATTTTCTGTATAACCGTTCCATACAAATGCAGCCTATTTGCCAATATCAACAAGGATATTAGACACACAAAAATACATAAAAACATCAGCAATAACTTTTTCATCCCTGCCTCATATTTTAATAAGACACGTCGCTGCATCATAAAGACAAATCTAGTATGTGCAAGTTTGTGTATGTATGTAGGCCTGCACTGCTATATGTGACATAATATAATAACGCAAGCAAGTGATTTATGTCTGTTAGAAATTTAACTACTATTTATTGCGCTTACAACTAGACAGATATTCAAAAGAGGGTTATGGCGCCCTCTGTAGCAGAAGAGTCAGTATTGAAGGACAGGAAGTTGTAGTTTTTTTCCTTTGTGGGGAAAAAACTAAGACATTAAAAGTAAGCAATACTCGAGTTACGTGGAATTAGGTGAAAGTGGGTGGTATTATAAAATGGAAATAGAAGATATGTACAGTAGTTTTTGTTTTTGGGCTGTTGTTGTGCATGCAGAAGGATTTCCCGCATCGTGACCTTTAAACATGGTTTCTATTATAGTAAAAAAAATCACATAAGTGTAACAAAGAAAAACAAACAAGCAAAGTTAACAATGTAAGTGACAGAGCCCCTTATATCCGATCATTCCTCTTTCCTCCAGCAGGGGGGCGAGCAGGGAAAAAATGTGGGAGGAAAAACTAAATCCAGGGACCTGAGTCAGCAGCTGCAGCGGTGCCAGTCTGCCGATCCCCACAACTTCCGCTCATCCGTTTCATCTTCACACACATTCATAGTTAACAATGGAGCTGAATTGATTTACAGTGAAGAGCGTCTTTGTTAGAGGACGAATACAAGCAGAACAGAGGAGGAAAGAGGACCGAGCGGACCATCCGGAGACTCTGAGGTATCCCGTAACATCTCCAAACCCGCTGCTGCTTTTCAGGAGTTAACTCTGAGTAACTCCTGCGGTTTTTCTTCTTCTGGGGTAACTTCAGCGCTCCTCCTTCAACTTGATGCTCAGTCTTCAGGTTTCCGCTATATGTTAGACTATATAAAAACAGCGTTCTTCCTCTTTTCGTGAAGCTCTGATGAACAATAGGATTAAATGTGATCCACGCAGTGAGGGGATCAGGGCCGATCACAGTTGTCTGGTTTTACAAACTGTTGCTGTTGTCTACATGGTCGCGTCTATTTCTAGGAAAATAACATTTTAAAGAGGCTGGCTAATTGTGGTACTGTCTATGTCCTGGTAGCCTGGGAAACGAAAACAAACAAACCTGAAAGAAGTTAGAGGAAAAACTGCGTGAGCTGATGTATCCCACATTCAGAAAGCTACGGCTAATTAAGCACTTGTTTTTATTACCTTCTTATCCGAACTTCGGTGCAGACGTGGTCAACAGACAATAAATTGGGGATTTCTAATAATAATCAGCATAATAGTTTTAGTTAACTACAGTTTGTGCTAAAGACTCGAGCCACCTTTGATTTTCTTTATATTTTTCTTCCAAGGTGACTTTTGTTCTTTTTAAGTGGTCTTTCTTAAGCTTTTTCACCCATTTAATCAAATCAAATCACTTTTATTGTCACATCACATGTGCAGGCACACTGGCACAGCACATGCGAGTGAAATTCTTGTGTGCGAGCCCCACAAGCAACAGAGATGTGCCAAACACAACAACACAAACGAGCAAAATACAAGAATGGCCGACCTGAAACTAATAAATATATGTACAATATATAGTGTATGCATTTCTGGATGTGTATACTAAATATTTTCGTGTGTGTGTGTGTGTGTGTGTGTGTATACACATTTTTACAAATTAAATAGTAAAAAAAAAAAAAAAACAATAATAATAATAATAATAATAATAATAATAATAAAATATATGAAATATACAGAGTTGAATATGTGCAAAACAAGTGGCATTTATATACAGTGTGGAGTGCATAATGTTGATAATAATGTTGAGTGCATAATGTTTTCAGTCCAGTCCTTTAATTTCACAGGAATATATTTGTGTTTAAGTCACTCTACGCTGACCTATGACTCATTCAAGCACAAAAAGGCACCTAAATCGAGGGATGAACAAGTGTTGAGTGTACACATAACAGAAACCTTTTTAGCCCTTTGTTATTAGGATTATTTGTTGCCACTTTGTTAGCTGAATCTATGAAAGTTATAAAAAATAACACAGCTTGACAGACAAAAAATAGCAGCCTTGCACCAACCAGGTGATTCTTAAAGAACTATTAGCTGAAAAGTTGCGTATCTCAGGATGGTGTGCCGTGTGTGCTTAAGAAAATCTACGTAGAGCGCAACAGAAGTAGAAGTAAGATATTTACGGCAGATGAACCGAATCTGAAAGTCACCTCCTTAAAAAATAAAAAATATCAATACCTGAGAGAGATCTGTGGTTCACTAAAGAAATAGTCTCAGTGGAAAGGTGGCTGTCAAAAAGAACTGAACTGAAAATCGGTGACAAGCCAGTGGTGTTGGCGATCATATTAAAGCTGATGGAAATACTAACACAGCAACAGAGATTCATTCACAATGTAGTAACATCTTGAAACGCACAATGGAACACCATAGATCATGGCTTCACCTCTCAAGAGCCTGGATCTCAACATTACTGAAGCAGTGTGGGTTCATGTTGACAAAAGAACAGAGTGAAAGGCAGCCAGCACCCAAAGAAAAGCCTTGAATGCTCCAAGAAGCCTAGAGAACTATCCCTAAAGACTACTTAAAGCATTGACAAGAAAACTTCCCTAAGAGAGTTCAGATTGTTGAAAAATAAAGGCGCTTATGCCAAATATTGACTTTAATGCTGGTTAGAATTTGCCTTGTATACTCGGTCAACTAAACCCGTTTCTGTCTCGGTAGATTTTTAGTTTAACTTGGGTGGCTTTAAAGATAAACAGCAGACTGTTTACACCGCTCCCTCTGTCTTTCTGTCCAGCTGCTGTTTTCCTTGAGGCCTCATGTCCGTCCGCATTTCAGCCATGAGCGTCCTTCCTCCTGTTCGACGGGACCGAGTCATCGCTCAGCTCCCTCAGGTAAAATCAGTGACCCCAGTTGCCTGCTTATCTTTCTAGAAAAGTTCACATCTTCACGATCCCGCCCTCCTCTCCTCAGTGTTTCCGAAAAGAGGCAGCCATCCACACTAAAAATGATTTCAACAATAAAGTAAAGACTGCGTGTCAGGAGCAGCGGACCGGCACTGTGGGGTGAGTGCCGCAGTGTGAAGCCGCTGTATGCGATCTGCTTTATGTGGCTCTTATTTACTTGCTGCTGCTTCTCTTATTCTTCTCAGCAGATTTAAAATATCCAAGGTCATCGTGGTGGGGGATCTGGCTGTGGGGAAAACCTGCCTGATTAATAGGTAAACTAAGACACACTCGCTTCATATGTGACTGCGAGGTGAGAGGGAATTTGGGGAAATGAATAACTCAGAGGGAGTTCAAGGAAGCACAATACTTAACCTGTGTTACAGTTGCTTTAGGTTTCATGGTAATCAAAAAAGTATGAAGCAGTTGTTAAAAGCATGAAAAAAAGTTAGAAAACATAAAAATGGGGCATCTATTTCCAGCCCTGATATGCTTTACTGTACTTATGCTTTGTAATGGCTGTTATGGGTGTTTTTGTTGCTGCGTTTGTGACCACAACACCAAAAATAATGCTTGTTAGGAATGTGTTCGCTAGCTTTGGCGTCACCAGATGATAATCTTTGATGGTTTGTGGTCCCGTCACTTCTGCGCATGAGGAAAACACAAGTTTTGGACCACTTAGAGCCTCGCTGCATGCAGTACAACATCTACCACATGTATGGAAGTACACAGTTTGAGACTGTAACGTTTTAAATTACAGTACAACCGTGTCACGTTTTGTCACTTGTAGTTTATTTTTCTGTAATAAGTTCCTTTATGCGTCTGCCATGATCATACATTAGATACTTTGTTTTATTAACAAATGCAGGCAGTGTCGGTTTTATGATCGGGACCTGGGGATCCAGGCCCACCCAGTAAACTCAATGTGCCCCCACAACTTTGGTCAGACTTTATAAAGGACCCCTCATGTCTCTTTGAAACTAAAAACAGGCCATTTATCAGCGTGTGCAGCTAGTTTCGAAGCATGAACCTACTGAAAATTGCTAAACTCCTTTGCCTCTGCAATCTAACACAGATCTTTTTGCACTTTGTGCTAAATTTCTCTGTGCATGTATGGGTGTAAATAAGCATAGCAATTTTCTGTGTTTTTTCTTGAATGCTCCCCTGTCAGAGTTGGTCACCTGTCCAAATGATGTAGTCTGCTGCCGACCGTAAGTGCATATATTTGCAATAGATTTTTTTTTTTTTTTTTTAAGGTTTTGCAAGGATACCTTTGACAAGAACTACAAAGCAACAATCGGTGTTGACTTTGAGATGGAGCGCTTCGAGGTGCTGGGTGTTCCTTTCAGCCTGCAGCTGTAAGTCTGATCCGGAAAATGTAACGCATTAATACAAAAAAGTCACTCTGATTATGCTCGTCAGCCTCTCTCTGTGTGTTAAAGGTGGGACACCGCAGGCCAAGAGAGGTTCAAGTGCATTGCTTCTACATACTACAGAGGAGCCCAGGGTAAGTTTCCATCAGTCTCTCTATTTAAAACACTGTTTACAAGGAATAAAATATCAGTCGCTTTCCCAGCTGCTAACGCAGTAAAATGATCTCTTCTTCTCTTCCAGTTGTGATAATCGTGTTTGATGTAAATGATATTGCCTCTCTGGGCCATGCAAGGTAAATATATAATATAAGAATAATATTTGTGTGCCTTTATCTCATTGTTGTCCCAGCTGGTGGATTTAATGCAGTCTTTTCCCATCTAAAGGCAGTGGCTCGAAGACGCTTTGAAAGAGAACGACCCCACCGCTGTTCAGCTGTTCCTCGTGGGCACCAAGAAGGACCTCAGCGTACGTCTTTTACTGTTTAAAGTGGACGTGCCTGCGGACATTTCTGTTGTATATACTGGAGTCAAATGTGAATTGCTTGGATAGGTGCCAGGAGCACAAAGCGTATCCAAGCTCGAACCTCAGGAATGTTTCTCCTCCTTTACTACACCCTAAAGTGGTTGTGACCGAGGTGGAAATCGCACACAGGAACGTTTCTAAGACATTATGTATTTAAACAGCCGTACTTAAGCTAGCTCGGTTGCTAGGAAGACATCGTTTTTTTATGATTTAGTCAGTAACATGACTGGATATGAAACATAAATGCTTATTTACACAATAAAATAAACAGTTGTGTTTGTTTTCTTATTGCTAATGTGTTGTATGTTCTGGTTTGTCTCACAGTCACCTGCTCAGTATTCCCAGATCGAACAAGATGCCCTCAAACTAGCAAACGAGATCCAAGCTGAGTATTGGGCGGTTTCATCGCTGACAGGTGAGCGTTTGGATTTTAATACAAGTAAAGCGGTTACCTCCAAAAGGTGTTAGATATAAAAAAAAAAATAAATAAAAATAAATAAATAAATAAATAAATAAATAAAAAAAATAATAATAATAATAATAATAATGTCTATAGCTTCAGCCAGAATAGCTTTTTGTTTTTGTTTACACTGTTCCTCAGGGAAAGACGCTGCAGTCGATTGTTCACATGAAAATATTTTGGTAGTAAATGCAAAGTGTTCAGTTCCAGAGTTACCAAATTTGCACCTAAGTCTGTATTACACTGCTTGAATAACAGCTACTGTACTCTAGAAAGAGCAGAAAATGTGTTTGTAGGCTACTTATTACCAGAAAATATTCAGAGAGAACAAAAGCTTTAGCAGTGGCCAAGTCGAATGCACTGGAAAGCTCAGCATCACTAGAAAGCCTGAAAATCCACAGAAGACAACTAAAGTAGATGCTTGCAAACTTTGTCCTCGTTTATGAAAAACAACTTGACAACATCTAACCAGGTCAAGAACACTCGAGGAGTGTGGGTTCATTTCAAGATGGAACCCACTGATTACTCTCAAGAACAAGAAGTCCAGATTAGATTTTGCCAGAAAACATCCAAAACAGCCTGCAGAGCTCTGAAAAATAATCTTCAGACAGCTGAAATCAAGATAAACTTGTACCAGAATGATGATAAGAGACAGGTATGTAGAAACAGAGAAACAGCTCATGATTTGAAGTGTGCCACTTCATCCATCAGACACAGTAGAGGCAGTGTTACGGCATGGGCACGTATGATGACGTGGCTGCTGATAGAAGTTGCAGGATGAATTCTGAAGTGTACAGGGCTTTACTCTGTGCTCAGATTCACCCAAACACCTCACAGTGCAATTGGATAATGAGCCAAAGCATACTGCAGAAGCAAACCATGAGTTTCTGAGTGGTATGTCCTTCAGTACCAGGAGTCCATCGCCTGATCTGAAGGCAGAGACCCTGAAACGAGCACCAACAGAGGGCGGCTGCAGTAAAAGCCTGGAAGAATGAGATCTATGCTTTCAGTCATAGACGGCAAAGGATTTTCATTCAAAAAACAATCCCTGTATTTAAAGTCATGTTGGTTTGTCAGGTAGCTTTTGATTCTCTGAAAACAAGTGGCTTTGAATAGGTTCACTGTCATTCATGGACAGTTGATGCATAGTTTTTAAAACCACCTAAATAAAAGCTAAAGGTCTACATTTGACTGTCATTTTGATTGTTTGATTTAAATCCCACGATGCACAGAGACAAAACTACAGAAAAAAATAAAAAGATTTACTTGTCCAAAGCTTATTGAGCTAGCTTTAGTTTCTTTATAGACCTCCAGTGCTTCTCCTTAAGTCTGTTTAAATATAAAGTCCCCCAGCAGTAGTTTTCACACAGGCCCTGACAGATGCTCTCTGTGTATCTGCTGCAGGGGAAAACGTGAGAGAGTTTTTCTTTCGGGTTGCATCATTAGCGTTTGAGACCAACGTTCTTGCTGAGCTGGAGAAAAGCGGATCGAGGCAAATCGGAGATGTTGTCAGTGAGTATCCAGACAATCCCAAATCACAAAAGTAGTTGTCGCACGCTTTAAAACTAAGCTTTGCTTTCAGGGATTAACAGCAATTCTAACAATCTGTACGCTGCATCGAAGAAGAAACAGTCCAACTGCTGTCAGTAAGGATGGAAGCGAGAGGTTAAAATCGATGGTACGGACTGAAAGCGAGGAGTTTTCTGAGTGGAAAATGACCACGGCTGCCGTCCAGCTCAGCGGGAAGGATTTCTGTGGTCGGGGAGGGAGGAGGGATTCAGATGTTCCCCTTCCTGACATGTTTTAATTTCAGTTTTTCCTGGCCTAGAAAGCTTTTTCCTCCACGGGATGTGTGTGCAGATTCTTGTGGAGTGACACAGGAATTACACACAAAATGTTCCCGTCCTGCCAGAAAATGCCAGAGTCTCGTTTCACTTAGGGCTTCAATTCAATCTTAAATCTTGTTGCTGCTGTAGTTTATTTTAACAGTCATATTCTGCTTGTGTTGAATTTGTTTTTTTGGCTCTTTTTGTTTTTTTTCCTTTTTTCATTGCATTTAAGTGACCAGTTATATTTGTTAGAGGCTAAAAAGAAAATTTGTTCTTGTTTTTATATCTTGTTCATCATTTTCTCAGTTTATCCATCGCACGCTGAGGTCCCAGACCAAAGACTGGGAGCCATATTTGTAATGAAGATACTTGAAAGGTATATTTTTTCTGTTTACAATCAGATTTATCACAGACTTTTATGGTCAGTATCAAAACTAATGTGGTTTTCATATTTTTCGTTTTCCCATGGTGAGCTTTACATGTTGTTAGGACATTAAACAATAGAATAGAAATTGTTTCGGTTATTTAAAATAGAACTAAATCTAAAAAAAAAAAAGCCAGCTATTCTATGAGTTCACTGTATTTCTTAAAAAATATATCTATACATGTATTATAAAATTTCTCTGTGCTTTGCCTTCTTTGCTGAACCTTTAAGGAATCACGTTAACTTGTTCAGTTGTTGAAGCTTTTGAAGGAGTCGAGGTATTTTCCATCAATTTGGCTCTGCAGCTCTTCGGGTATGCAGTGAGAGAATTTGTAGTTTTCCTTAATCCACCTTCCTCCTTCGGTGTTCTCGATGGCCACAGCTGCGACGCCTGCAGAGTGAGATGTTTACAATCAAGTGTTGGGAGTCATTCGGTTATTATATAATACATTACTTTGCAAAAGTCTTGAACAACCCCTTGCTTCTTTATGTTTTGCTTCCAAGCGCACTGACCTCCGTTTTTAAACCAGTCAGTAGTTCTCCAGGCTTTTCTGGAAATCTTTCAAAGTTTTTCTTTGGCTGCTTTCCCCCCCCATTCTCAGTACAGCCATTGTACCTGACCATTTTCATAGGAATGTTTATGCATTTGTGATGTCACTTAAACTTGGCCTATGAATAATTCTAAGGGTAAAAAGGGGATAAACCAGTGTTTTGTCTAGGAACGCATCAGAAAAGCAGCCTGCCACAAAAACAGTGATTTATTTCAATTTCTTTAGTGGAATCTGCCAAACATAACATTCAAACAGGCTTTATAAAAAAAAAAAAAAAAAAAAAGTACTTTTGCACCAACACAGTGACTGCCAAAGAGCTATTTGCTGAAAAGCTAGCATATCTTGGAAAAGTGTGTCCCTTTGACCAAACTGGAAAAGTAGGGCACAAAAGAAAAAGTGGTTGATTTAAAAACGTTTTAAAGTAGATAAGCAGTATCTGAAAGTGTCCTCAAGTCCTATGTCCGTAAGAAACAAACAAATCCAACAAAGATCTGATGCAGGACTTGAGAGATGCATCTGGCCCTTCAGATACATCTCCTGTTTACTGAAGCCTCATCAGAAATGGTCTCAGTGGAAGAAACTATTCTTGAGGATGGGAAATGGAGTGAAAAGGCTGAAGAATGCCAAATTATACAAGGATTGGACTGAAAATCAGTGGCTAATGCCCTGTGGAAGATGGATCTGGCTTCATTTCTTCATTTTTTTTTTTTTTTTTGACAAAACAGCGCAGTAAAAGCATACCTAGTTAGAAAAACACACAGTCATGGTTGATTATTTCCATAACGTGGGGTCGTATTGACAGAGAACAGAGCAAAATGCAGCCAACATCCACAGAAGAACTTAAATGTTCATCAAAAATCCTAGAAAACTATTCCTGAAGACTACTTTAAGGATTTAGAAGAAACTCAGTTTTTGCCTAATATCCTTGATTTCCACATTCCAATGAATTTTTGCATCCTTTTTTACGTTTTCCTAACAAAATATAAAGAAGGGTAATTCAAGACTTTTGCACAGCACTGTAACTGTTAACTTATTGACTGACACACCTACAACTGTGGCTCCCAGTTTCTCTACCAGCTGAATGGCAGCCTTCATTGTGCCTCCAGTCTCTATCCACTGGTCCACTAACAACACCCTCGAACCTGCGGCGGGGACACACATGTCGACTGTTAATGTCTCCTTCAGTCTTTCTTCTTTAACTCTTTTTGTTTACGAGGACAAGTATTAAAAGAAAATGGTACATCTTGTGTTTTTGAAAGAAACAAAAACAAATGCTGACAATAAACAGTTATATTTTAATGCATAAGTTTCCCATTAATGTTGTTCTAGGGGCTTCTAGTATTTTGTTTTCAAATCTCAGATTAAGAGAATACTCATTTCCCTAACGTTGTGGCTCTCCATTCACCTGTTTATACACAGTCACACCAGACTGTGTTTGTGCTGGAGAGGATGTAGAAAGTAGAAATTGTAGGAATTTGTGAGACTTGATTCTTCTTTAAATGTACGTATTGCAAATTGATGTTTAAAAATGAATCCAGGCTGTCAACAGAATCTGAAGAACCAACATCTGTGGTTTCATGTCCTAAACTGGCCTACGCATGTTATGCAATACTAGATTGTACCAGGAGATGGTGCAGTGACCCAGGCAGGACCTTCAGAAGACATTCCTCTACAGCAGGGGTGTCGGACTCCAGGCCTCGAGGGCCGGTGTCCTGCAGGTTTTAGATCTCACCCTGGGTCAACACACCTGAATAAAATGATTAGCTAATTACCAGGCCTCTGGAGAACTTCAAGACATGTTGAGGTCATTTAGCCATTTAAATCAGCTGTGTAGGATCATGGACACATCTAAAACCTGCAGGACACCGGCCCTCGAGGCCTGGAGTTCGACACATGTGCTCTACAGGAAATAAAGCATCTTAGTCAGGTGTTGAGCTACTTGAACAGCTTCAGTGTTTCTTGGCAGTTTTAATGAAGCTTTCCCCTCATTCAGTGTTATGATGAATTCTGACACATTATCCAAAATCTTCCATCTGTAATATGTGAAGGCCATAGCATGTGGCTCACATCGTTTTTAGCTGTTCAATGATCTGTCATTGTCATTGTGTCATCCTGCCAGACATCATTCCTGTCAGGAAATGTTTAATCATTGGATGATTTAGGGTAGGGGTGGAGAACTCCAAGCCTCCTGCAGGTTTGAGATGTGTCCATGATCCAACACTGCTGATTGAAATGGCAAAATTACCTCTTCAGCATGTCTTGAAGTTCTCCAGAAGCCTGGTAATGAACTAATCATTTCATTCAGGTGTGTTGACCCAGGGTGAGATCTAAAACCTGCAGGACACCGGCCCCTGAGGCCTGGAGTTGGACACCCCTGATTTAGGGCATATTTTCATTGATTTACAATGAAACAAACATTCAGGACTGTGCTATTCTCTGCGTGCTCGTTACACACACACGTTCGCCCTGTCGTTGAGAATATTGTGAAGGATAACTCATCTGATCACTTTTTCTACGTCTCTCTGGACAAAGGCCTTTACACCAGTTTTATAGTTTTCTGCATTCATCTTTGTTATGACAGCTGGTATTTGTTCAATATCAGTTGCTTCAGCTGACAACAGATGGTGCTGTGCTAGAAGAAAGACAGGGGAGTTTGGAGAAAGAAAGACTGGGCTTTGACAAAATAAATAATTAAATGATTCTGTCATATTTTTAGAAATGTAAGAGCTGAAATCAGTCATTTATCAACATTCTCATCCACAAACTGCCCAAACATCTTTCTCAGTAAATTATATAACAGGGTTTAAGGGTAAAAAGAAATATTAACCTGGTCTTAGCACATCCAGTCTTACTTCCATAGTCTTTTCCCTGCCTGTGTAGTCGGTGTAGCTTTGGCCTTGGGTGGGGACACATAGGTGACCTGCTTTGCGAACAGCCAGGAAACCTTTTCCAAGAGTGGTGGCAACAGAAGCCCCTGAAAAGACAACATCAGTAACGTTCATTCACACTGACAGAGCGAGAAAAGAAGCTTCACATTGCCATGCCATGTGTGAGAGGCAGAGTTTTTCTAAATTTAGTATCTTTGCCTGAAGGGTCAGGTTTCCTGACCTACGTAACGTACACACTGACAACGTCTTAAAATAAAAAAAAAAATACTCTTGAGTTTAGTTTCTCTGAACTCGCCCTGTATTTTACCTCTAAACGTGAAGTTCTTTGCTTTCTTACCAAGAATGAATCCCATTGCATCCATGCCAGCAACCAAGTCAATGTTGTCACTTTGGAAAGGACTGAGAAGGTCTTTGGCACAGTCTGCAAGAGCCTGGATCGAGTGCAAAGAGGAAAAAAAGCATAAAATGATGAATGTGCACATGATAAGAGACAGACTGCATGTGTATTTGTGCAGTTAGAGGTGGGGTTTGTCATGCTCAGCGAATAGTTTTAGCAACATTTCTTTTCTCTCGGCATACCTGGGAGTTGCAGTAAAGTCTGGACGGGTCCAGCCAGGCGAACTCTGGACCTTTTGTGTTTGGAGCCATTAAAGAAAGGTACCATCCTTTATGCCTGTCGCCTGGAACTGCAAACACATCCATTTGGAGAACAGCTCTTGACTGCACTGACAAGAGGCACAAACAGGGGTGAACGGACTGAACTGTGAATGAGAGTCTTCTGTATCAGGTTCCAGGGGGGGTGAATAATGGGTGGGAGCTGGCTGTTAATTATACTGAACTAAGTTACAGTTTCTCTCTGCAGTTTGCACCAGATTTCTTGTTCAAAGTTTACCAGTCATTCATTAAACAGTCTTAGCCTCATCAAACAAAACCTTATATGAGGTATATGTCACAAAATAAACACTTATTTTTCCTCTTTCTTTGCATTTTCTTTTAGTACTTTGGGACCATTAAAGACTCACACCAGTGTTTAGCCTGCTTGAGTTTACTTTTATTTGATTTTTGTACTGTGGTTAAATGACGTCAAATCAAACCTGTAAGAACAACAAAACATTTAAGATGACGTTGTATCAGTGTCTTTGAGGCAGAAAGGTGCAGTCCTTTAACAGATCATCTATCTGCCCTTCCAACCATAAATGCATAATTTAAAACAAACTATTTTTTAATGAGTCAGTCTGAACTTCGCATGTGACGAAACAAAGAGCAATTGTCACAGTTTTGTTTTTTGAATATGTTCAGTCTCTGCACTAAACACTCCAGTCACCTGACCATAACTGAATACACATCCTATAAAAATCCCTCCCTCATGAATGCCTCAGGTTGTTATTGCAAATACCGCTCAGAGCTGATGTCTTTAGAGGAATCAGTGTCTGAATAAGCTCAGGTTGAGATCACGCTCACTGCAGGAGAAACACGACCCTGGATCGCGCTGTATTCACAGGATATTTCCAGCTTTCAGACTGGGAAGCTTCTTACTGTTATTAAATAAACGCATATCTGAAATTTCAAGTTCAAGCTGAGCTCAAGAATGAGCGATGAACTGTCTTTCAGCAGTAACTGCACTTTCCCACAGTCTGGTTTGTGTGCATCTTGAAGCACATGGCTGTGTAGTAAATGTTGCTCTGCAATGATTACATGCTTTATTTCTGACACCATGAATGTGTTCAGATATAAAGGTGTTATGAAGGAAGGAAGGCTCAGGGTTTAAGTAGTCATCATCATGGGCTCATCCGATTAGAATGAGAATAAGCGGTCATCAATCATTCACAGGGTTCTCCTTTTATTCTCAAAATCAAAACCCCAACCAGAACCTCACCTCTGCTGCCCCTCCCCGTGTGGGAGTGAAGAAAGAGTGAGCTGAAAGTAAATGCAGTCCTTATATAACGTGTGACAGGTGAGTGCAATTAAGGACAAGCACCACACCCAATCAAAGGTGAGAGAACTAAACAAGGTGCATCTGGTGAAGTGAGTGGGTGTGCTGGGATGTGCTAAAAGGTGGGTCTTTACAACAGCCGCTCCCATATTTCTAGTGAGAAATATGTTGATATGATCAGAACCAGATCTCACACTGAACTCTGTCGTAATGATCATGGATTTATTCATTTAGCTCCATGTTAGTGCTAAATGCTCTGCTTACTGTATTTTCACCAGCTACTATGACTTTCTGTCTGTCTGCCATTTGGTGCTGGACAGGTAGAATACATTGATTTTAGCATCTGAAGGCTGTCTGCTAATGCACCTGAATAAATTTCATTTGCTTTCAAGGTCAATGGTAATTTAATGATGCAATTCAGCCATCTAGTACTTGCTGGCTGTCTTGCCAAGATTTACTGTTAGGCTCCCAAATCCAATCCTGGGCTGTGTAAGGAAAAAAACTTTTAAGGGGTAAAAGTTTTAAGTCGTGAAATTTTTCTATGATCACTTCTGTCTGTGTCATAGTTATGACATAGGTGTCACTGTGACTTCTGCATATTTTACAGTTTGAATTCTATTTCCAACCAGAAAAAAGATCTGAATCTCTTTCACAGCTCTTGTTTCTTACTCACAGAGTTCTTTTATTACTGTAGAACAAAACATCCATCAGGACGTTCCTTCAACCCTTGTTTACACTCAGGGGCAGAAAACCCAGATTAGACTTTGCTAGAAAACACTTAAAAAGGAGCTGCTGCTTTGAGAAGATAACAGAAAGATTCCCACTGGCTTGGAAAAACATGCAGAAGATGTGAAGTTTCCACAAATATGCCAAGAAAGGTAGAGATAGTGCGGCAGCATGACTCAAATAATATTACCCAGCAGCTGTTGGTGACATGAGGCCCAACCATAGATATGAAATGTAGAGATATTAGATATCAGAATTACCAATTTACATGATTCATGTTTAGTTTATAGATTCCAATCTGTAGGGTTTCCTTTTGCACTACTGTTAATTTTAATAATCATTTCACTTTATTTCTACTTGTTTTATTGTTTTGTTTTTTTAATAATTTTTACTAGTCCACTGTCAAATGCAATATCTATTAATATGCTGTCTAAATAAAGTTTTACTTGTGTGACACTGCCTGCACCCTGCCTTCCTTTTGGCCTACTTGTGTCTTGTTTGCAGGCACTGGAGAGGCTGAGTTCCTGTTCACAATTAGTGACACTGGCAACACCTGGGCCCAGTGTGCCAGGACTGCACAAAAAGCCATTAGAACCCAGATATGCATCAGCTCATTTCCCTGAGACACCCTGTTGGACTGTGGTTGCTTTTAGTTGGGTTCTTGCATTTAACAACATTACATACACCATTTTTCCACCTATGGACTCCACACCACTCTACACCACTGATGGTACTGACTACACACACACCCCCATTTGTGCAAAGTTTCTTTTTTCTGTTTTATTTACTTAAAATAAAATAATTTGGATGGCATCCCTATGCATCTCTGTTTTTTTTGTCGTGCGTGCAGCCTGGTTTGTGACACTTGCTAACTTAAATGTTCCATGCTGCCCTTTTTCATTTTTTTTATAATTTAATATTTGTTCAATATCAGTACTGCTAATTATGTTATAGAATTTTATTATGATGACAATATTAATCTTTGCTTTATATTTTATCATCCTCTTCATGAATATTGCATATTTCATTTGTTTATTGTTTTTCCATTTTGTTTTTATACATGCCATGGTTTTTAGCTTTTATTTTTCTGTTTTCTCCTTTAAAAAAAAGAAAAAAAAATTTGCACTTTATTCCCACTTTTTAAAAACAGTCCCTACTGTTTTTTTTTTCTTTTTTTGGGGGGGTGGGGTGGGGTATTGGTTAATTTAAGTTAATGCTGTTAATGCAAAATTTTTGTCAAAACCTGTAATTTAACAGTAATGGTCTGCATTTTACTCACATCTGCATTGCTTCATTTCAAATCCATATTGGTATTGACAGTTCTGAAAACGAACAAATACCTGTGGGCATGACTGTAGTTATGTGTCGCCACCAGTCTATCGGGAAACCTAGAAAATATGAGAAAACACCTACACTTTGTTTATTTATTTATTTTCCCAGCTCTGCAACACACAGAGAGTCTGAATGAGCTGTTCTGGTTTGCAGCCTGCTGCAGCAGCAAAAGCAGAGAAATACCAGCCTCAGCTTGCATCGTCATTGCTGTCCACAGCTACCTTTCATTTTATTATTATTATTAACCTTTATTTAACCAGGAAGATCCCACTGAGATTAAAAACCTCTTTTTCAAGGGAGACCTGGCCAAGATAGGCAGCAGCAGATGTCTCACAGTTACAGAAATTACTCAAACACAGGCAGCAACAACACATACAACAATAAGTGAAAGAATACAAATAAAATAAAAATAAAATTCTATAAAATTAAAAAAAAAAAAAAAGTCAGTTAAAATGACAATCAATCCAATTGAAACAGTTGCATGTTATGGACTTGGCCTCAAGGATTCGTAGTTTAGATTTAAAAGCACTCAATGAAATGAATTCAGTCATTTTCCATTCCTCCTGCAGTTTCTTCCAAGCCGAGGGTGCTAAATGGACAAAAGCTCTTTTACCAAGTTCAGTTCGGGCAAATAGAACAGAAAGCAACAAGTAGCCATGCGGACGAAGAGAATACCGACCAGCATGTTTCATTACAAGCAGGGAACATATATAAGAAGGCAGCAACCCAAGTATCGCCTTATATATAAAACTGTATAAATGAGAGTTCCTCCGACTTACCAAAGCAGGCCATCCTACCTGAGAGTATAACTCACAGTGGTGAGTCTGAAATTTACGGTTAGTGATGAACCTCAGAGAAGCATGATACACAGAATCAACCATTCGAAGACATTGAGCAGAAGCATTCATATATAGAATATCACCATAATCCAGCACAGGCAAGAATGTTGCAGCAACAAGCCGCTTCTTTGTATTAAAAGAGAAACACAACTTATTTTGAAAATAAAATCTCAGTTTTAACTTCAGGTTTTTCACAAGATTCTCTACATGTGGTTTGAAGGTAAGCGAGTCATCAATTAAGATTCCCAGATATTTATAGGTGTGAACCAACTCTATTTTATTACCTTCAAGAGTGGTTACTGATGGGATTGTTTGGGCTTGTCTCCTTGATTTAGAAAACAACATGAGCTTTGTTTTGTCATTTCTATTTCCTGTTTATCACTACTATATATAAATATATATTCTAACATTGGTGTAACTGCACTTATTCTTATCTTCGGGAGACACTGCTGGTCTGCAGATGATCTGTCTGTGGCTGTCAGTAAGTGGAGTGTAACTTATCAATATGTTTCATCCAGACTCACCTTTTCTGTTTCACTCTGCCTTGTTACTTGACTCCACATGAACGCACAGTGAACAGCGGGACTATTAGGCTCTTTATTTTTCCCAAACCCCTCCTGCAGCGACAACATTAATTCATGAGAACACCCCCGCCCCACTCAACACTTGGTCGAATGTTGCCTCTGGTGATTTTACATCACTTCTCTCCACCTTCCAGAAATCCGATTTCAGTGCCTTGAGTGGGCTGGATCTCCGCCTCTAGCGCTCAGAGTAAGACCAGCCATGTGATATAACACTGGGCTGATTAGAAACTTGCCCTGCCAAACATTTTTCCCTCCCCGTGAGGAAAACTCAGTTGTAGAAATATGCTGTGCATCATTCTCTTAGTTTGGGAAAATATTAGGAGGGTTTTTGTTGATATCAGACATGAATAAACAATAATTTCACATATGAAATTTGTTCCCGTGTTGAGGTGATCACATAATGTGAATAAGCAGTGCAACTACTGATATATTATTAGTCAAATGAAAGTTTTTACTCACCTGTCAAATATACTATATCATATTGTGTGAAAGATTATAAGATATATGACTAAATTCTTGAACCACAAATAATTAAATACTGTATTAAAGTGGAAATATCAGGGGAAAATACCCATTTCGTCTTTTGTCCCAAATTTAAAAGTAACTCTAATTATGTTATTCATTGCTTTCCTGTCACACATACTTTATCCTGTTATAATGACTGAGGCTCACATTAAATATGGCTAAAGCTTCAAGTAATGAGTTAGAACAATCTGATTTGATTCTTAGACCTCATGGTGCTGGTAGGAATACAAGGCTGTAAAAGTTCAGTTAAGTCATGTGATTTCAGAACATTGAAACTCTTAAAAATAAGTAATAAAATTGGACAGAAATGGACTGGAAGCCAGGAGCTGCACAGGTGTGATTTGATCATGATGTATCTTTCCTGCAGCTTCAGCATTTTGCACAGCCTGCAGGGGAAAAAATAACAGCTGATCAGAGTCAACAAAGTGACAGCAGTCTAATCGAGGGGTAATAGAGGCATGAATTACTCTACTAGTCATGTGAAGGGGCTTGTGTTTATCACTTAGAGGACAGCATATGCACAGGTAACCCCAATCAGCCAAAGGCTCAGCTTTCAGACTGCTCTAAACACAGTTTCAGACTATTTGTTTCAGATCTTGGCTCTGTATGATGGAGAAGGAGAAGAGATACCCTTAATGTCAGTAATGGTTTGATATAAGCTAAGATTGTTCTTTTAAGATGGTGTTTGGCTTGAGGGGCAACTCCTTGGATTAAGATAATAAGGATTATTTTGGATGTTCAATCATGCAAAGCTATAGTAAGATCAAGGAACAGAAACATGGAGCTGGGATGGAAAATAGTGGGTTTATTTTTTAAGGAAAACTGGCATCTTACATTATTATAGTGAACCCAGACTGTGCTACAGTACACACGTACTTCTTTGATAATCTGCTCTTGGGGGAATGTAATTTTTAATTTTTGTTTTGTTTTTGTAGTTCTTCATTACTGGAGAAAAAAATACAAAAGCTTCTTGAAGCTCTACATTTGGGTTCATTTGAATGATTGGCAACTCGTGTCAGCTTCTTGGGATAACTGGAAGCCAAGCAGTCATCTGATATCTCCATTATTTCAATGAGTTTTTTTCTTTTCTGTGTCGGCCGTCAGACTCTGGGGCCCTTCAGTCACCCGGTGCAGAATGCGTGCGACAGAGGCAACCTTTTTCGACATTCCTGCGTAAATGAGTTTTGTCCCTACACTGTAATTTAGGTCATCACCAAATCAGCGCTTGTTTTGTGGTATTTGAATAATGTCCAGTGTGCTTGGTCGGCACAGTCACCCCGTGCTTGTTACCATGGGAAGCGGGCGTGAGCTAGAACCTCCTCCATGCATTTTCCCAAAGTCCTATATCTCAGCCTTCTAGGGTGGTGCTGAGTGGGGAGGGGTGGGAGGTTACTTGCGGTCATCTCTTTCTCTGCAGCTAAAGGTGCAGGTTTACGCGCCGCACACCCACTAATTAACCCTCCGTGGGTTAAGTTAGATAATTAAGGTGGTGGGGGGCGGAGGGTGGGATGATACCTGTTCACTGTGTCTAACAGATAAAGCTACTCTCCCAGGGCTACAGAGGTTAATCCTGCTGACTCCTCCCAGTCATTCATCGTAGCAATAATCGTACCACTTTAGGTTCGCCTTAAAACTGGGTGGGCTGCTCGAGAGCGCCGGGAAATCGCGAGGAGCTGTCTCCGTTACGCGTGGTGCTGAAAGTGCCACTCGCCGCATCATGTGGTCGGTCTTCTTCGTATTTTTGTCTTATCTGGACACAAACGTCGTCAATGGCGACCTCCTGAGTGGCGCTTTGGATGCAGAAAAGGAGGGCAAAGAAATGTTCTCCACGCTCAACGGCACCGTGTGCGCAAAAATGTCCACGGTGGGGGAGAATTTCCTCTACCAGGTGTCAGACGGAGCCGAGGTGGTGGGCTCAGTAGTCAGTCCAGCCGGGAAACTATTGAACTGCTCCGTGATAGTGGAACAGATGCAGGTGAAATCTTTCATGCACGAGTGCAGGTTGGTGCTGAAGAGACGGAGTGGCGGGCGGCAGGTGGAGGCGAGTTTTGCGCGCATGGATGAAGCCAAGCTGATGTGCAGGAAGTTTAAGAAGAGGGTGGAAAAGGAGGATTCGACTGTGCAGGTGCAGGTTCTGAAGAGATCCAAGAGAGGCTTTACTTATCCGGGGACCCTGTGGTGCGGAGCCGGGAACATGGCTGATAGCTATGACCAGCTGGGTAGGTTGAAAAGTTTTTATTCAAGCTGTTTGACTTCCGAGTGCAATACCTGAAATATATAATGACGCTGACCTCTCTTTTACAGGAGAGTTTGCAGGCACTGACAACTGCTGTCGTATTCACGACCACTGCCCTCATGTCATCCACGCCTTCTCCTCAAACTACGGTTACACCAATTTCAAGTGGCACTCCATCTGTCACTGTGACTGCGATAATGCGTGAGTAAAAGCTTTATTCAGTGATGCTCTTCTTCATTTCAGCAATAAAGAAGAAAAACTGGAGAGTGCAACTTAATTAGGAGCAGTTAACACATTAAATGTTTGGCAGGTCTGTATGTAGAATAGCTGATAAATTATGTTGCCAGATGTTAATATTACTCTATTGACTGTTAGTTTAAGGCATTATGGTCTCTTAAACTAAAACCTTCCTGGCTAATTTTAGATAGTAATGCCAGCCCAGTAGATACATTGCTGTATTAACAATATATAGTACTTGCTTGTCATTTAGTCAGTTGTAGTTCTCTTATAGAGAACTCAAATCATCCCTACTCTCTCTGCAGGTTGAAAGACTGTTTGAGGAAAGTCAACGATACATCTTCCCGAGTTGTTGGTCAGGCATTTTTTAATGTCATAGGTGTCCCTTGCTTTGAGTTTGCTTATGAAGAGCAGTGTGTAGAGCGGCACTGGTATGGTCTGTAAGTATTCGTGTAAACCTTTAAGTAGATTTTAAACATACTGAGCCATTTTACTTTCATAATATGTGACACATTGCCTCCCCTCTCTGTTTTCTCTCTCATAGGTGCAAACGATACAAGAAGCTCCCCGTTGCTGTGATGAGAGAGGCGGTGCCGTATGACTTTGGAGGCATTGACATCATTGATGAGCTGACAGTAGCTCCTCCCAAGTCAAAAGGTTCTAAGAAAAGCAATGAAGAAGAGAAACTGGAGAGTGCAACTCAGTCTACGATGTTGGGTCCCGAGGAGCCGTTGCTCAGAAACGTTGTCACCGCCGCCGAGGATTTACTCAAGGTTCTCGCTACTGTCTCCACATCGCAAAGCTCCAGTACCAACTCTGATAAGGTAGAGGAGCAAAGTTCAGAGAAGAAGAAGAGGAAGAACACAGGGAAGAAAAAGAAAACCAACAAAAAGAAAAAAGGAAAAGGAAATGGGAGGAAGAGAAAAGTGAAAACAGAGGCAGGTGTGAAAGCAGAGGAAGGAGCTGCTGTTTCACCCTCTGGCAGCAAAGCAGAAGTCAAGCCTCTGAGTAACTTCATCAATGAGTCACAAAGATATGATCAGTCAAGCAGGAGCACAAAAAGAGTTGATGAGAGCGAATTTGAGCTCAGAGGAAAAGACGAACCCACTAATGAAGTCATGAAAGATGAACCAGCCTTGGATAAGGAGACGGTTTCCATTACATCACCTGCAACAGTCCAGAAGAGGCCAGCAGGGTCGATCACTGCTGTGCTGACAGAAGAAGTCACTCCCTCAATAAGCACTACTGTTCCACATAAAGCTAAAACAAGAAGGCAAAGAAAGGAGAAGAGAAAGAAGAACAAAGAAACAACTCTTCTTTCGTCTCCCAAAGATCTTGTAGCAAACAAAACAGAAAACTTAAGCCTTGTCCCCACCATCATTACCATAACCCTACCAGCGCAGCCTGAGCAACAAAACTTTGGGAGCGACACTGAAAAGAGACCTGTTGTCCGCATTGCTAATGCCCCCATTGTTATCTCCAAAGTCAAAAGGAACAGGTCAAAGGAGAAAACAGACACAGAGGGGAGAAAGAAAAGGAGAAAAGGCAGCTCTGCTTCCCCCATTGTTCCTGTTGCCCTGCAAAATTCCTCTCTGGACAATCTGAAAGTGATCCCTCTCACTGGGGTTCACACCACACCGTCGATCCCCACCGCAGACTACCAGCTTTCCCACAGGCTGGATGTTTACACAGGAAGGGTCAAAGTTACAGCTTTGAACACTTCCTTTAGTATTTTGAAAAGGCAACGGTCGAGAGAAAGAGGGCTGAGAAACAACAAGAGGAAAGCCAGTGTGCCTTCTTCATTGGAAATCCCACGTTCTCACAACAAGCTTGAAAATGTGCTGCCTATTCTCACGACTCCAGGCGCTCGCGTTCCTCTCAACAGCCATGAAACCACTGCTGCAGAAGAAGAAACACAAACTCAGAGTGAATGTAGGCTTTTTGCCACAGCTGCGCCCACTGTCGACACAAAACAGCAGCGGCAAGCAGCCAGACAGCAGAGAAAACCAAGAAAGAAAGCTGCAGCTCTCAGTGATGCATTTTCTGATGCTAAACAAACTGAACCAGTCACATTTTTAAGCATGTCATCCAAAGCTGCCACTACAGCAGAGCTTAGATCTAAAAACCCCTTTGCTACCACCTTAGCACCACCTGACATGAGTCCACTTCAGTTATCTATTGAGAGAGCTAAAGTACAATTCACCAGGAAGAAGAAAAGGAAAATGAGACTGTCTAACCGACAACAATGAGCCGTGTTTTTCAGGCACAGCAGGATAGATGGAGAAACACACAAACACAGCTTTAATTACTTAGATTAGCACCTGATGATCAGACATGCTTTACAGTTAGAATATTTACATATCACAGTACACTGTTTTCTGGCTTTAATTGCTGGAATCGACATAATCATATTTAATTGTAATATGAGAATCAAGTTTTGCAATAATTTATCCTGCATGTCAATAATAAAATTATTGGTTGATTATGAATGTGTGGCAGTGTTTCACTTTATTTATTCAATAAATAAAATATTAAATAACAGTATTCTATTTTAACATAAAATAATAATTCAAAATGTTTTCTAGCAAAAGCATCTTCCAGCAGCCACTTTCCATCCTGTCAGGGAATACAACAGTACATCTCCCTAGCAATTAGTGGTTGCCAAGCAGTTGCCAACTGGTCTTCAGGACAGTATGAAAAGGCTCTAAAGCAACTTTGTTCTGTCTGGCATCCCCCTGTTCTTTGTGCTAACAGTCAACGCTTTGCCCCTAAAATGAGTATATTTGGGATATACACTCTACACTGTGATATCAAAAAGGGATAAAAGTAGTGTTTAATACAAGCATCTACCAGTGTAAACATATGTATGTCTGACAGCAAAATTAGCAAAGATGTAACAGAAGCTACCAACTTTAATGAGAAGCTAGCACCAGTGAATGTTAGCTTAAAACCACAACTTAGAATATAATACGCACGGATTAAATTTATTCAAATCTGATGTGCTATTTGGTGAGATTTAGCTGCTCAGAGGATATGATTACCACTGACTGTACAAAACTAATGGATTACAGTCGACCCCCGATATTTGTGGGGGTTAGGGACCACAACCGCCTGCAAATAGCTGAGATCTGCAAATATTTGAAATCCCATCTAAAACGTTTATAACTGGTTATTTTAATAGCTCAAACACCAAATATATCTTATATTATCACCCTAATGAAAATAATTATTTTAGATATGCTTTCTATGCTTTCCAAAAGATCAGTGAATAGGCAAATTTTCCGCAAATAATTTTATTCGTTCCACAGAAAAATCTGGGAGTAGGTGATTCTGCAGATACCGAACCACGAAGAGGCGGAGGTCGACCGTACTGCCCCTGGACAACACCAGGCGATACCAAGCTAACAAGCTAACAGGCTGCTAGCCATACCATCTTATTTAACCTTAGGAGAATGGTAGAAAACTGCAGCTCTAACTCCCAAAGAAACAAAGCAATGTGAATGCTCCACATGGCAAAAAAACAGTTTTTCAAACTTTGTAAAAATGATATAAATTTGAATAACATACCAAGAGCTATTCTTATCTAGCTAATAAAATATAATCTTCATTTTGTAATTTTGCATGCACATCTTATCTCAGCTGGAGACATTTAATCAGAAGGAGAAAGCTGAAAGGCTTAAGGTTGACCTTCTTAACCTGACTCTCCTGAGTTTCTTCTGGGTCAGAAATAGCCTTTAAGGCAGTGGTCCACAACCGTTTTTGCACCATGGATCGGTTTATGTCGGACAATATTTTCACGGCCTTTAAGGTGTCACGGATAAATACAACAAAATAAAACCAGCATGGGTACAAAGAAAAGAAGATTTATTCATAACACACGGGAAAAGACCCAGGGAAACCGAGTTAACGATAAAAACTATTTTAAAAGTAACGCTAAAAACCCGATAAAAACCCTGAAAACCATGAATTTCACACCTGAGCTTGAACTCTCGCGGCCCGGTACCAAACAACTAAAGTATTATACTATCGCCCATCCTGTCCATGGCTCTGGGGTCCTGGACTGCTTCTTTAAGGGGTGGCTGAACCATGTATGGTTAGCATACTGAACTGGGAGTAGGTTTCAACAGAAACGTGCATTTTCCTGTTAGCTGAACATTTGATAGTTGTATGTTGTCAGGGGGATGGGGTGAAAAATTCCTCAGTGCAGAAAAATCCCTGCTTTTCTTTCCATACTGCAAAAAAATCTGCATGCTCCTTTCTCCAAGGTGACTGAGGACTTTGGTCAAGCTGCCTCCCCATGTGTGGTTGAAGGCAGGGTCACATTTTCAACACTGATTAGAACCTCATTATTTTCACCTCTTACCATTGAGGGTTGTAGAGGCAAATCCTACAGATCAGCTGACCGTCACATGCTTGCATAAGAGGACTTTATCTGGATGGTTCTGGACATGTAACATATTTCCAAATTAGACCTCAATCACTCAATCATTTAAAATGTGCTCTTAGAAGAAGAATATTCACATACAGTATGGACATCTACATATCTTGCAAACAGTGGGAGTGATGTAAAAGTGCAGATTTTTATGCTACAGCTCAAGTTCCCAGGACTTTTTGGAAGCCATCCAAATATTCAAAGGAGCTTTCAGATGCAGTCCACAGTTGAAATGGGCAGAGCGACTAACACAGTTGGATGTGTGATAAAGCCATTTCTCACAGCGGGGGAAGAAAAAGTAGCAGGAATTTTCCAGTTCATCAAGTTTATGAGTTTTTTGGGTTTATGTTCCTATTTCAAAATGCATTACAGGTTGTTACTTGCACGTACAGATTAAAAGAATATCACTGAAGGCTAATTTTTTTTGTATAGTAAAGTTTTCACATCATTAAAAAATATATATTTTATAGACGTTGGCATTATACATAAAAATGTACCCTCACGAATATTTCTGATTAGTAAATGCAACCGACTCCATAAGCTCTTCTTGATACTAGACACTTTGCAGTTCTTTCAGACTTTCCCAAGGGGTCAAATATATATTTCAAGGGTTGTGAGTAACATGTGCAACAGGGTCTCACAGAAGAAAGCTCACATTTTGTGACAGAAAAGATCTTTGTTTTGTTTCTTTGCAGTCTTGTGAATTCTTGGATAATTTCCTCCATGTAGGCCTCCAAAATTATTAAAAATTTCGAGCATAAACATTGTGTAGAAATAAAGATATTCATGAAAACTTGATGTTTTTTATGATTTTCTTTTTTCTTTCATATTTTATTTATATTTACATGTTTGAAAAAATATATATAACAAATAAAACAGTCACACATTAAATACACAAACTGAGAGATAACCTTGTCTTCACTGTTAGTACATCCATCAGATCTCCTTTTTCAATATTTGCTGTTTTTCATATTTTGTCTTTTAACTTTTAACACTACAACCCCATTTAAAATAAACTCACCGATTAAATCTTCTTGTTGTTTGATATCATGCAGCTAGTGCAGCGGTCCCCAACCCCCGGGCCTCGGACCGGTACCGGTCCGTGAGTCGTTTGGTACCGGGCCGCGAGAGTTGAGGCTCAGGTGTGAAATGTATAGTTTTCAGGATTTTATCGGTTTTCAGCGTTATTTTGTTATCGTTTTTATCGTTTACTCGGTTTTCCTTGGTCTTTTCACATGTGTTATGAATAAATTTTATTTTTTTCGGTACCGGTACTAGTTTTATTTTGTTGTATTTATCCACGACACCTTAAAGGCCGGTCCATGAAAATATTGTCGGGCATAAACCGGTCCGTGGCGCAAAAAAGGTTGGGGACCACTGAGCTAGTGTACACTCACAGAGCAGTGAAAGTGAACCAGAACAATACATGCACTGTCCTTGCATGCAAACGAAGAACTGAACCTCACCGTAAAGCTGTAATTGTACAATGAAAAGACCGAAAAAAGAAAGATTTGCTGCCCACAGCGCGGGTCATGTGTTGACCTCTGGTTACTATTGTGGCGATGGCTTTGAATAGCCAGGGAGGCGGTCAAGCAGAAAATCAAATGAACAATGTATGGTTTGGGGGAAGACATGATAATGAAAGAACATCGTGTTCTGTGGATTTGTTTGGCTGAAGAAGCCAATAATCCACTGTGTTCACACATGTGGAGGATTGACAGAAAATGACCTGGCTCACATTGCTGATGGAAGAAGAACTCCGGCCTATTTCTCAAAGAAGCTGGCACTCTGATACAGACATTGTATTCATTTGTGGTTACTCTGCATTGTTCTGTGTATCTTTTTGGTAATACGCCTCTATAGTTGCTTTGTGTCTGCTTATTATGTTAAGTCTCCATGTGGTCATTTTGGGTCTCTTTGTTTTGTGTTTCTCTGTATTGACTTGCTGACAGTCCGTTCATGCACAGCAGAGTGAAGTGCCAAACAGTGGGACAACTTCCTGACTTACACTTTGTGTTTAGGTGCAAGGACCTGCAGCTGCATTTGTGCATATATACAAATGTATGTCCAGTGTAACTGAATATATATACACTGACATGAGAAAGGTGGTGGACTGAGGCGGGAGTCCTTAGCTTACCTTTGCTTTCCTCTGGACTGAGAGTCCTTCTGGCAGCTCTCCATGGACTGAAGTACAGATTTAGATTAAAGCAGGCTTGCCTTTCATCAGAAAATCTTCCATGCTGTGTTATTCAGTAAAGCTTAATCCTACATCCATGTTGACATTTTAACACACAGGTCAAATATCTTTTGTCTGGTAGTTTGTCCTTTATTTTTTTATAAACTTACATACTCAGAGACCAAGAGAGCATTCTCAGCATTAATTTAATCTAGTTTATTTTAATCTGACAGATTCTCTGAGCGAATCTTCTAGCAATAAATATTAACCTGCACCTTTTATGACCCCTAGTGGTCAAAACACAAAGGGGTGGAATCAAGTGTTTCTGAATTAGAGTGTCCCATTACCATCGCTATCCACAGCCTGATACTGTCGCACTGTGAGTTTCTATTTTTATACTTTGTATAAAATTGTATGTTTTCCACCATGCACTGCTCTTTAAATGAGATTTCCTTCAGGAAAATAAGCCAGCCAGTTTTCTCTCATTTTATTTTATATATTAGTAGAAAATTTCAGTACAAACATCAAAAACAAAACTGTTTTGTGAACAGATCATAAATCATCATTCCCATAAATGTAGTGAAGAAGTGCATAATTTCAGGGAGGTCATGTGGTTCAACTCTAAACCTGCTCTGTACCTTGCATCCGAACATCTCCGATCTGAAGGGAGAACAGTGTTTTAATATAAAATGATATTTATACAGAAAAAGAGTAAGGCATAAAAATAAGAGAAAAATCACCTGAACATGAGGAGGGGCACTGAGCACGTACGTAACAGCATTGGCAACATCTGTTACTTCCAGAGACTGTCAGAGAAGTGAAACGTGATTAATGACTTATTATTTGAGTTACCACATCAACAGTACATCAGGTGTAGGAATAATTATTTTACCTTGTATGCAGAGTATGCACTAGCTGCTTTATTAGGATTGTTTTTGTAGAACCGTGACAAAAATTCTGTCTCCACCAAACCGGGAGAAATACACTGCAAAAAAGAGTGGATACTGTGTGTGAGTGTCTCATCACAGTAATGTTGGTTTTAAAGTGACTTTTGGAGCTGCCTACAGTGTTTTTAAAGCCTTACTGTGGCTCGGATATGGCTGTTTTCTGCACGCAGCGCCTGCCGCAGGCCCTCTGTCAGGGCGGTTACAGCATACTTTGTGGCGGTGTAGAAATGTAGATCAGGATTGGTAATTACACGATGTCCGCACATGCTGCAACAGATTTATGGTAAATGGCCTGCATTTGTATAGCGCTTTTCTAGTCCTTAAGGACCCCAAAGCGCTTTACACTACATTCAGTCATTCACACATTCACACACTGGCGATAGCAAGCTACATTGTAGCCACAGCTGCCCTGGGGCACACTGACAGAGGCGAGGCTGCCGGACACAGGCGCCACCGGGCCCTCTGACCACCACCAGTAGGCAAACATGGGGTTAGTATCTTGCCCAAGGATATTTGGCATGCAGCCAGGAGGCAGCCTGGGATCGAACCACCGACCTTCTGATTAGTGGCTGACCTGCTCTGTCACCTGAGCTATAAACCGTTAACCAAATGAGCATTAAACAGCACGCATTAAACAGCATGCATTAATGTGCAAGTAAAGTAACTCTTTTAAAGTCATGTCTCAATGATGTAAGAAACACGAGGCCTACAAAGCTGTTTTGTTGATAGTTAACTGGAAATATTCAGGTTCTGGATTGCTGATTGGCCACCATAAAAGATGATGCAGATGTCACTTTGGGTTTTAAGAGATTCTCAAGGACATTTTGAAATACTGCATGGGATTTCTGCTTATTAATTATGAAGACTAAAAAACCTTTTCCCCAACGAGATCTTTAAATCAGGTGTCAGTTATTTTGCTTCCTAAATGTAGTAATACTAATATGCTGATAAAATCCTGAGCTGCAGACCTTTATTACTGCATGAGTGACACTTGTCATTAGACTAAAGAGTCTATAATAAGTGGAATTAGATATCTGCATTGATTCTGTTCCTGGCTCTGCTTTTAAAATCAAGGCTGCACTGGGAGATTTTGGCACAGTTAAGAAGTAAATCCATCCCTTCATCTATTTCCTACTGCTTATCCAGGGCCAGGTTGCAAAGCAGCAATCTGAGCAGTGATGCCCAGACCCCACTCTCCTTCCACTGTCTGGCTCTTTCCTCAGTTGACGTCAGCAGCACTGCTGCAGAACCTGAGCTGTGCGTTGTGGTGAGCCCGACTAGACTGAGTCAGTATGTTTGAATCCTGTGCACTAGCCCCATCTGAGAAGTGACGTTCCATACCTATAGCCAATTTTGGCAAACGGGGATCAGACCGCCAGGGCATCTGCCCCTGACCAGAATTGACTAACTATGGCTTCTGCTGTTGATGTAGCTCTTTTGGGCCCCCATAAGCTAAGGCCCAGCCACCTGGTAGTTTCCCTCTTGTAAAAATGTGACTTTGTTGTAAGTGAAAACATAATAATGTTAATAATAATAATGATACAGGTTGATATCACCAGTAAAAATATCGAACCCGTTTATGTTTACGATGTGTCCATCATCCACATTTCTCTCTTTCATCGACTGATACGCTTCGCGCGTGCAGATACTGAGAGCAAGAACATTTACCTGCAAGAAAAAAAACAGAAAACAAAATATCAGGAATCAGCACATTCTGGTTGATGCACTTACTTGTTGCTTCTTGCACACAGTGGGTGAAAAACGGTTATAAGCAGCTTCAAAAACTATTAATGAGTCAGTTTAAGAGCTGGAGTCACTGAGAGGTTAATGCACACTGATCAGCTACAATATTAAAACCAGTGACAGATGATGACATGTTTCACTTTTTTACAGTTCAAAGTTCTGCTGGGACATTATTCCTGTGAATGTTACTTTTGATAAAACGCTACAACAAATATTATATTTCTACAATAACTCTGAGCTCTTACATCCATCATGTTCTTCCAGCCACTGGTTTTGCCGTTTAGCAGCAATTCTGGATGAGCCAAGCCAGCACTGTTGATGCACACGTCCACGCCTTTGTGCTGCTCTTTGATCGCTGCAAACATGGCCAGAATCTCCTCTTCTTTGGTCAAGTCACACTTGAAAGGAACCAAAACACCAGGATGGCCGGCACTCTGACACTCTGCTGCCAGTTTCTGAAACCAAGAAGAGAAAGATGACAGATTTCAGAATCCACTTTGTGTTTTTAATGTGTATGAATCTACTATTCAAATATACTAAGTTACTGTAAATACACTGATTTGACTTTCCAGTTTGCATATCATCCACAAACAGTTGCCTGTGTTTGGATGTTCTGCCCATTTTTGAGTTTTGCTTCTTTCATGGATCTACTAATGATTTTGTAACAGCAGGCACATGATGATGGGATGATGCCTGCAAAAGCATTTTGTCTGGTTTTGTCTTGAGGTATGTTTCAAACAGTTCATGCATTTTATCAAGGAAATTAAAAAAAAAAACCCCACTTTACTAATTCAAGCTCTTAATTTATTCTTGGGAGATGTCACTGTAGCTCAGGGCTGGACTGGGACAAAAAAAGATGGTCCTGGCATTTTTGGTCCAGGCAGCCCGCCATGATCCACTCAGAAAATAAATAAATAAATGAATAAATAAATGTATATATCCTGCCTACACACATACTATATATATATATATTCCCTTTTGTTTGATTGTTGATATTGAAACAATAGAACAGAATAGATTTGTAGATGTCACATCAATGTAGTGGCGGCCGGCCACCCTGTTTAGCCATGTTTAAAGTGGTATGAATCCTGTAAAATGCTACCATTCATATCATTATGCTCTGTTTAGAATGTCCACTGACATTTTTCAGTACCTTACTAGAAAGCATCCATTAAATACATGAAAAACTACTTTGTGAAAAATAACTTTTGTTTTTCCACTAACTTCACTTTCTGCCCCCTCATTCTTCCTCTTCTTCTGCAACCTCCCTGTTCTCTCTCTCCATCCTCCTCACTCAACTAGAAACTAGAAAATGACAAAAATACAATCTTATAATAATTATTATAAGAGCAACAGGGGGATCCACGATCTATAACAGGACAACACACTGATTAAACGTGTGGGTAAAACAGAAGCTACAACTTTATAATTTTTGATGAATTTAATTGTTACAACGATTAAAAGACTGATCCATAAGAATTTATAACAATATTTAAACTGAATGCAGGCTGTTGCTAGATGCTGACAGGTTACATCATTATGACCTGCTGTCACCTGGAGCTAGAGCTATAATGTACACAAACACTGAAGCCCAATTTGACCAGAACAGGAACAGAAATCTTTAACAAACTAAAATAATAATAAGTACATCAGCTTCTTAACTTGTGATATCCCAGGAGACTAGTGGATCGGAAGGGTAAAGTTAGCTAATAATCTCTAGTGATTTATATACAGTCTGAACTTTTACTCTATTTCAGTTGAATTGTGTTTTAAATCTGCATCGCTAATTTGTGCCATGAAACTACTTCTTTATCTTCTTTCTGCCGCAGCAACTAAAGTCTGTAACAGAGAGGCTGTAACATCATGAGAGAACAACACTGGACATAAAATTTGTTTCCATTTTATCCTGTTCTGTCCTCAATAGAAAAGTTATGATAATATAACATTTGAAGATAATACTACTATTATTAATACTATTTATTGTTATTTTTAGGGGTGCTCTGATAAAATCTCAGACCCCAAAAAGGGTCTTATCTCGCCCCTGTTGTTTTCTCTCAGCTTTTCAGCTCCAACTTTTCGACACTTATTTCACCCTTAACTTTTTCTACAAGCGAGCAAGGAAATTTTATTGGGCAATCCAGTGTCAGTATTTAAAACGAACCAATGGGTTGCTGTCAGTGCTTGTACGCCGGTGCGCAGCGGCCCTTCTGGTCGGTCCATCTCTCCAAAAGTGTGTCGGCCAACCGGGAAAATACCAGGTTTACCAGATTACCAGTCCAGCCCTCCTATAGCTGCACTTTGTTAAGATTGTTGATTGTGGCTAATCTTTGACAACAGCATTATGTTTCAAAGTTCAACAACCAACAGTGCATATCATCTACATAAAGTATGCTGACGGATTGTGTGCCAACTTAAAGAATAATTAACCACAGAGTTATAAATTTCAAAAAAGCAAAGGGCACAAAAGAGGATTTTCACCGTTATGTTTAAAATTTCAATATCCTGGCTTTTGCTAGCTTCTTATAAAAACTCTGTAGATGTAAATCAAAAGTAGTTTAACTACAAACAAAAAACAACAACGAAGAATAGCGTTTTCCCCTGCATAATAGTAACTTTAACAACCAAAATGTATTTATCTTTACATTAAATTACTCCCTGCAGAAATTACGTTTTCACTTTATAGCATACCTGAATCTTTTCGACGTCCCTGGCGCAGCCCATCACTTTCATACCGAGTCGGACCAGCTCTACCGCTACAGCCGCCCCAATCCCGACCGAGGCTCCGGTCACCAGAGCCACTCTGCCACGCCAGCGCTCCATCACAGTCCAGACAACGATAACCTGCTACACCCACGAAAGCCCCACAATTATAAAGATAGGGATGCTGAGTCTGCAGCAGAGAGACCCCAGAGCTCTCATGGACCTGTCACAAAAGCGTGAGCTGTGAACCCTGTGAACATGACTATGAACGCCCCGAGCGCTTAAAAACAGTCGTCTCTGTGCTGCGTTCATGACATCAGCAAACTGTAGGAAATATTTAAATCGTTTTTTTTGTTGCTTCTCTTGAAAATTATACTACAATCTATTTATTCATATCCATCAAATGAAACCTAATTTAATCTCAATTGACCTATCTAGAACTGTAAAAGACCAACAGGACCATAAGAGCCTTCATCAAGAATTCAATGGGGAAGTGGCGAACAATGCTACAGGCCAACCTCAAGCCAAATACACAAATCTCCATCAAGTGCTGCTCGGCATAGGCCTGAACCCCCTTCAGCCAAATCATTAACAAGACTGGCTACAGATAACGTCTGAAGCAAAGGAGCAAATGTCAGCAACTTCCTCTACATGGATGACATCAAGCTTTATGTCAGGAGTGAATGAGACACCGATTCACTGATCCACACTACTAGGATCTACAGCAATGACAACAGAATGCCATTCTGGCTGGAGAAGTGTAGTCGGATGGTAACAAAGACAGGAAATGAACAACATTTTTGACTTAGGAAAAAGTATTAAGAGATGGCGTCATTCATTTTAAAAAAATGTATCTTCATGTTTATGTCTGATTAGTAAATTAAAACAGCTGGTAACACTGCATTTCTTTTTAACTATCAGACTTTCCCACAGGAATAGAGAGGAAGCCGAGATGTCCCTGTTTTAATGAATGCAGCTTACGTTTGGGGAACTGTGCGAAGCTGACAGTTTGATATTTGTCTCAAAGCCCCCACATGGGTATGCGTTGTGGTCTGTACTTCTCAGGCGATTGGTACACAGGGATTTAAGGCTTTATAAGTAAAGTGTAGTATTGATGATGATACCTGTAGTTTCAGACATTTCTGTGCGCAGAAAGGTTTTTGAAAGAGGAAAAGAGGAAGTTGGGGCGATCGTGGCTCAAGAGTTCGGAGTTCGCCTTGTAATCGGAAGGTTGCCGGTTCGAGCCCGGCTCGGACAGTCTCGGTCATTGTGTCCTTGGGCAAGACACTTCACCTACTGGTGTTGGCCAGAAGGGCCGATGGCGCGATATGGCAGCCTCGCTTCTGTCAGTCTGCCCCAGGGCAGCTGTGGCTACAACTGTAGCTGCCTCCACCAGTGTGTGAATGGGTGGATGACTGGGTGTGTAAAGCGCTTTGGGGTCCCTAGGGGGGACTAGTAAAAGCGTTATACAAATACAGGCCATTTACCATTTTAATGTTTACGGATTATCACAGGTGATTATAGCCAAGGAGGAATATGTGCCCAACTTTCACTTAAACTAACATAAGGATATATAAAGGCTCTGTTAACATTATGAAGCAAGTCATGCTGACCTTCTTTCCTTTGTTCAGTGCATCATGCGTTGTCTACAACACCAGGTGAAAGTGAGGCCAAGCATCAGGAAACAGAGAGCTGCATTCAAGAGAGTGAAAATGAGGGACAGGCAGAGGGACAGCAGATGTTTCCATATAATGTGGCAGAATTTGTGTAAGCTGTTGTCTAGGGGTTAAAGAAATCCTTCATTTTAGATGTTGTTTAGGATATTGTTTTGATGCAGGTTTCCAATTTGCATGTTTAGGGGTTTCTTTTGCTGAATGACTGCAACTTTAGGATTTACATTTAATTTTTTTAATGATGTAGTGTGAGAAATTCTTCAAGGCTGACATGTTTTATGATTTCTAATATCTCTTATCTACTTAGCCCTATTTTTCTGGAGGAAGATGAAGCTCTTGAAGAGGCAATTCAGCGTAGCCTCCTAGAAGAGTCTGATAGACAGAGTTCATATTTCAAGGTAAGATTTGAAAGTAACCTTTGATAATTGAATATCCTATTTGCATCTTTACTTGCATCGTTTTTTTGCAGTTACACAATTACAAAGGTAATTGCTCATTTCTGACTAATTTAATATGGACTATCACAACATAATTATCTGTTGTAACTCTGTGCACTTGAGTCAAATGTCCAGCAAATTTCCATTTTTCCCCAAGATCTGTTTGTCATTGTCCCTTTTTTATATAGGTCTTTTAAGAAGCTCAGCAAAGAAGAAATTGAAGGTCTTCTTAGAGCTCATAGTGAGAAAGTCATTACACCAGGAACAAGACAACTCCATATCAGTCGAGCCAATGTGTGGTCGACTGCTTTGCGTCAGTTCAAGAGACCCAAGTTTGCAGAAAGCTGTGAGATGCTTTATGTCACATTTGCAAGCGATGAACATGATACAGAGGAAGATGCTGCTGACCTTGGGGGGCCAAGGCGGGAGTTTTTCCGTTTACTGGTGAAGGCCATCTTTCAGGACAGTGGTGCTTTTGAAGGTAATATGATTTCATAGACAAACGAACTAACTTACTTACTCAAGGCCTAAAGGCTTGTTGACGACACTCGTTTTTATAATGTTACAAACGCAACAACCACCTGATCTGAACATTGTTTGACAGAAAATTAACAAGTTAATAAATGACTACAGATAATAAATCTGTTATGTTCTGTGTCTGAAACAGTAAAAAAAAAAAAAAAAGTAATACATTTTTGTCTGTCAATCTCAAGATATCAGTTGGGGTCTGTACAGAATATACTTTTTTGTGTGTTATTTTTCAGCTACACCAAATGGATGCACACTGAAATTTAACATCCTACACTTGCAAAATGGAGTATATCGAACCATTGGCAGGATGTTGTCCACGATAATAGTGCAAGGTGGACAAGCACCTGCCTTTCTCTCTCCACATGTAGTAGACTACATTGTGTCAGGAGACATTCTTCAAGTACACCTAACACCGGATGATATAGGTGACCCTGAGTTAAGAGAGAATCTGAAAAAGGTGAATTGCAATATTATAACAAGAATATTGTAATATTTCCTATATTCACAAGTCTTCTGGTCTTCTTTTATAATATATAATAAATACACTTTTGGTTATTAGAGGCAATTCCATGTATTATATTTTCAATTTGTTTCCTTTTTGTTAAAAAAAAAAATTATTGGTGAAATACAGCCAAATAAACCAAAACTAAAATGTTTCGAGTCCAATTAAAATGAACTATCTGCAGTATTTGTGTACACTGGTAAAAAACAAACATTTAAAGTGTTTTTCTTAAATATTTAGGTTGTAAATGCAACAACGCAACATGATTTGGAGAAAGCAGTCAGCTGCTGCGACTTATGGCAATATCAAGTTGAAGGTCTTCCACTCACAGTCACCATGGCCAATAAAGATCTGTTTGTGAAAAATGTAGCTCTATACCTTGCAGTTCTGCAACGGCAAAGCTGTTTTGATCAACTTACTGATGGCTTGTCCTACTATGGAGTGAGATCTATATTTTTTCTGTATCAATTGGTCATTATTTTATAATAAACATTTAGAGTGAGCTACTTTTTGTATTTAAAACTGGAATTTAACCATTATTTAAACTTTTCTGTCTAGATTTTATCACCCCTGAGAGAGAACCCCAGTTTGCGTGTTCTGCTTGACCTACCGGGGGAGGACAAAGATCTGACAGCCAGTTTAATTGCTGGGGTTCTCAGGCCAAGCTATTCTGTCCTGGGGAGCAACAGAAGAGTTAGAGGAGCTGATGGTGGTCAAATTTCGGGAATTTCTCCAGTGTGTCAAAAGTAAACAGAAATTCACATATAATGTAGTCTGGCCATGAAACAATTCAGGACACTAAAGTAAAACTTAATTTGTCTTTTTATGTCACATGCACACACTAAACAGGAATAAAGATGTATGATGGCTTACAACTGACAAGCAAAGCAAAGACAGAACCTCTGTATTTTTTATAAATACATTAGCCATCATTTAGTTGTTAGCTCAAGCTTTAACTATTTTAGTGTCCCCAGGTTAACGGTGGTTTTTCTTTGTTTTTAGATAAAGAGCTGAGAGACGCACTTGGAGAAAGGACTCTTACCAAGGATGAAGAGGCATTTGTGAAGGCTTTGAGGCCTGGTCACATCTTGGCTTTTGCCACCGGGAGCAGCAAGGTTCCAGCCATAGGTTTTCAACCAGCTCCTAAAATAACATTCATTCACAATGAAAGCAAACATCTCCCGATTGCACACACATGTGCAAATGAGCTTTAGCTTTTTGTGAATGAAACAACAATGGCTGATGATGCTTTTCATTACTGCTTCTTAGTAGCACTCATGAATGGAACTTTATTCAGCACCATCTAAACATGTTCCAAAAAAGTGAAATTAAAATGGTGGGTTGGTTAACTCTAATCCTGTTCATTAATTGTAGTTTCAAGTAACTTTGCTTCATACAAGATAGTTGAAATAAATTCTGACTGCATTTAATGTTGAAATGTAATAATTTTCAAAGCTTAAATAGATTTATAAAAATGCCAACTCTGTATTTTCAACAACAAATCAATAAAGTCACTGGTGTAATACAATTAATAATTTTATTAAGTTTTTTTTTTTTAAAACAAGGACATTTCAAAACAGTTTATGCACAGAGTATACTAAACATGCTTTGTAGAACAAGCCAGGATTACTTAGACATCTAACAGCAACATTTATTAAGACTATTGCAACTTTACAATGATTAGCACAATACTGTAGATAATCTTGTGAATTGATTTAAAGACTGACCATAATGATAATTTTCACTGTTATACTGTATTACACTGTTACAGTGTGAATTTGATGGCTTTACTGCAATCTGAATAACTGGTTTTACCCATAAACTAAAAGTGGTTGTACCCTTCTGAATAGCCTATGAGTCACTGTCAGTCATTAACTCTGAGTCCTTATGTGGCAGGAGGTATCACTGCTAGAGGGGAGGGGCTTCTGCAGTAGTACAAAAAACACATTTGCTGTACAGCATTTAAGAATACTAAGTGTCATCACTCTTTAGAACATCACTGGTATCCTGTGGTTGAGGTCACACATTTACAAGTTTGTTAAAAATATACTGCTGTGTTCGTTGAAACAATGTTTTACCATTATTGTTGTCTTCTTCAAAAGGGTGAATGCTTGTATATAGCTCTTGTAAACTGCTGTCATTTAATGGGACAAACCTACTTTGAGAGTTTAACAAGGAGAGTATGGAGACCTCTGCTGTAGAAAGTTCTGGGTTGTGACGATGAAACACATGAGTTCCGCAGGCAAAAAGCTGGATGGGAGTTCTATTACCTTCAGTGGAAATAGAGTGATTGTTATATCCAGCTTTGAATTCCTTCAAAGTGTGGTTGATTCGTGGTAGAAACACATAATGAAGGCAAAATAGGTCTGTTGCATTTTCTAAGTCTAGGATACCAAGTGATTCCAATTCATAAAATATAGGTGCATAAATGCGGCTACAGTTGTTGTTTAAGTCACGGTTGAAACGCTCAATCCTCTGGTTGTGCACAGAACTTCCCATTAAGACAGAGCTTTCACCCCTGCTTGCTCGCATGTCCTCCCAAATCTGAGCGTTCTCTCCTCCGTGATCAGTCCTGATATGCAGGGGTCTGCCAAATTGTCCAACAGCTGCAGTAAAGAGGGCTTTCACAGTCTCAGCTCGATTATTGCTGGAGCACTGAAGAAACATCAACATCCTGCTGTATCCATCTATTGCACCATGAACAACAAACTTCCAACGAATCAGCTTGTGATTTCCATCTATGTGCCATATGAAATTTGGATGAGGCACAGAATATACTCGCTGAGCAACTGCAGTTCTTCTCCTGGATAGAACACCAGCCGAGTCCACCCTCCGCAGTGACTCTCTTACACGCCATCTTTGAACCACTATGTTTTTGGAACGCAGATGACCAATCAGCATCACTTCTCCAACATTTGGATGTTCAGTTTTTATCTGGGACACTATCTGATCTAACTCATGGTCACTGATTACATTGAATTTTGACTCTGAGATATTATAGTCTTGCAGTAACTTATACAGAGTGGGCCTGGAGATGGAAAGGATAGATGCAGCTTCAGTAAAAGATGTTTTCAGGGAAAGAACATTTTCCAATTCCTCTTTGGAAATCTGAAGCCTTCCTTGGTAACCATCCTAGAACACGGCACAGATAATCTCAATGAGCACAATTCTATAACAAAAGATGGGTAATTTGAGGCAATTGTACTGTGACAGATTAGCTAGAGAGTAGGGCTGCCACGATTTGTCGACTAGTCACAATTACGTCGACTATCAAAATCGTCGACGACTGATTTAATAGTCGACGTGTCGTTTGAAGCTTTGTAAGATCGCAAAAGACGCAGGAATAAGTAGTAGGATTTAAGAGTGTAATAACGGACTGAAACAGAAGATGGCAGCACTGCATGTACAAGGATGCCAGCTGCCGTTAAACCCCGAAGAAGAAGAAGAAGCAGCTGTGTCCCAGAATTCATAGCGCGGCCCAGCTTAGTTTCCAACAATGGCGGTAGCTAGTTAGTTTTAATATTACTCTTATTATTCTTTCTGGGTCACAAAATAAACGTTTAACATATTTTCAGGCGAGAATGTAGCTGTGTAAACCTCAAATATCGGCTCAGTTTATCAGGACACCACATATTTTCAAAAGCGCTCCGACGTTTTCGGAGACGTCTGTTACCCACTAGCTCGATAGCTAGCCGGGGGCTAGGTCACTAGCGCCGTGAGAACACCGGACTCCCGGCAAATTGTTTTCAAACCCACCGCCGTCTTTCGCGACTCAGGTTAAATATATATGAGTCACTTAGATAAATTAAAAATGTTGTTGTTTGGCTTTTTTTTTTTTTTTTTTAGTATTTTATTTGTTCCTGAGTAAATCGGTTTGGCTGAGATTAAAGTTATAGTTTTTACACAGCTGAATAAACGTCAAGCAGACAGCTGATTATCAGAAGTGTGAGATGCTGGAGAATATACTCCGGTGTCCTGTTATATTTTAGATAGCAAGGAGTTTATTAAACTTTACCAAAACAATCTGCAAATTTCATTAAAATTGAATAAACTATCATCTTGTCTTTATTTTTAGTTAGCACCTTAAAAGCTTAAAGCTGTAAGCTAATGATAGTTATATAAGAGCAGATGCTGCTGGTGCAATAAGCTGTAGTTTTACGTCCAGTGGATGATGATCTGATTAGTCGACTAATCGCATAAATAATCGGTGACTAGTCGACTATCAAAATAATCGTTTGTGGCAGCCCTACTAGAGAGTAATATTTTATCAATAGTTTTAAAATATTAAAGTGAGCAATCAAAAGACACTTCACAGCAAAAACAGTAATAAAATATGACATATAACTTGTGAATGTTGTTGGTGGTGATGTGACACTGCTAGTGATAAACCCCTAAGAAGATGAAATGTATGTAGAATCAGAATCATTACTTTGACAGGATTTAATTTAAGGTGACATATTGCACCAAAGAAAAAACAAAAACCAGTCAGCTAAATGATATGTGTAAGAAGGCCTACCGAGCGGTATGGTATCCCAGTGGAGACGGCAGGTCTACTTGGTACAGGTGCATTGCTGGATTCCTAAGGAAACATTTACATCAAGAACGACTGTTACCTACCTACCAAATAAATAAATAGAGTTGTATGATGTTCGATCTCTGTCTGCTGCCTACCAAATGAAATAATTGAGGACTAGCTAAGTAATTTAGCTTTGCTAGTTTTGCTAACACTGCTATCAACCCGTCCAAAAGGCTATATAATAAACTTACCAAGTGCTGCGGCGTTTGTGAGGTCGAGGGTGCACTACCGCTGAATCGTTAGATGGCCGACAACGGCTCTTTCAATGTTTTCAGCTAAATCGCTGGACATGCTGGTAGGGAATAAGTGAAGCAGCTCATGGCAGTCAAAAGTGACCGTGAGAGGAGCGCAAACACAGAACCTGACCACGACCGGCACACTTTAGCGCGGGAGGTTTTCTTGAAGCTTTTATTTTGGTATTTCCGTTGACCCGTACAATAAATTTGCATATTAGCTAAATATTTAGTTTCCAGTAACATTTAGATTTAACATTTAACATTTAGAGTTATATATAATATTTAGATTTAACATTTGGATTTATATATAACATTTAGATTTAACATTTAACATTTAGATTTATATATAATATTTACACTTAACATTTACATTTAAATATAATATTTACATTTAAATATAATATTTAGATTTAACGTTTAAAATTCTGTTTTAAATATAAAAAGTTACAACTATTTTACTAAATGTTGTAAAAAATGACTCGAAAAAACATGTTTTTGTAAGTTTTAGAACTAAATGTGGAAAAATGTTGCCGTTAATTTCGGCATGTTTCAGTTTACAAACGGCGCCCCATAGAGCAGGGGTGTCGAAGTCCAGTCCTCGAGGGCCGGTGTCCTGCAGGTTTTAGATAATTCCCTGGGTCAACACACCTGAATCAAATGATTAGTTCATTACCAGGCTTCTGGAGAACTTCAAGACACGTTGAGGAGGTAATTTAGCCTTTAAATCAGCTGTGTTGGATGAAGGGCACAACTAAAACCTGCAGGACACCGGCCCTCGAGGCCTGGACTTCAACACCTGTGGTCTAGACTCTAGAGCAGGGGTGTCAAACTCAAATACACAGTGGGCCAAAATTCAAAACTGGAACAAGGTCGCGGGCTAACATTAATATTTATTGAAAAAAAAAAAATCTTCCTCCAGATTTAAGAATGAATCTCTTCTTATGGACTCAAACAAGTTTTGCTGAAAAACTGAATATGGAACAAGCAAAGCTTAATACTAAACAATATATATATTTGCTGTATAATACCAGTAGGCCAGCTCTAATAATAATTTGGTATGGCTTCGCGGGCCAAATGTAATTAGGCTGCGGGCCAGAGTTTGACACCTATGCTCTAGAGTCATCAGCTCATATGTGTCCAGCCTTCTGTTTCTGTGTTGGACTAAATTAAAAATCTATTAACAGTGAACTTTTACACAGAATCTGATTTATAGCATTACAATAGATTATTGTAAAGCTGGTTTTTCAGGTTTATTTAGTGTTAGTCAGATAAACTGTTCAACTTTTGCCCAGCCGCTCCCTCTGTTCTTTTTTGCTAGGTAACAGTGAACATATATATAAATATAAATATAGACTAAAAAATATAAAATGCAACAGCCGAGATCGAAATACACTAAGTGATAAATGCAGGCCTGGTCTATCAAAATGTTCTTTTTTTTTAAAATCAGGTTCGTACAGCTGTTGTTGGGCTAGAACATCTTAGTTGCAATGTAGAAATTAAGTTACCTTTTAGCTATTAGCTTGTTATTATCAAATTGCTTTAACCATGAGCCATTTATTTTTCCCTGAGTCTCTTCCTCTCTCTACCTTATTCGTTAACTACACCTTCCTCTGTTTCTTCCTCACTCTCTTGTTGGGACTGCTGGTCCTCTTGCGCTCTCCATGGCTAATGCTGTGCCTCTATTCTGAGAGGCACATAAATAATTTTTTGCAAATGTTGCATTTTAAGGAGACAATTATTTTGAGCAAACAAAATTCATTTCAGTGTTTGCTATTATACATATACACACACAATAACTGCCATTCTCGCTCAGTTGTTGGCATTTGCTCTTGCTCAGATCTCTGCTCTGTGTGCTCTCAGTATGTCGCTTCTGCTTTCAACATCTCTGTTCCCTGCACACTCAACTTCTGCTCTTCTTCTGTGGTGGGCCATCAGTGTCTAATTGCTAAATAGATTAATTGAATTATGTAAATCAATAAATCATATTCAATTCCTTTTAATGATCACTCCTTATTTAACTGTTTTTATACATCTTAGAGCACAAATAGGAAACTCAGAATGAGGCCAGTCATTTCATGGACAATTTTTATTTGAAAATCACTCCCATTCACTTTTTAGACTCTTTAACTCTTTACACATGTCACATCAGAATTTTGAAAACAGACCTGATTTGCTTGACACAGTAATATATAAAGACAGCTATATTTTTGTTCAGTCAGCACAAACTTCTACAGGCCATAGTCATAGTCTGGTTTTCCATCAACGAAGGGCTTGAAGAAGGCCTTGTGGGCATCTACGCTGTGTATTGTGGCTTTGACAGCTGGATCTTCCAGCATGCGCTCTGTCCACATCTTCATCTCAGGTGTGCCATCCAGACAGCTAGGAGACAAAAGTAAATTACAGCATGTGAACCCACATTTGTTTGCAAAACATCCAGCAGACAGGAAATAAATATAAGATATTCAGTAGATGCTACAAAGGAAGAAAAGCTCAAATTAGATATTAAATTGTTACTTTAGTTGTGTTACAGTTTTGCAGATTGGGCACTGTTATTTCTTCATTTGAAAGGAAGAAAAATAAGTCCACATGGAAGAGGTAAACCTTTATGGAACAACAAGATCTGGAAAACCTACTGTTGCAGCTCAAAGACCTCCAGTCTCTCAAACCACGGCCACATCATGTAGTCAATCATTGTTATGGAATCACCACCAAAAAACTTGATCTTCTTGTTAACGAGGTCCTAGAAATTGAATATTACTTTCATTAGAGTTGCATTTAATACTCTAAAATAACCAGGTATAGATAATCTTAATAATCCTTTGATTAGTGATTATGATTGGCAAGCAAAGTTGCAAGCACACTCATTCACACACAGTCTTTCAAATTATATGTTTATGTGTAAAGAAACTAGAAGCCTCAATTGTGCCACCTACCTCGTTCAATTTGGAAAGCTTTTCTTTCAGTTCAGCTTCCAGTCCTGAGACATCCTGACCATTCTTTCTCCCTGATGAGATCCTGTAAAAATATCCTATCATCTAAAACACTGACATTAAACTGATTATTTGGTGATTAAAAAAATATATATAAAGATTTATGTGCAAGTTTCCATGTGACCTACTTTGGAAAAATACTCCAGCATCATTCTTTGCTTTAGCAAAAGGAGAAGAAGGAAGCAGCTGCTTTTCAGGGTAACCTTCATCCAACTATTCGCAGGTGATCGGTTACTCATATATCAACTCACCAGCAGGTGTCTCTAGTGTCGGGACAATCCCAAATGGATTCTTTTTAAGGTACCACTCAGGCTTGTCTGCCAGATGGACATTTATGATTTCATGCCTGAAACACAAAAACAGGTTGCACATACGTGTTTAAGTAAAGGTTAAGATTGTCATGACTTTCCATTCGTAAAGTAAAGCAGAATAAAAAGTAGCCTTACTTGATTCCTTTGGCTTTCAGCACTAATCTGGCCCTCTGGGCAAAAAGGCAGAACCTCATGCTGTAAACTTTGATGCACCCTTTAGGGACTGGGCCAGGTGCAGCACTACCTGAGGGAAACAAAAAACCTTCATCCATAAGAAAAAGCAGCTTGGAGAAGAAGTTAACTTGTGTTTTCAGGCCAGTAATGCAACATTTTAAAATGCTGAATTGATTTAATGTATCCATTGTGCTTCCCATGGAATATAGGAATCATTAGGAAAGCACAAAATTCACACAATGTACAATAAATTAAAGGAATTTTATAGTTGTCAGTTTGGAACATGTTGCTTCCACAAGGGCAAAGTGAATTTTATATTTGTTATTAGCAGGTGGGCCCCATGTTTATAGATAAATGTAATGTAAGGATTTTAAATCGTTACAATACATTCCTATTTTAATTTTACACAACATCCCAAGATTTTTGGAAACGAACTGTGTATAAAAATGTGAAAAGAGCACCTTCATTAACATTACAAATACCTCCATGGTAATATTTATATACTGTAGACTTTAAATGGATGTTGTATATTTACATATTTGTACCCTTTCTTTAGCAGGAAGAAGTAATTTTCTGACATCTGTGTGTTTTTAGAGAAGCCACGGTGTGTCACTATTTGTTCTGTCGTTTTCAGTCGCATGCTTTTAATCATCACGAATAATATCAATATTGACCTAATTAAAATGCATGGCTTTGTAAAACTGCAACTACACCCTCACCACAAGCTAGGTAAGGGAACACGACAGAACTCAGGGAGCAGAACGGTTCAGGGAACGGAACAGCGCTTACTGCACTTCAGAGGCTTCACTTAACGCAGTAATATCTTAAAGTCTTACCTTTAGCGAGATGCTTTTCAGCAGACGCGTTGGCACCTGAAGTAATGAATGAGACAAAAAGAAGATGGGCTGTGAAGACTGAGCTCAGATTTTCACGAGTGAATAGTGTGGCTGAAGTTCTGAATTTATACACCGCGATGTGCGTGTATGAGAAGTGTGTGTTGTTCTTAGAAAGAGGACTCTTTTTCCCAGAAAGCTAAACAAGCCATACGTGTTTTCTCTGTTTCTGGTTGTGTAGGTTATTATCATGAACTTTAACATTTGAAATCCTACATTAGACCTGTAGAGAAATGAGGTGTGTCAGTCTGAAAATTGACCTTGATGTGTATTTTCTGGAACATTAATGCAAAAATGTTCCCAGTGTGTACTTAGAAATGATGCTCCAGACCAGAAAACTGGTAAAAACCTCAGATTTTATAGAGGTGCTCATACTTGCTGATGATCAATATATTTAATAGCAGCACCTAGCTGCTACTTATATCTTAATTCCTGTGGAGGCAGTGTACAACAGTGTACATTCTTTTTTGTGATGCACGTGTGGGAATCACGTGTTGGATGAATTCTCTGAACTTCGGGCTGAAGTGTGTTTGTGTAGGCTAAAATAACAATCTTAGAAATAATTCCTTGACTAATCTATTACAAAACACATATTGCATACATGACCCTGCTTTCTACAAAGTATTTATTACCTTATTTCTTATGAATTTGCAGTAAAGAGAAACCACATTGTCCACTGTGACAGGCTGTGCTCTTCTGATTCAGTCATATAAAGATCATTATTGTAATAGACAATACTCATGTCAACAGTGACCCAGCTGGTCTACATTTACACCATCAGGACAGATTATGTAATGCTCATAATGACTTTGCAAATACATCACTCCCTTACTTGACATGCAGACGGGAGGAGCCAGGGATCGAACCACTAACCTTCAGATCAGCAGGTGACCTGCTCCGATCCCTGGCTCCTCCTGTCTACATGTCAAGTATCCTTGGGCAAGATACTAAGTCCCCAAATTGCTCTCCGATGCTTCCATCAGAGTATGAATGTGTCTGAATGTATTTAGGAAGCACTAAGAGTAGAAGAAAGTGCTTGGTTGAATGGGTGTGATTGGGTGAATGTGGCATGTTGTATAGAGCGTTTTGAGTACTCTGGGAGAGTAGAAAAGCACTATATAAGAATCAGTCCACTTACCATTTAACAAAGATGACTGGTGGCGCGGGACACAGCGGCCACTCTGGACCAAATAGTGCTGTCTTGGTGGTTCATTTCCATTGCACTGTCTTGTGTCTCTATCGTCCTGTTCTGTATAGTCATGCACTGTCTTGCCTTTTCTATTTTTCAATTTTGCACATTCCACTTTACGCAGTCCTGTGTTTGTCTGTTATGTGTCATCTGTAGCACCAGGGTCTTGGAGGAATGCTGTCTCATTCCACTCTGTACTTTACCACTGTACATGGTTCAAATGACAATGAAAGCCACCTGAACTTGAACATCAACATCAACATGACTAACCATGACATTGCAACAATGCTGCCCCTTTTGTTTCCTTCTGACATTCCTCCCTTTATTTGCTTGAGTCAACACACCTTAATTTGATTCAGGTGTGTTGACCCTGGGTATTATCTAAAACCTGCAGGCCACCGGCCCTCGAGGCCTGGACTTCGACACCACTGAACTAAAAGTGGAATATTACTGCCTGCATCTGCTGTATGACCGAGGCAGCAAACAGTCTTCCTTTGTTTTAGCTTTCACACATGGATCAAAAATGTTAGTGGAAAAGTACACGACACACAATGATTGTGCTTACTATTATTGCATTTTATTGACAGTGTTGAACTCAAGGAACAAGGTCTGTTCCAGTCCAGCTCTCTTCGTCTCCACTCGACTGCTTTCACTATATAGAGAAAAGGAAAGAGACACCGTGATCAGTCAATCGCCACCACCTGTAACTCACCTGCCTCCTGGTACCGCCCCCTTGAGCTCACTGCACCACTCCTCCCCTGCAGCTGAGCTAGGGACCACACCTCCACCACAGCTAGCAAAAGAGATGTGCATAAAGCGCATTCAAATTCCTCCCCGAGTGGTTCATAACCCCACAAACAGCTCTCCACACCATTGCTGGGTGTGTCAGCATAGATGCCCCCTCATTAGGTTTACTGGCTAATGCACAACAGGTGTGCTAGTCACCTCACCTGACACTGCTGCAGCTGAACCCAAAACCACACCCCACTATGACAAGGAGAAAAGTACTGACACGTATACAAGACTGAAGGAGGAAAAATGGAAGCAAGGAAACAGAGACATGGAATCAGTGGGGAATACTGGAGTAACAATACGAATAGGAGCCAGTCATCTAAGAAATAACAAATCAAAGCTAAAAAAAAAAAACCATCACAACGACCCTGGACCATGACATTTTGTCAGCATGGTTGGGTTTGTGTTGACGTTATAGAGGCAGCTCTCCCCCTGCATGGATGCATGCAATTAATCTTGTTTTTGTGTTTATGGAAACAGTTTAAGGCAATTTTTAATTTAAGATATTGAATACTGCCATTAGATGGTAAATGTGTATTTATTACATTTTAATAAACATAGTAAATGTGTAATATTGATTTAACATAGATAGTATTGATGCTAACAATGAATGAACTGGTCTAAACATCAGGAGAGATTATGTAACACATATTCATAATGAATTGGCAAATATGTTGCTCCCTTTCCTTACATTGCCTAATACACAAACATGACTTATCGTCACAGCAAGCTGACATAGTTCAGATGGATATATAAATGCTTCCCGGCACAGGACAGTTAAAGATCCGTCACTCTCTCTCTCTCTTCATATTTGTGGTTCTTTCGTGTGTGTTGCAAGTTGCTGGACTGTGATGGAGCGCTGGCAGGGAAGAGTGGCGCTGGTGACCGGCGCCTCGGTTGGGATTGGGGCGGCAATAGCGGTAGAGCTGGTCCGGCTCGGAATGAAAGTGGTGGGCTTTCAGTTCAAAACAGGTTTGTTTTGAAATGAAAACTCCTTTTCAGCAAAGAGCAACAACTGCATTTTTTTAAAAGTGTTTTTTTGTGTGTGTGTTTTTTCATTTGTTTTGTTTGTTGTTGGGGCATATGCATACTCATAGTTTGATGATTATGTTGATACAGCAAAAATGATGAGAGGCTGGACAGTAGCCGATTTTATGGCAGTTAAATAAACCTGCAGAACGAGCTTTGCAACACATAATCCACTGTAAGACTGAAATGAACTATAAGTCTTTGTAAAGTTTTTTTTTCTTTTACTGCCGTTATACAGTATTATAATATTGCATGCTGACTGTTTGGTAAATCAGATTCAATGTAAAAGTTCACTGCTAATAGATTTTCAGTTAAGTCCAGCACAGAAACAGAAAGCTGGGCAAAAATTAACTGACAACACATGAAGGATTTAGAGTTTAACGGCTTGAAGAATATTTGTATATTATGCAAGTCCTGGTTTCAACTGTCTTTGTTTGTTCTCTCGATATAGCCAAACAAAATGAATCTGTATGATAATGAATATAATGCATGTATTTATAGATATAGCACTTTTCAAAACCCTTCTTTGAGGATCAACAAGGTGAGAAACATTGGTAACTAAACTGCGGAATAAACTGTGGGGAAAATTACAGAGGTTTTTTTAAAATAACAATTTGAAATGAACTGTAAAGTAAAGGACTTAAAAGCAGGACTCAGCCCAGGTTGAATGATAGAAAACACAAACAATATGACAAAGACTACAAGAAGAAGGACTGGACTATTTGTACACATCCAGCAGCTTAACTGTTTACAGTCTAAAGTTTTCCACATATGAAATGAGTGATCTCCCTTGTGAGGGTCTCGGTTATAATATACTGTCAGAATGTTTTCATGTTAAAATAGTTTTTGTTTTTTAAGGTACTGTACAGCAGGCTTGGTGAACCAGTGAGGGCAGGATGTGTTCAGACATGGGATTTCCAGTTTTGGACAAATTACTGAAATGAGTTGTGAAATACAAGCTCAAAACTTAAAGCAAATCTTAAACATATTTACAGTAACCATTTGAAGGGCAGTCTTATACAACACTAATGTTATTTTGAAGCTGAACCTCTGTCATCGTTTCCTTTTTGGTTTCAGAAACTGGCAACAGAGTGTCGGAGCGCCGGCCACCCTGGTGTTTTGGTCCCATTCAAGTGTGACTTGAGCAAAGAGGAGGAGATTCTGGCCATGTTTGCAGCGATCAAGGAACAGCACAAAGGCGTGGACGTCTGCATCAACAACGCTGGCTTGGCTCACCCAGAGCCGCTGCTAAATGGCAAAACCAACAGCTGGAAGAACATGATGAATGTAAGAGCTCAGAAATGTTTTAGAAAATCTGCAGCTGTGTGAAAGTTGAGTAATGGCTTCCCCAGCAGAACACTGAAGTGAACTTCAATGATCACTCTAACGTTGACTCATCCGTAGTTTGTAGAATAAGCTAAGACAGAACTTTTATCACCGTAGTAGGTAAATTACTACAACAGAAAACAATCGGAAAACAATCCAGCTCATAATATCACAAAACTAAATAGCTGAGAAAGGTAAAAAAATAAATAAATAAATAAATAAAAAATACACAAAAGTGGGTAAAAAAAATTATATTGAAAAAATACAAGAAATTTGTTGATTCAAAATATTGTCGTTACTATTTTCTGCAGTTTTTGCAGTTATTTAATCTAAACAAACTATGCAAAATTTTGCTTTTTTATATTTTGAATATTTAAATTTTGATGTTTAATGTCACTGTCATGGAGAAAATTTTCAGCTGCAGCAGACTTATATATGACAGACAGGAAAAAAAATATTTCAATGTAAATAAACCAGTGTGACCAGTTTTCCAACAAGTCATCCATTAATCACACTGTAAATCACATTTTGTGTAAAAGTTCACTGTAAATAGGTGGGGTACATTATGCTCAGTTTAATCCATCCCAAAAACAGGAAGTATTCTTCAACCGAACTCATGAATCATCTGAATTACAAAATTGTTACACAATTTGACAAAACTCAGAGTTCAAAAGGTACACAAGTGGCCAAAAACTACTTAATGCTTCTTATGCACAAGAAACAACAAGTCATTTGGAAAGTGTTGATTTTCCTGGTTGTTTATTTCACTGCTTGGTTTCTTACAGGTGAACGTTCTTGCACTGAGCATCTGCACACGGGAAGCTTATCAGTCAATGAAAGAGAGAAACGTGGACGATGGGCACATCATAAATCTCAACAGGTGCAGTTTTATTTGTTGATGAATAATGATGGGGATTTGTGAAGTCTGTTGACTTAATCATCAGAAAAATATCTTGACCATTACCATCATGATTGTCCAGGACTCTTTAAACCCTTTTCACATCAAATATTTGGTTAACAGGAAAAGCACAGATGGTGGTATTAACAATACTGCTAGCTCTTTGACATGGAGATTATTATCAAGGCAAGACACTGTTAGGCCTTTTACACATATTTTCCACTGTTATTGTTCTTTTTTATCTTATTCATATCCCCTGGTCTGACCTGATGTAGACTTGTGAGAGTTTCCTAACACAGGCTAGATTTTTTTAAACCTTAAAGCAGCACCCAGTGAAAGTACAAGGGGTCTAGTACCACATCTTACTGTACAAAATGGATTATGCTGAAAGGTAATTTATGGACTTTTTAGTCCAGTTACACCAAATTACATGTTGGCTACAGCATAAGCTTCTTTTACCCAACATGCACAACACCAAATCCTGGATCAGACAATAGAATAAAGCCACCATTGTGTATTTACCTATTTATTTTATTTGTTATACTGTTAAAAAGGTCTGTAGCTCTCTGTTATTAAAACATTTAGGAAGCAAAAAGAGTCAAACCCCATGTCAGGAGTTCACTAGTATAATAATTAGTTTAATTAACTGTTAATTTGAAAAAAGTGCCAGACAGTAGTGAAAAATGTCTATCACAATATCCTAAAACCTAAAGTGTCATTTTCATTTTATTTAATTGACCAACCAGCAATTCAGAACCTAAATATGATTGGGGATTTTTCTCATATGAAGATCTGAGATCAGATCACTGTATCAGTCTTGGTAAATGCTGATTTGGTAACAGCTTGTAAACCTTCTGTTGCAGCGTGTGTGGACATCACGTCTTACCTGTTGCTGATCTGCATTTCTACACCGCCACCAAGTATGCTGTGACTGCTCTGACTTAGGGCCTGAGACAGGAGCTGCGTGCAGATAAGACCCATATCCGAGCCACGGTGAGTATTTAAAAGACACTAATTGACTCCAAATGTGTCTTTAATACCAAGATCGGCTGCTTTGAGACACATACACATTGTTTACTGAAATTTCCATTTTTGTTTTTTCTCAGTGCATTTCTCCTGGTTTAGTGGACACAGAATTTGCAGCACGGCTCCACAGTGAAAATCCCGAGAAAAAAGATGGGATATATGCTGCGTATAAGGTAAAACCATTAATCCTACCGTTTGTGTACTGTTGATTTGATTACTCAGATAAAAATAATTTAAGCATTTTTTCACTTCTTTGACAGTCTTTGGAAGCAAAAGATATCGTCAGTGCTATCGCATATGTGCTCAGTGCTCCTCCTCATGTTCAGGTTTGTAATTTTCACTTTTACAACCGTTTTTTGACTCATTGGATTTTGCTCTGCAACATTCTTAATATCACAAGTTTACTTATAATAATAAAGCATTATTTAACTTTTCTTTCAGATTGGAGACATTCACATTGAAGCTGTGTAGCACAAGTCACTGAAGTTGTTCCCTCGGCAACTGCAATATTTTTGTGGCCTTCCTGTTTTCAAAATGGCCTCTGAGGATGTTACTATCACTGTGTGTTTCTTCAGCCTCTTTGACAAGTTCCATCATGTGCTCTCTCATATAATCTTATGTCTTAACTACATTTATCAGGGCTGAAACATTTGTACTGAAAAGTTTGAATGTATGAAATAAAATGATTTTCAGGGGACATTTATTGCGCTCCAGTATTTATTATTAATATATAGAGGATATTTCATTTAAAAAACAGTTTATGATGGAAAGAATTCAACCAGTATAAAGTATAAAACAATAAAAAATTCTGAAATATACATTTAACTATCCGACATAAATCCCTTGGGTTTATTTCAGGACAGGCAGCATAAAAATCTACTAAATTAAATATCCCAAATTTTATTCTATTGCCTTTATTCTGAAAATACTAAAATAACAATAATATAGAATATATATATTCTATATTATCCATCCATCCATTTTCTTTCGCTTATCCGGGGTCAGTTCGCGGGGGCAGCAGCCCAAGCACAGAAGCCCAGACCTCTCTCTCCCCAGCCACCTCCTCCAGCTTATCCGCGGGAACGCCAAGACATTCCCAGGCCAGCCGAGAGATCACCTGATGAAGCCAACAGAACCACATCATCTGCCAAACGCAGAGATGACATCCTGAGACCACCGAAGTGAAAGCCTTCCGCCACTTGGCTATGCCTAGAAATTCTGTCCATAAAAAAATAAGGACAGAATGGCCTGTAACAATGGGCCAGACACTCCATACTCCCGGAGCACCCCCCACAGGACCCCACCAGGGACACGGTCAAATGCCTTCTCCAAGTCCACAAAACAGATGCAGACTGGTTGGGCAAACTCCCATGCGCCCGATGGACTTTTTGTGTGGATGCTTTAAGCATCCACACTATTGAGTTCCTCTTGGGACTTCCGTACACTTTTTGGCACTTAAATACTTCCACAATTTTCAGCCGATTTTCACCGTTCAAATTTTAAACTATTCTGCTATTTCTGCTAATGATGGCTATGTCTTTTGGTATTTTTCACTATTATACTTTTTAAAATATTAAGCTTAATTTGTCCCATTGAAATGAATGGGAAACTTCTGCAATTCTGCTAAAATTTGCTTGTTTTTGAAACTTAACTACTTCCTCATATTTTCATGTAGAACAACCATTCAAACTTTAAAATGTTCTCAAATTATTGGGCTATTCAGGTATGATTCAGCTTTTTCAACTCTTTTACCGTTTTACTTTTATGCCTCTTAAAGTTTTCAGTTGCAAAATTGTGATTTTTCACAAAATACATGCGTTGTTATGGTTGCTATGCACTTGGCTTCCAGTGTGCCACTGAAGGTTTTGCAGTCTTCTCTTCATGTCCGAACAACTTCTTGCTACTTGCTCAATTTTCACTCAACTTCCACAAAGTATACATCAAAACGTAGGTATTTTTGCTGGCTTTCCGAAAATGTCACTATCATTGTTGTGCGATTTATAGAATTTTGGCAAATCTCCTCAGACCAACACAAAGTTGCAAAACTCTCCATAGAAAGTCAATGGCGAGCTTGTTCAAAATCACCGCCTGATTTCTGTAATGAGAGGCATATTCGAATCGTCATATCTCCTTAACGAAGCGAAGTTAAGACATGAGGCTTGTCCCAGTATATCTTCAGACACTCCTGACGCTCACAATTCAAGAATTATTTTCTCACCTATTACCGTTCTGAAATGAGTTAGACTTGTTTGAGGGTAGGAAATTCGTCCTTCGCTCAGATTTCTTCAGATTTCAAACTCTGGAAATGAACCACTTTTTTCTCTCGTCATATCTTTTTAATGGATTTCCACAAGTTATTACATTTTAGCAAAGTTCCTTTGCTTCTGCAAAGTTTTTACAATTTCTGCAACTTTTCAGCTTTTTCAGCTAGTTTTTGCATACAGCTTCAGCTTTAAAGCATCCACACAGCATTTTCGCAGGAAATGCAAATTTTTCTAGTTATCTGTTGCGTTCAAGCAAAACAAGAAAACAGACAGTGATTATGTTGGCCCCAGGGATTCTTTTAGGTGTCTCCTCCACTGATATTGTTCCTCTTTGTACACTGTTTACTGTGTCTCTCACTTGATCTTGTTTTACCTGATCTAGACATGTGAATTGCCAAATTATAACTCCGCAGTTTGGATTTTTTAAAACCTAAAAGCAGCACCCAGAGAAGATGCAGGAGTCTCGTACCACCTTGTTACTGTATGAAATTGTGCAGAAAAGACCAGCATTCGAGCCACAGTCACAGTTAAAGTACACCCCAAGCTGCTATGAGATACATATACATTGCTTCCTTCAGCTTCCTCACTATTCACCTTTTTTGTGCATCTCTCCTGCTTTACTGGACACAGAATTTGCATCACGGCTCCACAGTGACAATCCTGTGAAAAAAGCTCCTACATTTCATGTACTGTTTATGTTATTAAACCACATTTCACCTCCTGTATCCAAGGTTCAACTCTCTTTTCCACCCTGTTACAAAATTTCCCGGGTAGGGGAAATAACAACAAATTCTTTTGAAAATATTTTTTTATTATATTAGCGTCAAATTTTCAGGACAACATCAAAAAGTTCTTTCATGACCAGTTTGATAGCACTTTGTTAAATGTAATAAAGAAATAAAAAAAATGCCAGTAGAATATATGACAGGGTCACATGGTGCAACTTCTCAAAGACACTAAAAAACACAGTGACGGTAACATCCTCACAGACTGTCATAAGAGGTAGGTCACAATTAAACATGCGACAGAGGAAGTGCATCATGTTCCAGCATTTTTAAGAAGAAGACAGTTAACTCTTGGACAAATTTCCTTATTGTTTCTTTCCGTATTCTGTAAATTGATCTTGCTGTGTTGAGTAGTCAGATGAGTCGATCACACCACCTTAATGTGAAGACTACCCTGGTCCTGGAGTTGCTGGGGCAACAAAAGCTGCATGACACCTACTGTATAGCTTCGAGCAGAAGTTCTCCAATCTGAAAGAAAAGTTATGTGAATGTTATATGATCATCTTAAATTATTATAAGGAAAGTGTTGTTATTTAAAATGCTAAAGAGGAAAGTTCAAAACAGAAAGGACTGAAAATAAAGAGAAAAATCACAAACCTGAACATGAGGAGGGGCACTGAGGACGTACGTGACAGCACTGGCAATGTCTTTTGCTTGCAGAGCCTGTTAGAGAAGTGAAAAGTGTGTCATTTGATTTTATCTGAATGATCATGTCAACCCTCCACAAACTGTAGGATTAATAATTTTACCTTATATGAGGCATATATGCCAGCCACTTCATCAGGATTGTTGGCCCGTGATACAAATTCTGTCACCACTAAACCAGGAGAAATGCTCTGCAAAAGGAGATAATGATTAAAGAACTGTAGGATCTACTGTGCATGTGTCTCACAGCAGCTTATACTTGTGTTAACTGCACTTTTCCAGTTGGTTACAGTGTGTTTTAAAGCCTTACTGTGGCTCGGATATGACTCTTTTCAGCGCGCAGCTCCTGTCTCAGGCCCTCAGTCAGAGCAGTTACAGCGAACTTGGTGCCGGTGTAGAAATGTAGATCAGCAAAATCAAAGACATGATGTCCACACAAGCTGCAACAGGAGTTTTATAAGCCATGAACGAACAAATTCATTTTAAACTATTACTAGTACTTTTTTCAGATTAACTAGCAATTAAAGTAATCATTGCCCTAGTAAAGTCCTTAAACAAAGATCTGTTATTTCCCTTCTTAAATCTTGTAATAATGATGTGATTACAAAATAATTCTGATCTACAAACATTTTCCACAATAGAAAAAATCAAATCAATAAATAATGATTACTGCATTTCATTTAGTGGCTCGAGGTTTAAGTGAACGAAGCACGGTCTGTTGCATTAGGAAACATGTTTTTGGTGTCACTGGACCAAAAGCCCATAAATGATCTTTATCCATATTGTAATTTTTATAGTAACAAGTGGTACTATATTCCGCACCTCCTCTAAGCTTGTTTTTGGGTTTCAGAAAATCTAGTCTATGTTAGGAGAATTTGGCTTCTTGCAGGTCTACATCAGTTCAGAGCAGGGGAGATTTATCAGACAAGAAACACAAAGAGGAACAACATCAGTAGAGAAAATACAGAAAGACATACCCTGGCAAGACAGATTTAATCGGTCTAAATCTGTCTTGCCCAGGAAAGACAGATTTAAACATCGTTGTGTGTTGCATTATTTGGCTTGAATTCAACAGATAATCATCTCTATGCATAAGAACCATGAGTATTGTTAATGGTACCATCTTTGCTTTTCCTGTTAGCCAAATGTGTGCTTTGAAAAAGGTCTGTTGAGTCATGTTGCTACAGGATGGTCTTAATCAGACTAAATGATGATTAGAATCATATTATGACATTTATGTGACATTTAAATCGACAGATTTCAAAGTTCTGTCACTTTCTATTAGCAAGTAAAACTGCACCTGTTTATGTTTATGATGTGCCCATCGTCCACGTTTCTCTCTTTCATTGACTGATAAGCTTCACGTGTACAGATGCTCAGTGCAAGAACGTTCACCTGTAAGAAACCAAGCAGAGAAATAAACAACAAAGAAAATCAAAATTCTCCAGGGGAGTTGTTTGCCTACTTTCGTGGAACTTTTCAACTTTCTGAGTTTTGTCCTATTGCACTTATTTTAACAAACTATGTTGTTTTGCAGGATTTTAGGACAACAACTTTGTAATTCAGATGAGAGTCATGACTTTGGTTGTATCAGACTTTCTTTTTTTGTGATGGATTATACTCAGCAGAATGGGATTTAATGGATGACTTGTTTGGAAATGGTTATACTGGTTCATTTACATTAAAATAAACTTTCTTTCTCTCTGTCTAATATAAGCCTAATACAGCTGAAAATTTTCTGCATGATAGTAAGTTTAGTTCTGTCCAAATTTCTGTTTTTGATATGGACTAAATTGAAAGTTTCATGTGTCATATTCTAAAAACTATGAACAAATCAACTTAAAACTGATCATTTAATTGCTCTTCTGGGAAACCACTCCTGTGAACGCTTCTTTCAAACAGAACTGCAGATAATTTTTTCTAAAATAACTCTGAGCTCTTACATCCATGATGTTCTTCCAGGCACTGGTTTTGCCACTTAGCAGTGGCTCTGGATGAGATAAGCCAGCGTTGTTGATGCACACATCCACACCTTTGTGCTGCTCTTTGATCGCTGCGAACATGGCCAGAATCTCCTCTTCTTTGGTCAAGTCACACTTGAAAGGAACCAAAACACCAGGGTGGCCGGCACTCTGACACTCTGCTGCCAGTTTCTGAAACCAAGAAGGGAATGATGACAGAGGTTTAGCTTCAAAATAACTCTGCCCTGTAATTACTGTAAATTTGTGGATTTCAGTTTTCATAACACAGCTGATCAGTAACTTTGTACAACACTGGAAGTCAGATTTTTGTCTCCAACTGCAAAAACATTCTTCTCACTGGGTCTCAACTCATGTCTGAACACATCCTGCCATCAGCTGTTTCATCAGATCTGCTGCACAGTAACTTATCTTTCTATCTCAAAAGCAACAAGATTCCCTGGGTCAACACACCTGAATCAAATGATTAGTTCATTACCAGGCTTCTGGAGAACTTCAAGACACGTTGAGGAGGTAAATTAGCCTTTAAATCAGCTGTGTTGGATGAAGGGCACAACTAAAACCTGCAGGACACCGGCCCTCGAGGCCTGGACTTCAACACCTGTGGTCTAGACTCTAGAGTCATCAGCTCATATGTGTCCAGCCTTCTGTTTCTGTGTTGGACTAAATTAAAAATCTATTAACAGTGAACTTTTACACAGAATCTGATTTATAGCATTACAATAGATTATTGTAAAGCTGGTTTTTCAGGTTTATTTAGTGTTAGTCAGATAAACTGTTCAACTTTTGCCCAGCCGCTCCCTCTGTTCTTTTTTGCTAGGTAACAGTGAACTTATATATAAATATAAATATAGACTAAAAAATATAAAATGCAACAGCCAAGATCGAAATACACTAAGTGATAGATGCAGGCCTGGTCTATCAAAATGTTCTTTTCTTTTTTAATCAGGTTCGTACAGCTGTTGTTGGGCTAGAACATCTTAGTTGCAATGTAGAAATTAAGTTACCTTTTAGCTATTAGCTTGTTATTATCAAATTGCTTTAACCATGAGCCATTTATTTTTCCCTGAGTCTCTTCCTCTCTCTACCTTATTCGTTAACTACACCTTCCTCTGTTTCTTCCTCACTCTCTTGTTGGGACTGCTGGTCCTCTTGTGCTCTCCATGGCTAATGCTAGCAACTGTGCCTCTATTCTGAGAGGCACATAAATAATTTTTGCAAATGTTGCATTTTAAGGAGACAATTATTTTGAACAAACAAAATTCATTTCAGTGTTTGCTATTATACATATACACACACAATAACTGCCATTCTCGCTCAGTTGTTGGCATTTGCTCTTGCTCAGATCTCTGCTCTGTGTGCTCTCAGTATATTGCTTCTGCTTTCAACATCTCTGCTCCCTGCACACTCAACTTTTTCTGTACATGGTTATAAATATGCCACAAAACCAACTAATTACAGACTTGAATTCAAAATGAGTGGCTGTTTTGGTCTCCAATCAGCTCGCTAGCCACTGCATTCAGGAAACACAAATGTAGCTAAATCCAGTGAAGTGGTTTGGTTTAAACTAGATTAAAACCAACATAAAAAATATATATTTTACAATCAAATAATTAGAAATACTAACCGAAAATGTTCTTAACTACACTATTATTTTGTGTCTATGTGGATAATAGCAAACACTGAAATACATGAATTCTGTACATGAATTTTGTACATGAAAATAATTTTCTACTCAAAATGTGACATTTGTTCTTGCAAAAATTATTTACGTGCGTTTAGAATAGAGACACAGAAATAAAGCCATGAGCTACAGCAGGCTCTTGTGAATGCCAGGGCTTTATAGCAGCTGTTTCTGGTACTACTGCACTGCTAAGATGTCGGTTAATTTGACACACTTTGCTGTATCTATTTCTTGTTTATTTTTCTCTCTTAGTTTTTTTTCCTCTTTTCTTTCTTCGTTTGTATCCCGCTTTATTAAAACTAACTCTGTTCTAGGGTGCGTAGGCGCACACGGAAAGTAGGAAGGGCCAGAGGCGTTAAGAGATTTGATTGAAAATTAAAATTGAACTAATGCAAACAAGAAGAAAAAAATCAGCCCCCTACAAATGCTTCGGCCCACAGGGAAAATACCCGGTATACCAGATTACCAGTCCAGTATTGTGCCAAAAAGTGATTGCCTGCCAAAAACTGATTTCCAATGTTCCCGTGTGTTTTTTACGTGTAATATCGTAACGTATGTTGCTAAATAGACTTTGGTGAACAGGTATTACAAAGGGGTTATATATAAAATTAAAAAATTACCTGTTTCTCAAGTATTTTTGTAACTGGTTATAATGTAACCAGTTACAATCAGCTCCCTTTTGTCACTTAAAATATGTTTACAGAACTATTTTTGCTTTTGTTGCAATTTCAGCTGTCCTCTTGGCCAGATTACTCTTAAAAGAGACATTTTTAAAGTCAACAGAATTTTTTTTTAAGTGCATAAATAAAGGATACATAAAAGTCACTGCCAAAAACTAACTGCGGCTACCTTGTTACAGGAATGTTGTTTGTTGCTCAAGATGACTTGATATCATTAATGAGGGATACATTTGAAATATGTTTCACATATTATAGACCAATAAGTTATTTATAGCAGTTTAAATACATTAATCAGTTTTTGCCAAACACCGCAGTTTTTGGCAGACAACCACTTTTTGGCACCGGCCCTGGATATAGGTCAAGATACTCTAGTTTTCACTTCAGAACAAACCTGGATTTTTGCGACGTCCCTGGCGCAGCCCACTACTTTCATACCGAGCCGGACCAACTCTACAGCTATAGCCGCCCCAATCCCGACTGAGGCTCCGGTCACCAGAGCCACTCTGCCACGCCAGCGCTCCATCACAGCGGTAACCTGCTACAAGCACGAAAGAAGCACAAATACGAAGAGAGAGAGCGACAGATCTTTCACTGTCCCGTGTGAGCATTTATGTATAGAGAGAGAAACATCTGAGTCATGTCAGTCCACCTTTTTCTCTCAAACAGCTACAGTTCCCCGCCCTGCAGGGAGGCTTTCAGCCAATCCTGTTGTCAGGTTTATGAAAACAGTTTGAGATAACTTTTACTCTGTGACACGTTACATCATCATTGTTAGAATGACAAACACGTGATGACCAAGTAAAAGCTAATTCTAAATGATGTAAACCGTGCGACGTGAACCTTACACCTTTATTACTGCCTGTTACTACTGTCAAAGCAATCTATGTTTATGGCTCCGAGCGTGCAGCGACAGTCCCCCAAGGCCTAGTTTATTGTTGAAGCTTAAAGACAACCTGTAAAATATTGTGGGTAATTTAAAGTTTTTTTCTGATTTTCATATTTGTTGTGACCTTGACCTTAACCTAACCTTAACCCAATTTTCACCAAAATTAAAGTTGGAACAGCTCGTGGTGTTATTGATATCTACCATCACACAAAAAATGTAATATGAGATTTTTCTGTTGTTAATTCAGTTTAGTTTGACTTAGTTATTTATTAGTTTCATTGTTAGTTTCTTTTTAGTTGTTACTGTATGGAGGGGTGTTACAGTTCATTTCCAAGCATTGTTTTGTGTGCATTTGGGTCCTCTATTCTCCACTCCACACAGTCTGCACCTGCTGACTGTGACAACAGGAAATATTAGGTCCCCTCAGATTTGTTAAACCTAAATTCATGAGCCTTTTTTGAAAATGTCAGAAAGAGTTGTTTTAGGATGACAGGAGTAAAAGTAAAAAGTTGCCAGTACAAATAAAAAAAGTCAACTTAAGTGCTGTAAAGAAATATTGGTTCTTTGTCCATTTACTCTACTGCAGATCAAGAAGCAAAACTGCTAAAACTTTGACCTCTTACCTGCATTTCAATCCTGGTTTTTCCACGTAACAGTGATTGTGTTGCAGCACAAGTGCACACCTTTGTGCTGCTTTTCGATTGCTGTGAACTTGGATGTCCTTCTCTTTGATCAGGTCACACTTGTAATGCATGACAATGACATTGTGGGCAGCACTTTGACATTCTGCTGTGAGTTTCTGAAACCAGAAAGAAAAAAGATTATAGACTTCAAGATCCACTTTGTGTTTTTAGCACTGTATGTGTATGAATCCGCAAATCCACTTAGCTGATTGTGAAGGTCTGGGGTGGGAACTTTTCCTAGATTTGACTGATTTATGTGAAGAAATTGCTGTTTCAGTACATGGGAGAAATTACGCAAAGGTGAACTGTGTGTGCTGAACAAACAAAGTTTTGTGCACCATTTATTAACAATGAACTTTTACCAAAAGTCAGATTTCCAGTATGAATAGAGGGCGTGCTTTATAAAGGTTGATTAACATTTAGATAAATTGCCTGTCCAAACCTCTCTGTTTTATATAACCATGACAAAGCTAAAAAAAAAAAAAAAAAAAAAAAAAAAAGAAAAGAAAAATCATGATATTTAATCACAAATAACACTTAAATAACTTTTGGCAAAAGTTCATTGACTTCTGGGGGCAGAAGTCAATGAACAGAAGTCAGTCTGCCCCAGACTGACAGAAGTCAGTCTGCCCCAGGGCAGCTGTGGCTACAACTCCACCAGTATGTGAATGGGTGGATGACTGGGTGTGTAAAGCGCTTTGGGGGGACTAGTAAAAGCGCTATACAAATACAGGCCATTTACTGTATGAAAGCAGTGAAGCTCTGTCGCTGGGATAAATCATTTAATTTCATCTTGCTAGATATAATGCCCACACTCATATTTTTGTATTTCCAATCTTAAAGTAAGATGAGTACATCTTCTGAGTATAAATGTAGTAAGGACATAACATGGCCCTCTATATTACTAGAGAGGACGACATGGTGTCACTTGTCAAAGAGATTGAAGACACACACTCACACTGGTGACATCCTCCAGAGTCCATTCTGAAAATAAAACATGACAAAATAAAAAGAAGCAAATAAATGGATGGAAATCAGATTGAGGGTCATGTGGCAAATTTAAATCATGTCCATGTTCCATAACCAGTGTTACTGTACTAAACTAATATTTCTGTCCAACAATTATGATGGTGACCTTTTCCACAGAGAGATTTACAGTGTGAGTAAACGACAGGTATAAGTGGTTACGACACAGCTACAAGATGCAGCAATTAAGGCTACGTTCACACTGCAGGCGAAAGCGCATCAAATCCGATTTTTTGATCCTATGCGACCCATATCCGATCATGGATATCCGATCACCTCTCTGTTTTATATAACCATGACAAAGCTAAAAAAGAAAAAGAAAAAGAAAAGAAAAATCATGATATTTAATCACAAATAACACTTAAATAACTTTTGGCAAAAGTTCATTGTATTTTAGTATTTTAGTGTATGGAAAACATGTTCTGACCTCAGGGGCTAACAGTAGAGGTCAAGGTCAAATGCTTAGCCCACCTAGTTACTCATGTCCCCCAAGGCCTAGTTTATTGTTGAAGCTTAAAGACAACCTGTAAAATATTGTGGGTAATTGAAAGTTTTTTTCTGATTTTCATATTTGTTGTGACCTTGACCTTAACCTAACCTTAACCCAGTTTTCACCAAAATTAAAGCTGGAACAGCTCGTGGTGTTATTGATATCTACCATCACACAAAAAATGTAATGTGAGATCTTTCTGTTGTTAATTCAGTTTAGTTTGACTTAGTTATTTATTAGTTTCATTGTTAGTTTCTTTTTAGTTGTTACTGTATGGAGGGGTGTTACAATAAAAGCTGTGTACACAGTCTCAGTAAACACACCAATGAAAGCCTCAACAGGCAAGTTGTAATAAAAAAAAATGTTACCAAAATAATGAATATTGCATGAATTATTTCCTCTGTATTTTTTGTTTTTTAGTCTTCAAATTCACAAAATCATTTGAGTTATTTTCCTTTGAAGTCTACTTGTGACTTTTATATCAGTTAACAAAAATAAGCTTGATGACCATTTTTCTTTTTAAAACAGCCTGAACTCATGTAGGCATGCTTTCTTGTAATTTAAGTAGTCTTCAGGAATAGGTCTCCAGGCATTTTGAGGGAAATTCAAAACTCATCTTCAAATCTTGTCTGCCTGTTGTTTCATCCTCTGCAAGGATGATCCAACACTGCTTCAGTAATATTGAGGTTCAGGTTCTGGGGAGGTCAGTCCATGACTGATAGTATTCCACTGTGTCTTTTTTCTATACAGGTGTGCTTTTACTGCATTGGCAGTGTGTCTGTCATCACTGTCAAGCTAAAAAATGAAAACACTGCCACTCAGATGTTTTCCAGATGGTATTACATGGTAGAACAAACTTTGACAGTACTATTCTGTGTTCATAGTTCCATCAGTTTTGACAAGATTCACAACCTCTCTGGTGGAAAACAGCCCCAAACCGTGACAGAACCTCCAGTGTGTTTTACAGATGACTGTAGATGAGTGCTGTACCTCTCTCCTGACCACCTCTGTACATACTGACAACAATTTGAACCAAAAATTTCACGTTTGAATGCCACACTATTTTCAGTCATTTTCAGTTTGTGTGTTATTTGGCACACCTCAGCTTTTTCTACCCATCCCTTTCTTAAGAGTGGCTGTCAAGAAGCCATTCTTTGCTTTGAGACCAATTCTGATGTGGCTTAAACAACAAGAGATGAATCCACAGATCTAAAAATTGGTTAAAAAGCAGCCAATGTCCAGAGAATAAACCGGAAAACTGCTGTTCTAGACCACTTTAAAAATTATAAGAAAGTATGGCTTCAGTGAAGCAAAACCAAAAGAAATGAGAGGTGATTCAAGGTTTTTGCACAGTACTGCACGTCAGTGTGAAATGTAGTTCTGATGAAGACATTAATAAGGGAATCAACAATAAATAATCTGGCATAATTTTAGATAATTCCCAAGAGGTTTCCTTACTATTGAGTTGCTTGCAGTGTTTAATGAATTTAAAACTCTACTCTCACATTTTTATGATTCTGCTCCCTCGTAATGCTGTTTATCAGTTGCAAACTTTCATTGCCATCTGGTATTTTATTTTATAATATAAAGTGACACCTGTCCAAAATTGAAATGTCCAAAAATAAATATTTAAATTTTACTAAACATTTTTAACAATACTTTCATGCACTGAACACAATATTTTGATCTTCTAGTAACAAAATCACTATTCTCATGTGAAATATTGTTTTGAATGTTTTTATTGTACATACACTGGTTTTAATGCATTAAAATATGCAAAACACATGATTGTGTGAATAATTTGCACAAATTTTAAAACTACATGTCTATATGTCAGTGTTCATTATACAATTAAATGTTCTTTTAATACCACTAAAAAACTCAATTCCATTGTTTTCTGTTACTTTAGTAATCAGTTAGTATTTGCTTTAGTACTCTAAGCTATTTGTCTTTTCTTCCACACAGCACCTTACAGTTGCAGAGATACTGATAGGCTGTGATGGCGTGTCTGGGCGGTGCTTTGTAAACCAGAACAAAGGTTTCTGTGAATTTTAAACTTCTGTGTAATGGTGAGTTCCCTAACTGATGCTCGAACTAAAGAGCAAGGTTGACTTTATATAAAAAGTGCAGTATGTTTGAGAAATGCTGCCAGAACTTTGCCAACCAGTTCTCATTTTGCTATAGTCACACTACAGACCGTGACATAGGAAAATTATTTGTCTCCACAACAGCTTGCCATCAATCTCAGACGGAAAAAAAAGAATCATTGTAATGGCTGGATAACAACTGATTTTTCATTTTTCTTGGTCATAGGAGTGTTGCAGTCATACTTTGACTCTAGCCATTTTGTTTACGTCAGACCAGTCAGCAACCATCTAGCAAACACAAGTCGTGTGAGAAAAATATGACTGGTTTTGACTGGTGGTTGGAAGATGCTGCCAGTTCTTGTGAAACTGATTGCTAAAGGGTTATTGTCATAATATTTAAACAGAATTCAAACTATGAGTTTGTCTGTGGAAAGCTAACTGCTGCTCTGTCTCTCTATACAGCACTGACTCAACAGAAATCTGCTGCGTCACCCCCATACCTCAGGAACCCCTCCCTCTCTGATCCCCCCAGGAACCATACCCCTCCCTCTCTGTTTTTAATTCTCCTCCCTCCACAAACCCCCCTCCCTCTAAGGGAGAAAACATACATTCTCCCCCCACCGGTTGCATTTCGTCACACATATGGAATCCAATACACACTTCCGGAGTACCCTCCCCCTCACCGGATGCAATTCATCGCGCTTATGGATCATATTACACACTTCCAGAGTACTTCCGGTGGGGTCAAAAGGTCAAGGCTAGGGCTATCAATCAAATTGGAGACATAAGCAGGGTACCTAATCTCTCTGTCATGCTTGTGACCTCTAGTGGTCAAAACAGAAAGGGGTGAAAGCTTATCCTCCCTCTACATCGAAACATTACTTCAGACATATAAGTCCATTTTAGTACAAAGGAAAATAGAAAAGTACAAACAACACAAAAAACAGGATCATCAGTGGAAAAAAAACATGTCAGCAATTGTTCCAATGTTTCCAAAAACAAGAAGATTATTTTTTTCAGAGTAGGCTCAGTTAGAGTCATCGTGACCACAATTAGGAAGAATACTAGTCAAAAAAAGACTATTCTGCATAATCCATCTGGTGGGGTCCAGTGTTGTTATAGTTTGAAGTTGGAATATGCTAAGACATGAAACAAGGTGTGAAAAAAGTATTTTAGTTAACCAAAATCTGAAGCTACTTTTCACTGTTCCCTTGTCACAAAGAGTCACCACAGTTTTTGTTTTTACACACGGTGGGTTAACTTTGTTAACTAATATTCTCAGACTCTACTTTCCCATGAATTAGTGAGGTATTATATAATAACTTTACATTTTATTACTATTGTTGGAGGAATGAAACATATGTTTGAGATATTTTTACACCTACAACTGTATGTTTTCCACCATACACTGCTCTTTAAATCAGATTTCCTTCAGTGAAATAAGAACACTCACAAATTTCCCCCACAAAAACATTTTATTTTATAAATCAGTGAAAACTTTAAGGACAAACATCATAAACAAAACTGTTTCATGACCATATCACAACTCATCATTTTCATAAGTGTAGTAAGGAAGTAGGTTAATTCAGGGGGATCATGTAGGTCAACCCTAAGCTTGCTCCGTGCCTTGCATCTGAACATCTCCAATCTGAAAGAAAGATGTTTTTTATATATTATTACAAGCAAAGTGCTGATGTTTAAACAGCAAATCAGGAAAACCAATAATTCACAATAAAAAAGAATTAAAATAAGAGGAAATCACCTGAACGTGAGCAGGCGCACTGAGCACGTAGGTAACAGCATTGGCAACATCTATTGCTTCCAGAGGCTGTCAGAGAAGTGGAACATGATTAACAGCTTTAAAAATATTTTTATTTTGGGCCTTTTCTTCTTTATTTTTATAGATCAGTAGAGTAGACAGAAACGCAGAGAATGAATCACATGCAGAAAGTGGCCAGGCCAGATCACACCTAAGCCCCTATAGTGGCCTTTTGGCATATGGGTCGCCTGCTTGACCCAGTGAGCTAGACTGGCATCCAAATGAAATACATTTTATCTGAGTTATCGTATTAGCAGTGCATGAATAGTAGGAATAATAATTTTACCTTATATGCAGAATATGCACCAGATGCTTTATCAGGACTGTTGCTGTAGAGCCGGAAAGCAAATTCTGTCTCCACTAAACCAGGAGATATACACTGCAAAAAAGAGCTGATATTGAGGGATCTTCACAAACTACTACATGTGTGTATCTGAAAACTGTAATATTGGTGTTTCAGACACTTTTAGATTGGCTGCAGCCTTACTGTGGCTCGGATATGGCTGTTTTCTGCACGCAGCTCCTGCCTCAGTCCCTCCGTCAGGGCGGTTACAGCATACTTTGTGGCGGTGTAGAAATGCAGAACAGCTTTGGGAACTACACGATGTCCGCACATGCTGCAACAGATTTATGAGGCATTAACCAGGCGAGCATTAAGCAACATTTATTTTGTGTTATTTTTTAAGTCATTTCTCACTGATGTAAGACACTCTGCTGCCCACAAAACTGCATATAGGGTTGCAGCAGTTATTTTATCCTGATGTTTTGCAGCTTCTCTTTGACTTTGTTAATTTGTTAAATGGACCCACAACCATTCATGGCTGACTCGTCCTATCAGAAGTTTCTTCCTGTTAAAAGGAAGTTTTTCTTTCCTACTGTCGCCAAAGTATTTACTCACAGGAGGTTGTCTGATTGCCAGGGTTTTTGTGTATTATTGTAGAATCTTTACCTTACAGTATTAAGCGCCTTGAATTGACTGTTGTCGTGATTTGGTGCTATATAAATATAATTAAAATGAATTGAAATATTCAGTTACTAGACTGATGGATGCCAGTGGGCCCCTTAAGCTAAGGCCCAGTCACTAGGCACTCTCCTTCTGTAAAATGAGACTTTGTGGTAAAATACAGATAATGGTAATAACAATATTACAAGTTTGTGAAAAATTGCACACCTGTTTATGTTTATGATGTGGCCATCGTCAACATTTCTCTCTTTCATTGACTGATAAGCTTCACGTGTGCAGATACTCAGAGCAAGAACGTTCACCTGTAAGTAACCAAGAAAATAAATAAAATGTAAAGAAAATATCTGGAATCAACAAATGTGAATTACTTTTTACAATGCAATGATCTGCAATGCAAAACATTCTTCCAGATCAAAACAAGTATTTTATTTCTACAATAACTCTGAGCTCTTACATCCATCATGTTCTTCCAGCCACTGGTTTTGCCATTTAGCAGCAGGTCTGGATGAGCCAAGCCAGCGTTGTTGATGCACACGTCCACGCCTTTGTGCTGCTCTTTGATCGCTGCAAACATGGCCAGAATCTCCTCCTCTTTGCTCAAGTCACACTTGAAAGGAACCAAAACACCAGGGTGGCCGGCACTCTGACACTCTGCTGCCAGTTTCTGAAACCAGAATAGAAAAAGATGACAGACTTCAGAATCCCATTTGTGTTTTTAAAGTGTACGAATCTACTATTCAAACATGTAGATTAAGTCACTGTAAATACATTGATTTGAGTTTTCAGTTTGCATATCAAAGCTCAGTGACCCTATCATCCACAAACAGTAGTTTGCCTGTGTTTGGATGTTCTGCCCGTTTTTGAGTTTTGCTTATTTCACTGACCTAATAATCATTTCGTAACAGCAGGCACATGATGATGTGATGATGCCTGCAAAAGCCTTTTCTCTGGTTTTGTCTTGAGGTATGATTCAAACAGTTCATGCATTTCATCAAGGAAATAAAAAAAACTTCAGAAAGTCAAGTTCTTCATTTATTATATGCTAAATGGATGGTTGTGGCTAATCTTTGAAAACATCATTTTCTATCAAAGCTGAAACAAAAAACAAAACAAAAAAAAACCAAAAAAAACAAAAACCCCAGTGAGTACCAAATCGAAAATGCTGACTTGTGTGTTAGGATGGTCTGCCAGCTTAGAGCTAGGCAATTCAAGAAAAAGAGGACAAAAAGCTTTTTGTCCTCTTTTTCTTGAATTGCCTAGGCCTAGGCGAATTTCATTGTTGTGTTTAACATTTTGATTTATGAAAACTACAATTCAGATGAAAGTCACGTGTCCAACTTCCTACTTTCTGTGCCATATTAAACTTAACGTTCCGTGCAGTGTCTGTTAACAAAACACTTGTGCAGTTAAATAATAATGTAATATATTAGTGTGCTGTAACTACATGCTTTCGTCAGTTTATAATAGTTTAATGCTTCCTGCTCGCCCAGCCTCTCTTTTGTAAGTCTGAAAGCTATATTTATTTATTTATTTATTTATTTATTTATTTGCATTACGGCAACTTTAACATCAAAATTTACTCCGTGCTAGCTAGTTTACATTAAATTACTCTCTGCGGGATCTGAGTTTCCACTTCAGAACAAACCTGGATTTTTCCGATGTCCCTGGCGCAGCCCATTACTTTCATACCGAGCCGGACCAGTTCCACGGCTATAGTCGCCCCAATCCCGACCGAGGCTCCGGTCACCAGAGCCACTCTGCCCCGCCAGCGCTCCATCACAGCCCGGTAATCTGCTACACGTACGAAAGCACCTCAAGTATGATGCCAGGGACGCTAAGTCTGAAGAAAACGGACTCCGGAGCTCCAACTGTCTTGTGATCGTGAACACGCGATGCTTTTAAACACATCATATGCTTGTGTGCTGCGTTCAAGTCATCAGCAAACTGTAGGAAAACAGTTGAATCGGTTCTTTTGTTTATTCAAGTAAAAACTATACTATGATATGTTTACTTGCATTCATGAAAATAAAACCTAATTCTATCGCATTTTATGGAGACATATATATATATATATATGTCTGAACTCTCTGCACACACAGAATGAGTTAGACCTGTTTATTTTTTAAAGTTATGATTCATACACAAGGAATAGACGGGCAAGGACTTAAATATTAAATTGAATGATTTTGTACGGTGTAGAAGTAAATTCATATTTCATTTGATTTACAGAGATGTGTTTATGATGTTTACAGATGTAATTATGTACACATTTCCATTTATATTTAATATTTACATGTTTTGGTATTTACACGATTACATGCTTATAATGTTTACATATTCACTTTCAAAACAGAGTCTTGAATCTAGCTAGTTGGTTTTCCCATATTTATCCATGATGATGATCAGGTTGGACCCCTCCCCCTCGCCGGCATTCAGCAGGCAATGGCGGACAACTCCAAGTTTAGCTTCTATTTCCAAACTCCATATCCAATCAGACCCACCTCGATTTCCACAGTGTCCACTCTTGGGCTCTTCTGTCCAGTCCCAAGCTCTGCAGAGCCCCAACTCGTGGCCTCTCATATCTGGAGCCCCCTCCTTTCAGTACTCAGCACATCTCTCCAAATATCTTGGCTCCCCTGGTTCTGTACAGGCCTCCTTAATTAACAAACTCCACACCATAACTGCTAATTGACCCAGGGCAACCCATACCAACAGGACTCAAGTCAATCAGACAATCTGGTTAGGGAAACATGATTAGTCAGAATATTCTCCCAAAAACATGAAATAAATAAAACAGTAAGAATTTACACCACAAAACAAAACTTTAACAAAACTGAAACCAAACCCATGCAACACAATCATTTAAAACACAATAAAAAATGTATTAAAAACATGCAAATCACAGCATATTAACGATCTGCCTTATAACTGAATGTTATAAGGCATGTAGAGAAAGACCCCTGTGGAAGCCAAAATCAGGGAAGGACGTTAATTGGTTAACTGATGTGCAGAAGGACATCATGAGAGACGGAGCTTGGATGAATGAGAGGTCAACAAGGTGTCTCTAACGGAGGTTCAAAAAACAGTCAAATGGACCACTGAAGAGCTGAAGTGATGTTCGTGGGGAAGAAATGTTTATTTTTATCTGAATCATCATTATGGTGAAGATTGAAATCTTAATGCTAAATGAATGTTAAAATACATATGAAACCCTTACTGTACCCCAGAGATCTCTGTGAATTCATCAGGTAAGCATTTACTCATTTTCTAATATTTGAACTGTGCCAAATGTATTTTTAACCAATTATATTTCATATATATTGTTGAACACTCAGTACAGTGATTCATATTGTAGATGTGTAACTGTGTAACTATGAGACACTTCAAAAATGTCATTAATTGAAGTTAGGAGCTTTATTGCATTATAATTGCATTATGACACAAATCATCAGTGCATGGGTCATTTAGCAAGTTACTAAATCTCTAACAACAATATTCAAAATATGTTACTTTAGTTATTAGGATTTTATTTACCTTTTTTGTGAAAAGCTTCACTGAGCACATCAGACATTCTGTGTATTCTGAGACATTCAATATGTTTAAGTAACTCTGTTAACTAATATTCTCAGGACTTTACTTTCCCGTGTATTAGTCAGGTATTATATATTAACTTTACATTTTAATACTATTGTTGGCAGAGTGAAATATATTTTTGAGATAATGTTAAAATGACAATTAAATGTTTTCTACCATAAACTGTTGTTTATATCAGGTTTCCTTCAGTAAAATAAGAACACTCAACAAGCCCCCCACCATCATTTTATTTTATACATCAGTGAAAATTTTCAGTACAAACATCATAAGCCAAACTGTTTATAAATGTAGTAAATTAAAGTAAAGTAAAGTAAAGTAAAGTAGGTTCATTCAGGGGGAATCATGTAGGTCAAACCTAAGCTTGCTCAGTGCTTTTCATCAGAACATCTCCAATCTGAAAGAAAGATGTTTTTATATATTATTATACACAAAGTATTGACAATTAAATAGTAGATGAGGAAAAACAATAAGTCAGAATAAAAAAAGCATTAAAATTAGAGAAAGTCACCTGAACATGAGGAGGAGCTCTGAGCACGTAGGTAACAGCATTGGCAACATCTATTGCTTCCAGAGGCTGTCAGAGAAGTGAAAAATGGTTAATAGTTGTATCTGAGTAACCATATCAGCAGTACACGAACAGTACGAATAATAATGTTACCTTATATGCAGAGTATGCACCAGCTGCTTTAGCTGGATTGTCTTTGTAGAACCGTGATGCAAATTCAGTCTCCACTAAACCAGGAGAAATGCTCTGCAAAAAAAAAAAAGATAAGATAAGATGAGATTAAACTTTATTAATCCCTCAGGTGGGTTTCTCTGGATAATGAAGGAATTTCAAGAAGCACCTTGTGTATATTATAACAGGTAATACTGCTGTCTCAGACACTTTGTACATGTGTTTCTTAGAAGCTGATATTGGTGTTAAAGGCAGTCTTGTTGTACTTGTTGTACAGTCACTGTTGTACTTTGTCATGTTTCTCAGGTCTTTGTCTGAATTTCTACCAACATTACTTGTCAGGTTCTCATGTTATTGCTAAGGATTGTCTATTGCATTGGAGTCACACTGGGTTAAATATGTACACTTGGGTTTTAAGGGGTATTTATTATTTTCTTCTTTTTTGGGTTGTATGGAAGCCCCAAACGCAATTTCATTGTTCTTGACAATGACAATAAATAAATACTACAGTCTTGGAGCTGGGTGCAGTGTTTTTAAAGCCTTACTGTGGCTCGGATATGGCTCTTGTCTGCACGCAGCTCCTGCCTCAGACCCTCTGTCAGTGCGGTTACAGCATACTTTGTGGCGGTGTAGAAATGCAGATCAGCATAGGGAATCACACTATGCCCACACAAGCTGCAACAGAAGACAGTTCAGAAGAAGTCGTAACCTGGTCAGAATTTACCAACATGCACTCATCTGTAGGTTATTCTTTTAGAGACACGATTTGGAGTTTCTCATTGGCTTTTTTTAATTTCCAGAGAGAAATACCTGGTGCTGACAGGTTTAATCAGCATTGTTTGCTTTCCTTTTTTTTTTTTTTTTGGCTTGAATGCAACAGATAATCATTTGCTCCTTGTTATTGGGATAGAGCCATTGCCATTGTTATTACCCTCTTCTTTGCTTTTTCTATTGTTTGCTGTGAAAACAGTCATCTGTGTAGTGTTGACAACTTTCATGGATGCTTCCTAGACTTTCTTAGGTGAACCAGTCATTGTTAACTTATTAGAATTTATAGCACCACTTTGGTTGCCAGGTCACTCTGATAAAATAGGACTTCATGGTAAAATAAACATAATGATGCTAATACTGGAGGTTGCTATGTGTCATGGCACAGATAGCGAGCATTGGCGTGTTTGGGTTGAATGGGAAAGTCCTGCCCTCCAGCTTTAACAAAAGGTCCACTGTGAGGTCCATTGTGTAGTGTTGTCATAATCAGAGACTGACTGTTTAATAAAGATTATAAGATATAGTCTTTGTTTAATAATTAAACCAATTTCACAAGCATACCCGTCACAAAGCATTATTAAATAAAACTGCACCTGTTGATGTTTATGATGTGCCCATCGTCCACGTTTCTCTCTTTCATTGACTGATAAGCTTCACGCGTGCAGATGCTCAGTGCAAGAACATTCACCTGTAAGGAACGAAGCAGAGAAATAAACAGTAAAGAAAATGTATCTGGAATCAACACCTCCAAATAGCACATCTACTTATTGCGTCTCACACACAGTGGGTACAAAAATGCATTAAGACCACTGATCGGTGACCACACGCATCATGTTGTTACATTTTAATGACCTGTTGGGAAAACATTCATGTGAATCTTACATTCAATTCAATTCAATTTTATTTATATAGCACCAAATCACAACAGCAGTTGCCTCGAGGCGCTTTATATTGTACAGTAGATCGTACAAGAATAGATACAGAGAAAAACCCACAGAAATCACACACTACAACATTCGTAGACCAAACCAAGATGTGAGCTCTTACATCCATCATGTTCTTCCAGCTGCTGGTTTTGCCACTTAGCAGAGGTTCTGGATGAGATAAGCCAGCATTGTTGATGCAGACGTCCACACCTTTGTGCTGCTCTTTGATCGCTGCAAACATGGCCAGAATCTCCTCCTCTTTGGTCAAATCGCACTTGAAAGGAAACAAAACACCAGGATGACCGGCACTCTGACACTCTGCTGCCAGTTTCTGAAACCAAGAAGAAAAAGATGACAGACTTCAGAATCCATTTTGTGTTTTTAAAGTGTATGAATTTGCCATTCAAATGTTATTTTTCCACAGTCCTACACAGCAAAATCTCCAGTGTTAATTTAACACTGGAGATTTTGCTGTGTAGGTCTGTGACCCAGTGTTTTGGTTTAAGTTTTATTCCTTGAATTATTGTTCTCTGTTATATTATGTTTATAGTTCATGGTTTCTGTTCTTGTTCTGTGCCTCATGTTTCCTTGTCTCTGTGTGAAGCCCGTGTTTTTGAGCCTGTGTCGGTAAGTTCAATCGGTGTATTTCCTGTTTTACTTTGGTAGTCTTCAGTCTGTGTGCGTCAGGTTCTGTTTTGCTCTCCTGTTTCACTGTGTTTCCCAGGTGTTTGCTCTTTGCCTTGTTCCCCTTTTGTATTTACTGTGTGTTTGCCTTTGCTGTAAAGTTACTGCAAATATGTAGATTGGAGTTTTCATTCTGGATATCAGAACTCAATAACTAACAGTGCATTTTCTTTTTAGCGTATCATCTGACTCTAGCATATTCTTCTGTCATGCCAATTAACCTTCACTACATCCATGAATCTTCTCTGCGGTCTTCTTCTTTACTTTCTGCCTGGAACTATCCATATCCTTTGTCCTATATATCCACTATCCTTCCTCTGCACATTTCCATACCCTCTCAGCCTTGCATCTCTAACTTTGTCTCCAAACAGTTCAACGTGAGTTGTTCTTCTGATATGCTCATTTCTTCTTTCTCCATCATATCAGTCAGCTGCCTCCCTTTACTAGTCACAGTTCCATCATTTAAAATCCTTATTCTCACTTCAAAAAGAATCTTAGCAGCTTGTCTGTGTTTAGGTGTTCTACTAACTTGTGTGTGTTGTCTGGGCCTTCCCAGTGTGAACATCTCACAATGGGCATATTTCATTGGCCTAATAATCACTATATTATGGAGGAGTGTGATTATATGATGATACCTACAAAAAACATTTTTATCTTGCTGTGAACTGAACATTCGGTACACTTTACACAAGTAAATCAAAAGAACTGTACAAAGGCAAATCAATGAGAGTAATGAGAGTAAAAAAAAATACAGCCGGAAACATATGTTTCCGGCTTTTTTCTTGTATTTTTTTTTCTTTCTTTTGCGTAAGTTGTTAACAATAGAGTCACAGAGTTTGATTTACAGAGCTGTAATACAGGGTGTGCTGGCTGCTGGCCAGCCTCTCTATGTTATGTAAGTCTGACACAGCTGGAAATGTTATGCAAAACGGTAACTTTAACATCACAATTTACTTCTCTGCTCGAGTCACTTACACAAATACCCGGTATGCCAGATAAGAGCATACCGGGTATACGCAGTCCAGCCCTGTATAGAGGTTAAATTACTCTATGCGTAAACTGAGTTTTCACTTCAAAACAAACCTGGATTTTTCCGACGTCCCTGGCGCAGCCCACCACTTTCATTCCGAGCCGGACCAGCTCTACTGCCACAGCCGCTCCAATCCCAGCCGAGGCTCCGGTCACCAGAGCCACTCTGCCCCTCCAGCGCTCCATCACAGCCCGGACACCGGTAACCTACTACACGCACGAAAAGCACCACAAGTATGAAGAATCTGCCGCAGAATGACCGCGGAGCGTCAGCTGTAATGCATCGATGAGAAGTCGATGTACTGTTCTGTGTGCTGCGTTAAAGTCATGTTCACACTGTAGGAGAAAAAAAGTTTTCTGTAGTGATAAAATGCTGAAACACTGGCGGTAATGCACTCGTAACAAAAAATATTAAATCAAATTAAACTATTTCTGTCTGTTTCGGCTTTTCCTGCACATATTTGCATAGGTAAATGCCACTTTGAAATCCACAGAACAGTTCGTAGCTGTTGCTTCACTTTCATTTGCAATGTACACTAGTCTCTATTTATTTATTTTTGTTATGGTCTCCCTTGGCCCAGTATATTTCTCTCTTAAAAATCAGACACATTAAGACACCGACGTGGCGCTTAGAGCATGCTGAGATTAAATCTACACATCTACAGAGATGCAGCGTAACAACAGTTTAAGTTTAATATTTAAGAGACAAAAAAGACCTTTAAAGTCATTATTTTGTTTCTTTTTAAATCAAATTTGTTAACCTGGATGGTTCCTACTAATAACTGTCCAGCATTTTAAGAAGGGTTTTCCTGTCACAGAAGGTTCAAGAGCAGAGAAGCAAACAGATTAAAAAACGACTGAAACCAAACTCTTTATTCCACAGATGAAATATTTCCAAGCACAATGAACAGACGCAAACACACCAGAGTCCTGAGGCCTGCACTTGAGCAGGTCATGTTGATGATAAGTAATAAATGAATTTTTAAAACAATCTTATTATTTTTTAGGTCTTAATATATGATCCTAAAACAGCAGAGCATTCTCATTCCCAACGTGTGTCACGGCCCGAGGCCTCTCATCAGAAGGGTGAAAGGTACCCTTCCAACGTGTTTAAAACAGGGCACCTACTTTTATTTGTAGACCTTATATGAACTCTGGGCTATGTTGTGGGATTGTCTTTATTATGTAGTTTAGATTAAGATGGTTTAAAGTTACTTGCTATGTGGTTTACAAACGTTATGGGTTCTTTATGGGCATTTGAGTATTCAACTACTTTTGTTTGTATTTAGAAGTGATGGGCCATTGGACTCTAACTGCCAGTTACCTCTATCTGAATTCTGTACATCATTAATACACGTTCAATTCCTTTTAAATGATCGTTCCTTATTGAACTTATGTTATTTCATCAGGGTTGTGTTTACTGCCAGATTCTTCATGTGGTCAATACTGGTTTATAAGGCATTTCTATTGCTTGGGACACCAATCTATTCTGACTTTAAGAAGAAAAGGTTTCTTCATATATAAACTGGACATGTCAGATATCAGTTATTCAGATTACTTTAGCTGACTTTAGCTGACAAAGATATAATTGATCTGCTCTTTGACACTGAAGATTAAGATTTGTATTTTCCTTTTTATTTTTTGTAAAACAACACAGTCAGTCATGCCCATGCATACCATTTATCATGGTACTGCTAAATTAGCAGAACAGCAAAGATATTCTCTATAACACCGTTGAGACTGTGCATGTATGGGTGCAGCAACCCGAGGGACCTGGGCTAAATCTGTCTAACCTGAATGGACAGGATTTGCTGTCTCATGCTCCCAACAGTGACAAATACACAAGCAAAAAGCAAAACTAGAGAAAAATCATCCAGGAGGGATCAGAAGAGAGCAATGGCCTCTGGTAAAACTGTTTGCAAAACCATTTCATTTACAGGGGTTGTCTTGTTGTTGCCATCTCTTCAGGGCACCATGGTTACTGTCATGTGCACAAAAGCGGATTAAATGGATTCACAACAGATTATGCTTCCTAGATGGGGTCAGTGATATGTTAAAGAAATCGCTCATTAAGGTCTAGTAGCTCTCAAATGTCAGCAGAGTGTGACAGAGTGTTTTATAAAAACAAATATAAAATCGAATTAATATTTAAACCACGCTGTAAAAAAGAATTACTTGACTTCGCTGCACTCAAATGAAGTCCAGAGTCACCAGATTTCAATCCAACGGGATGTGGGAACTTAAAAGATTCACATTACGGATGTGCATCTAAAAAATCTGCAGCAACTGTGTGACCAAAATCTTAGTAGGAGTGTTTCCAGCACCTTGTTGACTCTGCCATTTAGAGTTTAAGCCGATCTGAAGGCAAAAGGGGTCCAACTTTGTAATAGCAAGCTGTATCTAATAAAGCAGCTGGTGACTGTTTTTCAGGCAACACTTTAACAAAATTAATATTTTATTACAGCAGTTAATTATGTTGATCATTTTCATGAACGAGTGTTGATGGCTTTATCTTCTCTCGTTTCATAAAGGATGACCCAATGTATCAAATGCCAAAGGAGGAACGGCCCTTTGAATTCAAACAGCTCTTACTGTGGCCGCCACACAGATATTTCTGTCACTTCACTCAGTTTGTGTGTTCTGGGAAATTCAATATGTTTAAATAACATAACATTAACATTCTCAGGACTTTTTACATTTACTTTCACATGTATTAGTAGTATGTTATTCATTAACGGTATCCAAATATTTCAGCTATTTTTCAGCCCTTTCTGTGCCATACAATGTATAAATTTAATTTCCTTTAAATAATACATAATAATTATGTAGATACATAATTTTCTAATAAAAAAAATAACAGAGTGCAACAAAGTTTCCTTGAACACCATTTTATTAGATGAATTAGTGAAATTATTCAGAACAAACATCATAAAGTTATTTAAGGACCAGATCATAAACTGTCCCCTGTGTTTCAGTCATTACTCACATTACCTGTGAGATGCTACTCTGTAAGATTCCCTGAAGTACACTATCATATAATTACCAAGAACAACATGACCTTAAGCTATAGCCCCACACACTGACACAAATCCCTAACTTACGTGGATACGCATTTCTTTTAGCGTTTAATTCTAAACGCTGAAAACCAGCTCTAACACTGTTTAAAAAAAGACTGCCACTGTGATTACACTGTAGAAACAGGTAGAGTGGGTAGAAATGGAACCTCCAACCTCATCACTGCATTTGTTAGATGTTTAAGATGAGGCTCTGGCTGCTGGGCTGGGGTTAGCATACACTCAGCTTTAATATCTCTCTGGGCTTTTAACTAGCCTTGTGTTTGCATGGTGTGTGTGCAGATATTTGCAAAGAGCTAATGTTGAGTTAGTTGTATAATGCAGTTGCTTCCATCATGGATGCAGTTTGTGCTTTTACCATTGTGCTCTTGTCAATTCATGCAATACAAGAAATACAAGTAATGTCCTTATTTTTACTCCTCAGAAGTTGATTCCCATTTTACAATTTTCCTGCTGCTTACACACGAACTAAAATCAGCTGGTTATAGAGCAACAGCACGACATGATTAACAGTTTTTTCTTTCTATTTGGCCATCCTCCAGATGATTGGAAGAACCTTTAAAAGGCCAGTAGTGCTATAATTGTTACAACTGTGTTGTATTACTGAAAAATGTAATCTGATTACAGCAGCATGTTACACCCAATGCTGGTCGTCAGTTTCATAAAGGAGAAGAATTGGTCTTATTAATTCAGGAGCGTCTCGTGGTGCAACTGTAAGACTTCTGCTCTGTTGCTAGCATCTGAACCTCTCCAATCTGAAAGAAAAGTTATGTTAATGTTACCTTATTATAACGCCACATAATACAAGAAAACAAAAAAGTTAAATAAGTCACAATTAAAAGAAAATGAAAACAAAAGTAAATCACAAACCAGAACATGAGGAGGGGCACCGAGCACGTATATAACAGCGTTGACAACATCTTTTGCTTCCAAAGGCTGCAAGAGAAATGAAAATATTATTTTTTTTAATCCGAGTAATCATCTAAATAGTACATGAACTGCCGAAATAATAATCTTACCTTATATGCAGAGAAAACTCTGGCTTTTATATCTGGATTGTTGCTATAGAGCCGCAAAGAAAATTCAGTCTTCACTAAGCTGGGAGAAATGCTCTGCAAAAGAGTAGATACTGAAAAGAACTTCAGGAAGCATTGTGCATGTGTGTCATAGAAGCTTATATTGGTGGTAAAGGCAGCCTTGGAACTGGTTACAATGTTTTAAAGCCTTACTGTGGCTCGGATATGGGTGTTTTCTGCACGGAGCTCCTGCCTTAAGCCCTCAGTCAGAGCGGTTACAGCAAACTTGGTGGCGGTGTAGAAATGTAGATCAGCATGGGGAATCACATAATGTCCACATACACTAAAACAGCAGGCAATTTGTTAGCTTTTACACAGATGGGCATTAAACAACATGTATTGATCTTTAAGCTATTCTTTTAAAGCCATGTCTGATTGATTCAAGAAAATCTGTGGCCCACCACAGAGCTGTATCAGGTCTGTAACAATCATTTTGTTTTGATGATTTGATAATGATAATTCCTGAGCTGTGCACCTTTTCCAGCGCAGACATTTTTTCTGTGTGTTCCATGTGAGCCAAGAGGTTTTTGGATTCTCTTGGCGGTTTACTGTTCTGTTGTTGGTCCTTCAGGGTTTCATTTTCTAGCCATAATTCCTGTTTGGTTTTCTGTGATTTTATCATCAGCTTAGATTTTGCTTTCTTTCATATTTCTCAGGTATAGTTATCATTTAATAAATCAACAGATTAACTAAATCACTTTTTTCTGATTTAGCTCAGCTGTTATCCCTGACACTTTTTCTTATGGACTGTGTGCTGGCTAAGAATAAATGAGGCATCTTTGGTTCCTGCCCTCTGCCTCTCTGCATCCTGCATTTGGATGCATCTCTTCAAGATTCTAAAACCGTAACAGTAAGTTTTTCTATCATTGTTAATGTAGCAGGAATGTTGTATCATAACTATGTGTAGATGAAACCAACAGTGTATGCGACATGCGGGCTCGTCATTGTACATCAGCAAATAAAAATGCACCTGTTTATGTTTATGATGTGCCCATCGTCAACATGTCTCTCTTTCATTGACTGATATGCTTCACGCGCGCAGATACTCAATCCAAAAACGTTCACCTGCAAGAGACCGAGAAGAAGAAAAAAACTTTACATTTAATCATTTCTTCTTGTGCACAAGTGTAAATTAACCCCACAGTGTTAATTCTTACTCAGGTGCAACATTAAAAGCACTGATAGGTTACATTTATTATTTTAATTTATTGTTCTGGTGGGACACCCTTGATGTTACTTTGAAAGAAATCACAAACATCGCTGCAGACCAATCCAGGAGATAACACTGAGCTCTTACATCCATCATGTTCTTCCAGCCGCTGGTTTTGCCACTTAGCAGCGGCTCTGGGTGAGCCAAGCCGGCGTTGTTGATGCACACGTCCACGCCTCTGTGCTGCTCTTTGATCGCTGCAAACATGGACAGAATCTCCTCTTCGTTGGTCAAGTCACACTTGAAAGGCACCAGAACACCAGAGTGGCCGGCGCTCTGACACTCTGCTGCCAGTTTCTGAAACCAAGCAGGAAACAAAAACAGACTTCAGAATCCCATGTGTGTTTAATGTATGTAAAAATCGTTCACAATTTAGATTTATATAAACTTAGTGTAAATAAGTAGATTTAAGTTTTCACTTTGCATATCACCTGTAAGTTTACAGATTGAAGTCAACTGAAGAATCATTACCCAAAGTCTTAAAGGGAAAAAAAAGCTGCACAAATGCCGTTTTAACATAAAGCTGCCGTCATATTCTGTCTGAAAAGATGACAGACTTCAGGATTCCCTTTGTGTGTTTGCTCTGTGTTTCAATCTACCATTTAAACATTTACAGTGAGGAACATAAGTATTTGAAAAACCTGCGATTTTGCAAGTTCTCCCACTTAGAAATCATGGAGTGGTCTGATATTCACAATGTAGGTGCATTCCCTCCGTGAGATACAGCATTTAAAACACAATTCAGGAAATCACATTGTATGATTTTCAAAGAAGCAAGAATTCTGGCTCTCAAAGACCTGTTACTATGCCTTTAAAAAGTCCACGTCTACTCCACTTATTAATCTAAATTAGTAGCACCTGTCTGAGCTTTTTAAAGACACCTGTCCACCCTACAGCCAGTCAGACTCCAACTGCCTCCATGGGCAAGACCACAGAGCTGTCAAAAGAAATCAGAGATAAAATTGTGGACCTCCACAAGGCTGGAAAGGGCTACGGGGCAATTGCCAAGCAGCAATTGTTAGAAAACGGAAGAGGCTAAAGACGACTGTCTCCCTTGGACTGGGCCTCCATACAAGATCTCACTTCATGGGGTATCACTGATGATAAGAAAGGTGAGGAATCAGCCCTCAACTACACGGGAGGAGCTGGTTAATGTAATGAAGAGAGCTGGGACCACAGTTTTAGAGGTCACTGTCAGTAGAACACTACGTGGTCTCAAATCATGCATTGCATGGAAGGTTACCCTGCTCAAGTCATCACATGTCCAGGCCCGTCTGAAGTTTGACAGTGACGATCTGGATGATCCAGAGGAGGTGTGGGAGAAAGTCATGTGGTCAGATGAGACCAAAATAGAACTTTTTGGTCTAAACTTCACTTGCAGAGGAAAAAGAAGGATGAGTTGCATCCCAAGAACACCATCCCTACTGTGAAGATTTGGGGGTGGAAACATCATGCTTTTCTGCGAAAGGGACAGGATGAATGAGGTCACCATTCAGAATTCTTGCTGATTTCCAAGTGTTCAAATACTTACGTGCAGCAGTGCAATACAAATAAATTTTTGCTTGAGGCTCTTTGTGAACAGCTCACAAAGAGTATACTATACAGCAGGCACATGATTATGCAGTGATGCCTGCCAAAGACATTTCTGTGGTTTTGAGGTGTGACACAAACTGTGAATTGCACAATCAACACATAGATGTATTTTTCTCATAAACCTAACTCTGCTGAAAAATGATCCTCATAGCATTAAATATCAACCAATACTTCGTGACAGAGTCACTTTACATTAAATTACTCCCCGCAGAAACTGCAAACCTGTATTTTTCCGACGTCCCTGGCGCAGCCCACCACTTTCATTCCGAGCCGTGCCAGCTCTACAGCTATAGCCGCCCCAATCCCGACCGAGGCTCCGGTCACCAGAGCCACTCTGCCCCGCCAGCGCTCCATCACAGCCCGGACGCCGGTGTTCAGACACGCACGAAAGAACAAGGAAAGAATCACAAGTATAAAGAGAGCGTGAGTGACGAGTGTCCTGTGATATAAAGCATTTATATAAACATCTCAAACATAACTGACACCGAGGCTGCAGCACATTGGCACAGCAGAACTCCTCCTCCTCCTGAGTGTACCCTGGTGCCACGCTACGCCCCACGCTCTAAAAGAGGTTTGTGTGCTGCATTAAAATCAGGTGCAAACACAGGAAAACAGATCAATCAGCTCTGTTGTTGTAATTAAATACTTCAAGGGAATTCAGATTGCACAAACTGATCAAAAGCAAGTAAAACTCCGACTTAAATTTAAGAGTCACATCTAGTATTAGTATTTATTTCAGTACTGGCTAGACATTCCTTTGCACCATCTAATGTGCTTCTAAACGGACACAGGAAAAGTTGAGTTTATATAACGATAAATAGATGGATAGATTTATGCAAATATTTTTAGGATTGGTTTGTTCACTTATTTGCAGGTATTCGTAATGTGGAATCATAGCTGGACTGGCCATCGGGCATACCGGGCATTTGCCCGGTGGGCCGCATGCGATTTTTTTGTTTTTATGGGCCGATTGTTTTTTTTTTTTTGTTTTTTTTTTTTTTTAGGAAGGGTATAAATAATGAAAGGTGTTGGATTGGCCAATTGGTCATGATCGACTCTGGGCTGGACCAATTACAGCCGAGGAGGTCGGATGCACCCTCCCCCTTGTTTAGCAATCTTATAGACGAACTAAAGAAAATGGAGAACAAAAAAAGGAAAGGAGGTGCAGAAAAAATCAGGGCCAAAAAGAAACAAGCCCTTCAGGCAGACGCTGCCAAATGTGTAAAAATAACTGAATTGTTTGGTGGTAGCTATGGCATAGCTTCCACAGATTTAGCAACATCAGCAAGTGGTGGAGGCCAGCAGGTGGATAAGGGAAAGGGGAGGCAAGAGGAGGAGAGACCGAGGCGGCCGCCGGTCATAGTGGCAGAGGAACTGAACTTCAGGTAAGAAGTTATGACCAGGGGCCCGTTCTTCGTACGTCGCTTACTACATCCAAGATCAAATGACACATCCAAGACCAAATCATCGCGCTAACCGTGAGCTCGCTAATCCGGTTCTCCGAACACACCTGCTGTTGACGATCAGTACAGCTGGATGAAGTAATGTGAGATCACTGGGTGTTGTAAAAGGGACTACGCATCGATAGTAGAAACATTGATCGGCAACCCTCTGATTGGTCGGCGAAAATGTCGAAGGAGAGCGCTCGGTATTTTTCGGCAGCAGAGCAAGGACTCTTGATTGCGGGATTTCAGGAGTTTCAGAGTTTAATCAGAACGAAAGGGAACACTGCAAAGGCTGCAAAAGCAAGGAGAGAGGGCTGGCAGAAAGTTGCTGACAAATTAAACTCGTAAGTGATTTAATAATAACAATAATAACTGAGTGGATTGATATAGCGCTTTTCAAGGCACCCAAAGCGCTTTACAATGCCACTATTCAGTCACTCTCACATTCACACACTGGTGGAGGCAGCTACGGTTGTAGCCACAGCTGCCCTGGGGCAGACTGACAGAAGCCAGGCTGCCATATCGCGCCATCGGCCCCTCTGGCCAACACCAGTAGGCGGTAGGGTAGATTTATCATATCACACTATATTATCCAATATTATATTACATCATAATATGTTATATTATATCCCCTTACACATTAGAGCCACAACAGGACCCACTAGAACATGGGAACAAGTAAAAGTGAAATATAAGAATATTCTACAGAATGGTAATATTTATCACTTATATTGCTTTTCGTCTCTTGAAAAGAGACCCTGAAATAATCTGTTTGTTTGTTCATAACAGCAACCAAGAAAAGGGCAGAGCACAAAAAGACAGGTGGTGGTCCTGCACCCCCTCGTCAACAAGTTGGTTAAGTGAATAATACCCTCACGGGAATATCGATATCTCTCAATGAGCACACTGTCGCGCTGAGCTAAAGGATCCTGCCTGTCCCGCAATATACGCTGAATTCTGAGGACTCTCCTTATCAATCTTGCACCTTCCGCAATGGGTGGCTCGCGTAAACGGACAGGACATGGCTGCGACAGGCTTCCCAAATCCACCTTCGCTTTTATAGCCGTGGTCTCTCATCTTGATTACACAAAGTAATTTGCAATTACTACTCTGAAATATGAATTACATCTGTAATAATCACATACATGTAATATAATGTTAATAGTACATTTCCCTTTTTTAGGAAATGACCTGTATGTATCTGTGTGAAATCAATAACAGGATCAGGTGCTGCATTATCTTTAGTTACATTGATGTTATTTATTTATGGTGAAACAGTGGTGGAATATCGCTGTTGCTTACGTATAAATGAAGCGGACATACCTGCGTGGCCGCGATCTAATCCTGTTTACATAAAGTAAACCTGCTCGGGAGCAGGTTTACGCTTACGGCTCTGTTGCTATGGCAGCAAGTCCCGGATGAGCTTCGGGGAACCGAACGATCCGAGATCACGCGAAATCGTCAACAATCAAATCCAGCTAACTTACTTAGCGAGGTACGAAGAACGGGCCCCTGGGCCCTATTTCAGGAAGCCGGTTTAGAAAACTCAGAGTGAAAAACGATACTCAGGGTTGAGTAACCCCGAACTGTCCAATTCGGAATATTCGGTTTCAGAAAGGCTGATAACAATTAGTTCAATCAACGCGGAGTTGCTTTAACCCCAAGTTAAGCGCGCGCACGAGGATACATAAAGCCCTGATTAGTGGAGCACAGATTAAGCGAGTCACCATGGAGACGGAGGGAAAGAAGGCGCGGTCAATGTATTTTACAGCGCTTGAGGCCGAAATTCTGATGGCAGCATATGCCGATAACATGCAAATTTTGCAGAAAAAAGTAACACAGCCTCAGCTGCAAAAGAAAGGGAGCATGCATGGCAAAACATAGCCGACAGAGTCAATGCGTGAGTGTTAATTTAAACATTGATCTAGGGATTTCCACCCATTTAACACGTTATTTTATTATATTTTATTTTTTATTTTATACATTTTATTTCGTGATGTGATGTGAGCGCAGGTGCAACCCAACAGGCCCCAAACGTTCATGGCAGCAAGTAAAAATGAAATATAAAAATATAGTCCAAACAGGTAAGGTGTAATTGTATTATGAGCCATAGTGCTTGGTCTGTTTGTCCCATGTAAATCAATTGCAGTTAGTGGCTACATTAATTTCCCCTCTGTAAGCACTTATTGAAATTATCTGAGCACATTACAAGTACATATTTGCTTACCCTGTATGCTCAAATGTGACCCGTTATAGCCAACAGAAAAAAAGCGGAGGCCCGAAAAACAGGTGGGAGTCCTCCACCATCACCACTCACAGAGGCTGAGCAGTTGGCTTCCACATTTGTGATAATGTTGGCAGCATCACATATGATCTGCACAGTGCAGAGAACACAAATTAGCATCCATTACTATAATGAAATAATTTGTTAGTTTGAAATGCTACAGGGAACTATGTACCTGTACATTAATGCTGTGGAAAGACTTCCTGTTCACATAGTCTCCTTCATTTACTGAAGGAGCAATGATTGGAATGTGAGTGCCATCTATACAGCCAATCACGCCTGGGAACCGTGAAAATAAATGTAAAATTTAAGTAGTAGTTCAAGTATCACCACATCATGAATTAAGTTTCATTCATCCTGATACCTGCAATTTTGTGGAATCCCTCTTTGATAAATCTTGTGGGTCTATGACCGGGGAACACCACAAACGAGTACACGAGACGTTTCAGTGCAACTGTAACATTCCTGACTGCCCGACAGACGGTAGCCTTGGAAACGTGCTCAGCGTCACCAATATTATACAGGAAGCTCCCGTTTGCAAAAAACCAAAGTGCAATACAAATAATATGTACAGAACTGAGAGGATGTCCGCGATGTGTCACATGAGCAATATTAGGCCTGAGGATGTTATTCAAATAAATTATAGATTGTGCTGAAAAACGGTAACGTTCACACAGGAACTCATCAGGAAATGATAAAATGTCCAAACGCGCTCTCGGCGGAGAGCTCTGCGGAGAATTTGGGCCGGTTTGCACTAAACCGGCTTCCTGAAACAGGGCCCAGGGCCCTGTTTCAGGAAGCCGGTTTAGTGGAAAAACTGAGTAAGTATACCCTGAGTTAACGAAAACTCTGGTTTTTCGGTTTCACAAAGCGAGTTCAGATGAAGCCTCAGTGAGTCACCATGACGACACACTCCGTGAAGCTAACCTGCCCCCTAGCAGGTTTACTACAACTAACCCTGACTGTCTCCGCCCCTTTGTCGGAAACCTGACAGTAGGAAGTGTCGGACATGGCGTGCCCCTGCCTTGAAGAGCCAGTAGATCGTGAAGCCCGAATTCTCTGCAGAGCTCTCCGCCGGGAGAGAGTGATTAGAGCGCGTTTGGACATTTTATCATTTCCTGATGATTTTCTGTGCGAACGTTACCGTTTCTCAGCACAATCTATAAGTTATTTGGATAACATCCTCAGGCCATATATTACGCATGTGACACATCGCGGACATGCTCTCAGTTCATTACATATTATTTGTATTGCACTTCGGTTTTTTGCAAACGGGAGCTTCCTGTATAATATTGGTGACGCTGAGCACGTTTCCAAGGCTACCGTCTGTCGGGCAGTCAGGAATGTTACAGTTGCACTGAAACGTCTCCTGTACTCGTCTGTGGTGTTCCCCGGTCACAGACCCACAAGATTTATCAAAGAGGGATTCCACAAAATTGCAGGTATCAGGATGACCAAAACTTAATTTATGATGTGGTGATACTTGGACTACTACTTAAATTTTACATTTATTTTCACGGTTCCCAGGCGTGATTGGCTGTACAGATGGCACTCACATTCCAATCATTGCTCCTTCAGTAAATGAAGGAGACTATGTGAACAGGAAGTCTTTCCACAGCATTAATGTACAGGTACATAGTTCCCTGTAGCATTTCAAACTAACATATTATTTCATTATAGTAATGGATGCTAATTTGTGTTCTCTGCACTGTGAAGATCATATATGATGCTGCCAACATTATCACAAATGTGGAAGCCAAGTGGCCAGGCTCTGTCCATGACTCACAAATATTCCGTGAATGTACACTGAGCACAAAATTTGGACATGGTGAGTTGAGAATACTTTAAAATATATAAAGACCAATTGCTTCAGGACATTTGAACTGAAGTGTATCCTTCTGTCTTAGGAGAGTTCACTGGCTACTTGCTTGGTGATAGGGGGTATCCATGTTTACCCTATTTGCTTACCCCTTACCCTGACCCTGAACTGGGCCCACAGCAGCGATATAATCTGGCTAATTGCAGGACAAGAGCCAGAATTGAAATGACTATCGGAATGCTTAAGGCCCGGTTCCAGTGCCTGCAAAGACTCAGGGTCACCCCAGAAAGGGCATGTGACATTATTGTGGCATGTGTGATTCTTCACAACATTGCCACAATTAGAGGAGAACACTGTCCTTCTGAACCAAACATCAGCAGTGATCCAAACCATGAACATCCTGACCCTCCCACGGACATACAAGATGGAAGCGCAGTCAGAGACACCATATGTCACAATCATTTCTTTTGACCCATCACCTCAACATGTTGAAAGAAGAATAAACAGATTTTGTGTTCAACTGGCTTTATTGGTCGCCTGTGTTTCCTGTACACAAAGTATTAAAAGATGTAAACCTCATAAAGTGTCTCTGTTGCTTCCTCCTCTGTAACAGCTGTCAATGTTTCTTCATTATTTTCCTGTAGTAAAGAAATAAACAACATTGCTGTTCTACTGTAAACTCATGTAATCTGTGGAGTATTACTCACAACTGCATGTTGGTCTGGCTCAACAGGAGGCTGCACCAGATGCAGTACACCACCACCATCAACTTATAGTATATGAGGTTTATACAGGTCACTTATAACTTACAAGGGACCAAATGGCAATTAACAAACATACCAATCACCTTACACTTCATTGTCATATTGCTCTCAAAGACAACCAAGACTGAGGGAAGGCAAAATCAGTAGGAAAATAACTTCACTACAAAATAATCCATTATGGTAAAGAGTTTATCAAATGAATGAGTAGCACTGCAAAGGTGACTGTGAAGACAGGATGTATGCACATCATGTCTTATTTTGAATTTACCCCCTATGTAGGCACTTGTGTCTTGCAGGGTTATTGACTCAGAGGATGTCCCCGCAGAGATGCCTTCGGCCACAGGGCGCCCACTGTTTTGGCTGAGGGCCAACTGCTCAGCCTCTGTGAGTGGTGGTGGTGGAGGACCCCCACCTGTTTTTCGGGCCTCCGCTTTTTTTCTGTTGGCTATAACGGGTCACATTTGAGCATACAGAGTAAGCAAATATGTACTTGTAATGTGCTCAGATAATTTCAATAAGTGCTTACAGAAAGAAAATTAATGTAGCCTCTAACTGCAATTGATTTACATGGGACAAACAGACCAAGCACTATGGCCCATAATACAATTACACCTCACCTGTTTGGACTATATTTTTATATTTCATTTTTACTTGCTGCCAGAAACGTTTGGGGCCTGTTGGGTTGCACCTGCGCTCACATCACGTCACAAAATAAAATGTATAAAATAAAAAATAAAATATAATAAATAACGTGTTAAATGGGTGGAAATCCCTAGATCAATGTTTAAATTAACACTCACGCATTGACTCTGTCGGCTATGTTTTGCCATGCATGCTCCCTTTCTTTTGCAGCTGAGGCTGTGTTACTTTTTTTCTGCAAAATTTGCATGTTATCGGCATATGCTGCCATCAGAATTTCGGCGTCAAGCGCTGTAAAATACATTGACCGCGCCTTCTTTCCCTCCGTCTCCATGGTGACTCGCTTAATCTGTGCTCCACTGATCAGGGCTTTATGTATCCTCGTGCGCGAGCTTAACTTGGGGTTAAAGCAACTCCGCGTTGATTGAACTACTTGTTATCAGCCTTTCTGAAACCGAATATTCCGAGTTGGACAGTTCGGGGTTACTCAACCCTGAGTATCGTTTTTCACTCTGAGTTTTCTAAACCGGCTTCCTGAAACAGGGCCCTGCTGTCTATCTGTGTCAGATATAAACCAAGTTTAGTTGTAGTTTGTTTTCGTTGTGTTGACTTTTTACAGTCGCTTAGAATAACTGGCACTGCGTACTAGCTAGCATGACGGAGTTTATATACTGCTGGGCGGGTGCTATGAAGTTACTGATAGTAAATTTTATTTTATGCTTAAGGTTAGTTTCTCAAACTCCTCAAAATCTCAACAAATTGTGCCAATCCTTACATGTTGCACCAGGCTGATTTATCATCAAAAGTGGAGAAGACAGAAGAGCAGCAGAGAGAGATGGAGCAAGAGAGAGAAATAAAAGAGCAGGAGAGAGAGATGGAGATGGAGAGATGACTTTATGTCATCCATGAGGGATGCATTTGACATATGTTTCACATATTATAGCCCAACAAGTTACTTATAGCAATTTAAATATGAGCAATCAGTTTATGGCAAATACCGGAAATCAGTTTTTGGCACAACACCGGCTATTGCAGTTAATAATACAACAGCTTCTTGCCATTTTTTGTGTTTCTTTTTATCGCTGTGTAACTGAGTTTAATTGAAAGCCTGCATGCGCTAGTACCTCTTGCCACAAGTTCCCAGAATCCTTTGCGGTTGTACCCCTGAATGACGTCACATTTTTGGTGGGCCGGTGTTCCAGATCTACTGGCGTTTAGATCAACTGGCGTTGGTCGAACAGATGTGTGGCAGTCTTGCGTTTCAGGAGCTGCTACCGACAAACCAGCAAAAAAACGCCAAACGTGTCACCTGTGACACTTGTGAGGTTATCTCAAACACACTCCGTCAGTCTTGATGCTGTTGAACAACAAAATGTTTAAAAATGTGGCGAGTTTACCTGGTGATATCCTCACGCGCGACGCGATCGCGAAAATAGCAAACAGTTAACACCACGCCGATGTTGTTCACGGGACAGCAAGAGTAAACGATCGGGAGACTCTTGTCGTCGTTATCGTTCCCCTCGCACGTTTTATTTCTCCGGTTTCAGCGTTTTTGCTCCACAACTACAGCGAGCAGTTTACTTTGTGCACTAACATGGACTCGAGTCAACCAGCGCCACCTCTGGCCAAGTGCCACAGCCCACAGCCAGATCAACCTGTGACACACATCTGCAGCACGTTTGATTTCGTGTCATGCACATTTGTACCTTTCAATTGCCTTTCAATGGCCAGAGTTTGACACCTATGGTCTAAAATGTCACTGTGTGTGTGTGCATGTGTTTGTTTTATGTATATGGATTTTTTTTTAATTATTACTCATGATATAACATTGTCCAGACATGCCTGGTAAAGACACGAGGAGGAAACAGTAGGAGCTGTGGTAGGCTACTAAAGGCAGGGCTATAACATTTTTCTGTCATCCTTTTATTATAGATTAAGTGCAAGAGTTGTTAGGTGTGGATGATTAGATTATAGTTTATTGCAATAGCAAGTTGTGCCTTGTTCTCAGATAAACAGCAAGTGGAGAGTGATATATGAAATGATGGGATGGAAGGAAGAAGAGAAGCAAAGAGTGATTCACAGGCAGAGCCTACATTATTTCTCACAGTTCTTTGTTGCCTTATGGTTCCAAGCGCTGTCACCAATCTTTGCATTTTGTTATTATCTCATGACACTTGTTTAATCAGCTACCATCTCTCCTATGGACTTTTTAATGTCTACAGTCTCAGATAAGCCCTGCCCTCCAGCACTATCAGCAGCAACCCCTCAACAGCAACATTGTACCCATCAGGTAAAACATAGGCTACGTTTGCTTTGCCTTGTCGCCACCTCACAACAGTGATATAGTATGATGCGATGCCATATTAGATTCTTGATGAATGTGTGTTGTTGTTATTCAGCCTGGTTCAATGTGCACCTTTTTAACTTTGAGCACCCGCCCCTCTAAACGTCTCTGCACGGCCCTGCTTTTTAGCGCCTCTTACTGGCAGATGAGGTGATCTGATGGAGCAGTGGTGAGACAGTTGTTATTATTGTGAAGAAGTTATCCAAATAAACTGTAATGCTCATGGTCACAGAGACTTAAAAATGTATGAATACATTCCCTCTTAAGCCATGCTCTTTCTTTGCCGTTGCACAGATTTTGAGTCACGGCTTCTACGTCGTATCTTTGATTTTACGGAGCAAATACGCAGTGGGAGTTACATTTGTGACAGGTCTGTCTGTTCTATTAATGGTTGATATGTTTTAACTTCAGTAAAGTGAAAGATATGCGTTACTGTCAATTAAATGTGAGTAAGGCTATGATCGGTTGAAGTACGGTATGTAATCGCAGTGACAGAACTGATGCTACTGCTTTCTACGGTTTACAACTGATTTACGTGAACGCCGCATACGCCGAGACGTATGACGTACTGAGTGTGCGACGTTTGCGGTTCGCATGTGCTTGACATTTCCAGGGCTCACTGTGCTGCAGGCTCAACGTCCCTTTCTTCATACTTGTGGTGTTTTCGTGTGTGTTGCAGTTACCGGGCTGTCATGGAGCGCTGGCGGGGCAGAGTGGCTCTGGTGTCCGGAGCCTCGGTCGGGATTGGGGCGGCTATAGCCGTAGAGTTAGTCCGGCTCGGCATGAAAGTGGTGGGCTGTGCCAGGGACGTCGGAAAGATTCAGGTTTGCTCTGATATAGAAACTCAAACTTTCTGCAAAGAGTAATTTAATGTAAATCGCACAGTAAATGCTGCTGTTTATTGTTGGCTTTATGCAGAAAATTTGCAGCCGTGTCACTTATTTGGTAAACGCTGATTGTGCTCGTTCTTGTATAGCGCTTTTCTGCTTTACACTTTAGTCGTCGGTTAAACACCTTGCGCACAAAATGTTAATTCCAACTAACTGTCACTCATGCTACTTTCAACAGAAAGTGATATTATATGAGAAAGACAGAATATGACGACGGTTTTATGTTAAAACGGCATTTGCGCAGATTTCTTTACCTTAAGACTTTGGCCAATGATGATTCAAGTTGGTATAACATCTGAACACAGATCCGTAAGCTTACTGTTTATAGATGGCATGCACTGCTCTTTGTGGTGATATGCAGTGGCGGTCCTAGCCTGTTTGGCGCCCTGGGCGAACACTCCCTCTGCCCCCCCCCCCCCCCCCACACACACACACACACACACACATACACATATGAAGAGAGAGAGTATGCATAGTATGCAAACGGCTACCAAACAGCTATCATAATTCATCATACAATGAGAACAGGACAAATCAACAATTGACAATGACTAATTAATATTTAAATCTGTAACATAATGTATTGTTTGGAGTTTGGAGTAGTCTGTTACTGTTACTATTTTTACCAATTCTTCTTGGAGCAACTGTAACCCACATAATTTCCTTAGGGATTAATAAAGTATTCTGATTCTGATTGTTTCAGGATACATAACCCGCCATTATCCAATGACACATCTGCTTACCTGTATCCTTCGTTTCTCCTCCTCTTCTTTTCTTTTCTTTTTTTCTAAACTGAGCACCTGATAGCTTTGAACTGTTCTTGTCCATCTTGGTTTTAATTTTGCACTCCAGTATGAACACCCACCCCCCAACTCGAGGATCACCACAACATAACTTAATAAACCTACACCTTAGTTCACAGATTCACTTTGTCTAGGGTTTATTTCTGGGATTTCACACAACCCAGTATTCAAATCAAGAATACATAATGGGCTTGGATTTACAGCATTATGAATGAAATGTGCTCTATTTGGAAGCAGCAGGGCTCTCCTCCCCTTTCGATGTGTTGTGTGTGAGACTTTAAACCATCAAACTGTAAATTATAAATTTTAAATTGTTATTGATCCATTTACCCCTAGTCTTAAGTGTATATTTATTTTCTTACTCTTCTTATATTTATTGTTTGTTTACTTGCACTTTTGTAACTGGAACCTCGTCGTCTCGTCTCTCTATATACTGGACTGTATGTAGCGGAGATTACAATAAAGTTTACTTTGACTTCAGCAGCAAGCAGGCGCACCGAGGGCTCTCGCGCTCACTTTGAACGTATAGAATTTTGGAAAAAACATCGGTGCAAATTATAAGTCTGTATCATAATGTCAGGTGTTTTCGTGTTTGTTGGTTTGTTTTTATTTTGTTTTATTTTGGGGGTGGGTTATTAGACGCTGCTCTAGCCAGCCAGTGAATCCCCCGCTGCCCCGCCCTCTCCTTCCTGTGCCGCAAGCAGCAGGCGCAAACGGAGGGCGCCCTTACTCCCAGCAAATGGGCGATAGAAAACCGATCGGTGCCTATGCCATTCCCAATATGCGCTGGCATGATGTCGGGGCAGCATGAGCACGAGCAATTTTTTTTAATTTTTTGTTTGCCGATGCCTGTGATGCCGCCCCCCACCACGATGCCGCCCCGGGTAACCGCCCGTGTTGCCCGTATCAAAAACCGCTACTGGTGATATGCAAAGTGAAACCAAAATCTATTTATTTGGACTAACTTTATATAGATCTAACATTTGAACGATTTTTGCATACATTAAACACAGATGGGATTCTGAAGTGTGTTATTGTTTCCTGTTTGGTTTCAGAAACTGGCAGCAGAGTGTCAGAGCGCCGGTCACCCTGGCGTTTTGGTGCCTTTCAAGTGTGACTTGAGCAAAGAGGAGGAGATTCTGTCCATGTTTGCAGCGATCAAAGAGCAGCACAAAGGTGTGGACGTGTGCATCAACAACGCTGGCTTGGCTCATCCAGAGCCGCTGCTAAGTGGCAAAACCAGCGGCTGGAAGAACATGATGGATGTAAGAGCTCAGATCCTGGTTTACATTGATGTGACATTCACTAGTGGTTTTCAAGTAAAACATTGAACTGAAATAACAAATGTGACAAAGGTCACCCATCAGTGATTTTACTGCTGTGGTATTGTTTAAACATTAACACTTTCAAACAGTTTTAAACAGAATTCAAAGTTGCTTAAAAACCTTTGTTGTGCAAGATTTCTCTGTTTGTTTTCTTGCAGGTGAACATCCTTGGGTTGAGTATTTGCACGCGTGAGGCGTATCAGTCAATGAAAGAGAGAAACGTGGATGATGGGCACATCATAAACATAAACAGGTGCAGTTTTATTTGCTTGTGCAAGCTTGTGAAGTGAAAAACTGTTGAATTAATAAGAACACACATATGTTTTCATGTTGGCATGTTCTCTATTCAGATTGTGAATATGATATTAATTTTGCAACTCTGCACAATTTTTTATTTTTAAATGGCCGACATTTTCTAACTTTGAAAGAAAGCTACAAGTGAAATGAGGGCAGGACTTTTACATTTTAATGAACTTCGTCACATTCAAGCAGGTAAGTTTACACAATGCTGCCTGTCGGTGCAGTTGTGCTGAGGGGTGTATTACGGATGAAGTTCAACACAGCCAGGCTTTCTTTAGGTTAGCTGGCTCAGCAAAACCTAAAGCCCCATTATGGTAGTAACGGTTGTCACAATGGTGGTTGTCAACTTTCTCTGTTGAGTGGGACTTTCTGTTTCATGCGCTGAGCACACTAAAAACAGGCGTTTTGTTGACAATAATGTTAAAATACTGATTAAAAATCGCTAAAGAAAAAATATAAAACCTATAGCAGCGAAATTCAACAATTGCAAATAAGACAAAAGGTTAATGCTGCAAATCTTGGGATTTTGCTCAAAGAGCGGTAAAATAAACAAATTTAAGTTTAATTAAATTATTTTATCATTGAGTTCCCTCTTGGTGCGGCCTATTGTCCCACAGGTTAACACAGGAGACATGGAAATTTCTTTATGTTGTCAATATATCAAAGGGAAACTAACTTGATTGCTTGAACAAAGACTCTTGGTGTGTGTTCTGCTGCACTTCCAGCAGAATCAAAGTTAAAAACAAATCACCAAACTAATACATGTACATTCCCATGACAATGCAATGCTTTCTTCAGTGGTTTTCATAAAGTTCAGCTTAAAAACTTGGACATATAAAACATTTTCCCCCAGCAGAGAATCTGTATTTCACTTAAAACATGCTATGAATTAAAAAAAAGAAAAAAGAAAAGAACGAAATCAGCTAAAGCATGGTGCTACCAGTCAATTTTAGATGAAAACTCAGAACACAACCTGCTCTTACTGTGCTTATTTGGCCAAGTTAAAGAGAAAATTGTGCCTTTATGCTCAAGCCTCAGTTCGCTAAGCCATTAATCTGGCTTCATAGAAAACCCCTCTGGCTTTTCAATGATGAATCTTCTCCAGTTATCCAGAAACCTTGACCCATGAATTTATTACATGGCGTGTTGCTGGGAAAAGCCTGTTTTTTAACGTTTGAGTCTAAGGTTTATTTTAAGCACCTGACTGCTCTTTTTTTGCTTCTCATCCATAAACTCTCTCCATAATCTTTTGCGTGACTCTTGTGTTGGTGGTTAAAGAGGTTTGCCGTGTTAGAGTCTGAGGTGGAGATCGGTTTCCTGCATAATTTGCAGAGCACAGTTTTCTGGTCCATGTCAGACTTTTCATAACCAAACCATATCCATGCTACGGAGGTAGCCCCTCGTTTAGAAATAAGGTCCTCAATTTGTTTTGAGTGGTCTTTCTGTTTGTCATCATTTCAGTTTATTTTGAAAAATCTCAACAGGATCTTGAGCTTTATTGTAAAAGGTTTATGTGGAAAATAAACAAGCGGATGACGGAGCCACACACTGGGTTTACCGTCGTAGCTGCTAACAACAACGTGTAAAAACAGTCGCTTGTCCGTCCGTAGTGTGGTTATTTTAAATATAAGAGAAAGAGAGATTTTTAAGAAATTAATATAGCCACTACAGTGACCATCAAAACGATGAAAAAAATATGGTCGTAAACAGTGTATTTTGTGACACCATGAAACAAATGATAACGTAATATGAAAAGAGACTTTTTCATATCGTCTTCCGATATATATCGTTATATCGAACAGCCCTAACACCTAAGCGATTTCTGTTTTCTGTAGGGATCGGACTTTTTTTGCACTGAAACAGCCATCACTTTGCTTTGACAAAATGCCTGTTATTACAACATTTAGAAATTTGCAAAATAACTGAGTCCAGATTTTAAAGACCTCATTGAGGTCAGTGTTTATTCATCTGCAGGATAAACCATCAAAAAAAATGTCAGACAGTATTTAAAATGTTCATAAAACTGTCCTAAATAAAGTGACATCTCCAGTTATTTTGGCCAACCAGAACCCAAACTAATATGAAAGCTGAAGGAAAATCCAGACTGGAGATCAGTATCAAACTATCAAATCCAGATTTTGGACTTAAGCAATTTTTTTGAGTATGAAACAGTTTTTGCAGCTCTGGACCTCAGCTTCTGTGTGCCACAGAAGTTCTTGCATCATTCAGTCAGACTTGCCTTTTAAAAGAAGAACTTTTAATGTTATTTCTGCTCACCTGCTCAGGTTTGTAATCTGTTTGATGTTGCAGTATGTCCGGTCATCGTGTACTTCCCAATGCAACTACACATTTCTACACCGCCACCAAGTTTGCTGTAACCGCTCTGACTGAGGGCCTGAGGCAAGAACTGCGTGCAGAAAAAACTCATATCCGAGCCACGGTAAGGCTTTAAAATATACCATAACCAGCTCATAAGGTGCTAGTATAATTCATAATGCTAGTAACAGTTGCAATGAGACACATAAACAGTACGTACAGGAGTTCCCTCATGATCTTTTTTTTTTTTCTTGCAGAGCATTTCTCCTGGTTTAGTGGAGACTGAATTTGGTCCACGGCTCTTCAAAGACGATCCTGATAAGGCTGCTGGTCTATACTCAGAATATAAGGTAAAGGGATCATTCCTATAATTAAAGCATCGTTGATATAATTACTCAAGTAAAGTGTATTCAGTCACTTTTCACTTCTCTCACAGCCTCTGGAAGCAAAAGATGTTGCCAGTTCTGTTGTATATGTGCTCAGTGCCCCTCCTCATGTTCAGGTTTGTGCTTTGCTCTTGTTTTTATGCTTTTTATTGTGTCTTATTAAGACTTTCCTGTTTTACTTTGACTCATAATAAGACAACGTTCACGTAACTTTTGTTTCAGATTGGAGACATTCAGATGCAAGGGACAGAGCAGGTGTCTTAGAGCTGCACCACGAGACCCTCTCAAACTATACAATGACAGATTTCACTTCTTTACAACATTTTAAAAGATAATGACTTGATACGATCATGAAACAATTTTATGGTGGGTTTTTTTTTTCACAAATGTATAAAATAAAAAACAATCTTCAGGGGAAATTTGTTGCATTTCATTTTTCTTTCTTTTTAATTGCATTAAGGGAAGTCTGATTTTTAATAAAATCTTTATCGTTTAAAAACCATGTCTGAACCTTAAGTATAAATGTACTTGAGAAATTAAGCATTAGTAGTATTAATGAAGTATAGCAAGATATGTAAGATAATTGTAAAAATTTTAGAAAAAGAAAATGCAAAAATAAATAGAAAATATATTTATGTAATATCAATAAGTGACACATCACAAATACATGTAAATAATTAAATAAAATGGTGAACCTACTGACTCGTTGTTATTCTTAAGCTGTGGTTTTGATTACTAATTGACTGAGTTTCTTTTTGGTTTTTTTTTGTCTCCGTCAGTATTCCAGCATCGTACATTCTGTTTTATACTTAAAATAAGTAGTCTTAGAGGTGGATTCTTTGTGTTTTAGTTGACTGTAGCCTCCCACATGTTTCTCTATGCTGTGTGTTTTTGTCACAGTGCTGTCTAGTTGGTTACTTTCGGCTTTACTTTGTGAGTTGTCTTTTCTGCTTTGCCTTCGGTTTTGTTTTTCCATGTCCTGTGTGTTTTTAAAGTCTCTGTTTGCTTGTGTGCTCTGTTGTGTCACACTGTGTTCCAGCTCGCTTTGTTCCTAATGTGCTTCCTGCTGGCTTCTTGTGTGTTTAGTTAATATGTAGTAATGGAATAAACAAATGTCATGTGTTTTGAAACTCTGTAACTAGACTTCATGTTTTTTTTTTAATCCCCTCTCTCTCCTGCGGGTAGTTTATCCTTAAAGCTCGGGTCCTCTACCAGACCCTGGGAGTATGAAGGTGCGCTCTTCTAGGACTGTGCTCTTCTGAACAGAGGTCTGATATTGTTCCCGGGATCTACTGGAGTTTCCCACTCTCACATACATTAATCACATAATTTCAGTTTCTGTGAGACACCTGCACAACTCTTCTGAGTTTCCTCAGTATCCACTCTTTTTTGCAGTGCATTTTCTCTGGTTTATTGAAGACTGAATTTGCTCCATGACTCTACAAGGACACTCCCGATAAAGCAGGTGCAAGCGACAGAGCAGCCCTTATAGAACTACACCATGTGACCTTGTCAAATAATGGACTGAATTTTTTTTTTATACTACTTTGCTACATTTATGAAGATGATTTTAACTTGTTACATTTGGCCCGCGAAGCCATACCAAATTACTATCAGAGCTGGCCTACTGGTATTATACAGTACAGCTAATATATATATTGTTTAGTATTAAGCTTTGCTTGTTCCATATTCAGTTTTTCAGCAAAACGTGTTTGAGTCCATAAGAAAAGATTCATTCTTATATCTGGAGGAATAAATATATTTCAATAAATATTAACGTTAGCCCGCGACTTTGTTCCAGTTTTGAATTTTGGCCCACTGTGTATTTGAGTTTGACACCCCTGTGTTAGACCTTCTTCAGAATACTGTATATACTATGGGCATCACAGTGCTGATCCAGAATCCTTACATTATTATTTGTTACTAGAGCTATAATAATAAAGCAATGAGGAGGGGGAAGTAATAAATATGAAATAATGTATTTATGATGATTCCATTTGTTTCACTATCCACTCTGCGCAGGGGAAAGCTTATTACATTTTTAAACTGTAGAGATACAATAATTTTACTGCTGTAAAATCCAAATTTTGTCTTATTTAAAATATAAATCTAATATAATCTGCTTCTTAATGTGTGTTTTTTAAAATATTATAATAATGCATAATTATGTGGACATGCATATTAGACCGTTTTTTAGCGAAAAATAATCCCCCCTGAAAGGCAGCAAAAGCTCTGTAACTTACTTTAAAACTAAATATGTTCACTAAAACGGTGACAGAGCTACAGACCCATGACAGCCTTACACAGGTAGCCAGCAGCTATGACCAGCACTACTTGTGCAGTTAATAAAAGGACAGGTGTGTTCGTCGCGCTGTTGCAAACAAAGCACGCTCATTTGTTTCAGTTCGTCAAATTGCCACAAGACAACTTACCAACGTGTACGTAATAAACCAATACTCCTGGGTGCTATGGACTACAGTGTACGCTGTACACCTACTTACTGGTTTTGTCGCATCAGTCTGTATCTCTGAGTTAATTTGTGTTTCTCCTACAGCTCCGGACTGCAAAAAATGCGCGTGCTCTTTGTGAGCTCGTTCCCGGCTCGTAACCAGCGCGTTCTGCAGTCAGGAGCGATTATTGCTTAAATGTGATCATGTGACTGATGCAAGCCAGATCCTTTTATTTAGCAAAACTGTGATTAATAGTATATATTATTGTTGAGAGACACAGACAGGACTCCGCACGCACACACACATAAAAAAAAAATTAAATAAAAAAATAAATAAATTAAAAGTTGCCTCAACAAAAGGGCACTTCGGGCACCCATCAGCCTGCTCCTGACTGTACCCTGGTGCCACGCTACGCAACTAGAAATATGAGCTATTTTACCAGTGATTTATGTATTTTTATCCCCCCGGATTTCACTATCAACTTAGATATATTACTATGTTAAGCAATTCTTTTTGAATACTGAAATATATATTTTCAGATATTTTCATACTTAAGGTTTAATGTTTTACACCATAAAGTTTTTTTCTAACAAATATCCGTGAAGTGCAATTAGATAGGGAAGTACAACAAAGTACAACTTCATTAATACTACTAATGCTTAATTTCTCAAGTACATTTATACTTAAGGTTCAGACATGGTTTTTAAACGATAAAGATTTTATTAAAAATCAGACTTCCCTTAATGCAATTTAAAAAAAAAAAAAAAAGAAAGAAAAAAAGAAATGCAACAAATTTCCCCTGAAGATTGTTTTTTATTTTATACATTTGTGAAAAAAAAAAAACCACCATAAAATTGCTTCATGATCGTATCAAGTCATTATCTTTTAAAATGTAAAGAAGTGAAATCTGTCATTGTATAGTTTGAGAGGGTCTCGTGGTGCAGCTCTAAGACACCTGCTCTGTCCCTTGCATCTGAATGTCTCCAATCTGAAACAAAAGTTACGTGAACGTTGTCTTATTATGAGTCAAAGTAAAACAGGAAAGTCTTAATAAGACACAATAAAAAGCATAAAAACAAGAGCAAAGCACAAACCTGAACATGAGGAGGGGCACTGAGCACATATACAACAGAACTGGCAACATCTTTTGCTTCCAGAGGCTGTGAGAGAAGTGAAAAGTGACTGAATACACTTTACTTGAGTAATCATATCAACGATGCTTTAATTATAGGAATGATCCCTTTACCTTATATTCTGAGTATAGACCAGCAGCCTTATCAGGATCGTCTTTGAAGAGCCGTGGACCAAATTCAGTCTCCACTAAACCAGGAGAAATGCTCTGCAAGAAAAAAAAAAAAGATCATGAGGGAACTCCTGTACGTACTGTTTATGTGTCTCATTGCAACTGTTACTAGCATTATGAAATATACTAGCACTTTATGAGCTGGTTATGGTATATTTTAAAGCCTTACCGTGGCTCGGATATGAGTTTTTTCTGCACGCAGTTCTTGCCTCAGGCCCTCAGTCAGAGCGGTTACAGCAAACTTGGTGGCGGTGTAGAAATGTGTAGTTGCATTGGGAAGTACACGATGACCGGACATACTGCAACATCAAACAGATTACAAACCTGAGCAGGTGAGCAGAAATAACATTAAAAGTTCTTCTTTTAAAAGGCAAGTCTGACTGAATGATGCAAGAACTTCTGTGGCACACAGAAGCTGAGGTCCAGAGCTGCAAAAACTGTTTCATACTCAAAAAAATTGCTTAAGTCCAAAATCTGGATTTGATAGTTTGATACTGATCTCCAGTCTAGATTTTCCTTCAGCTTTCATATTAGTTTGGGTTCTGGTTGGCCAAAATAATTGGAGATGTCACTTTATTTAGGACAGTTTTATGAACATTTTAAATACTGTCTGACATTTTTTTTTTTGATGGTTTATCCTGCAGATGAATAAACACTGACCTCAATGAGGTCTTTAAAATCTGGACTCAGTTATTTTGCAAATTTCTAAATGTTGTAATAACAGGCATTTTGTCAAAGCAAAGTGATGGCTGTTTCAGTGCAAAAAAGGTCCGATCCCTACAGAAAACAGAAATCGCTTAGGTGTTAGGGCTGTTCGATATAACGATATATATCGGAAGACGATATGAAAAAGTCTCTTTTCATATTACGCTATCATTTGTTTCATGGTGTCACAAAATACACTGTTTGACCATATTTTTTTTCATCGTTTTGATGGTCACTGTAGTGACTATATTAATTTCTTAAAAATCTCTCTCTTATATTTAAAATAACCACACTATGGACGGACAAGCGACTGTTTTTACACGTTGTTGTTAGCAGCTACGACTGTAAACCCAGTGTGTGGCTCCGTCATCCGCTTGTTTATTTTCCACATAAACCTTTTACTAGGGATGCACCGATACCGATACTGGTATCAGGTATCGGGGCCGATACTGTAAAATGTGTGTGTACTCATAATCGTAAAAGTTAACCGATACCATGAACCGATACTAACTTATTTCATTAATCAGAGGGAGGTTTGTCATTTTTGTTGTAGTTTTTTAGATTGGCCACTAGGGGGACGTCCCGTGCTAAACAGGCACAGGGTTAGACCAGTCAGACTGGCAGCTCCAGATAAAAAAAAAAAAGAGAAACTGGAGGCTGCTGTAGCTAGGCTAAACAAAATGTCAGCAGTGTGGACCGGAACAGCCAACTTTAACTCAGGTTTTGGAAAAGCGATGAAAAATGTCAAGAGAAAATCCACGGGCAGTTAAAATAACAGAGGCTCTGACTCATTTTATCGCTCTGGATGACCAGCCAATTCCAGTCGTGGAAAACATAGGATTCTTCTCAGCATACTCGAGCTGCGATATGAAATTCCCAGCCGCCCACACATCAGGGAGATAATGGTGCCAAAACTTTCTAAAGAGGTAAAGACAAGCAGTGTGTGCGCGATGTCAGTCCTTGGTTTAACGGCACAGTGGACTGATGATCCACGGGCAGATGGGGAGTTCGTTCGTCAATGCCAAATACTTTCGTTATTTTGTTTGTTTGTTTACAATATGGACACTCTGCAATAATTTAACAGTTTATTTGATTCCAAACAGAAGTGTTTATTTATTATTCTGAAAGCTCGAGACAGTGCCAATAGTTCAGTGATATTTTGTTAAATTACAATGTGGAGACTCTGCAATAATTTAACAGAAGTGCTTATTTTTCACTTGAAATTTTTTTTGTGGTCATTTTTATTAAGATATTATTTATTATCGGCAGAGAATAAAATAAAACCTGTCTTCCAATTCATTGTGTGTGTGTGTGTGTGTGTGTGTGTGTGTGTGTGTGTGTGTGTGTGTGTGTGTGTGTGTGGGGTAGAAGTATCGTTTTTTTGTACTCTGTATCGGCAAGTACTCAGATCCAAGTATCGGTATCGTATCGGTTTGAAAAAATTGGTATCGTTGCATCCCTATCATGAAACCATGCTCCATTTACCCAAATCTTGGGCTAACGAATGGAATCCAGTAATCATTATTTATTCAGTTATTTTTTTTCTAATTTGGAAAATGTCTATAGATCAGAATTTTGTTGTTATCACGTTATTATGACAAGATTTAAGGAGGGAAATAACGGCTCTTCCTTAAAGGACTTTACTAGGATAGTTAATTTGGAAAAAAGGAGTCATAGTAGTAGTAATAGTTACGGTAAAAATTAATATGTTTGTCCATGAATTGTAAAACATCTTTTGTTGCAGCTTGAGTGGACATAAAGTCATTCCTTTTGCTGATCTACATTTCTACACCGCCACCAAGTATGCTGTAACTGCTCTGACTGAGGGCCTGAGACAAGAGCTGCGTGCTGAAAAGAGTCATATCAGAGCCACGGTAAGGCTTTAAAACACATTGTAACCAACTGGGAAAGTGCCTTGAACACCAGTATAAGCTTCTGTGAGACACATGCACAGTATTTCCTACAGTTCCTTTATCATTATCTCTTTTTGCAGCGCATTTATCCTGGTTTAGTGGCAACAGAATTTATATCACGGGCCAGCAATCCTGATCAAGTGGCTGGCATATATGCTGCATATAAGGTAAAATTATTAATCCTGCAGTTCGTGGAGGGTTGACATGATCATTTAGATAAAATCAAATGACGCACTTTGCACTTCTCTAACAGGCTCTGGAAGCGAAAGACATTGCCAGTGCTGTCACGTACGTCCTCAGTGCCCCTCCTCATGTTCAGGTTCTTTTTTGTTTCGACTTTGCATTTTAAATAACAAAACATCATAATTATATAACATGATCATATAACATTCACATAAGTTGTCTTTCAGATTGGAGAACTTCTGGTTGAACCTATATAGCAGGTGTCATTGCAGCTTTTGTTGCCCCAGCAACCCCAGTACCAGGACCCAGGCTAGTCTTCACATTGAAGTGGTGTGATTGGCTCATCTGACTACTCAACACAGCAAGATCAATCACAGCATCCCTCTGCAAGATATCTCACTATTTTTGACTTTTCTGAGCCTGTCAAGTCCTTCTTTTGACCCATTTTGCCAAAGGAAAGGACGTTGCCTAATAATTATGCACACCTGATATAGGGTGTTGATGTCATTAGACCACACCCCTTCTCATTACAGAGATGCACATCACCATCGAGGGCGACTGTGGCTCAGGGGGTTGGGAAGCGCATCTGTAACCGGAAGGTCGCCGGTTCGATCCCCGGGCTCTCTGTCCTGGTCGTTGTGTCCTTGGGCAAGACACTTTACCCTACTTGCCTACTGGTGTTGGCCAGAGGGGCCGATGGTGCGATATGGCAGCCTCGCTTCTGTCAGTCTGCCCCAGGGCAGCTGTGGCTACAACCGTAGCTTCCCTCCACCAGTGTGTGAATGTGAGAGTGAATGAATAGTGGTATTGTAAAGCGCTTTGGGTGCCTTGAAAAGCGCTATATAAATCCAATCCATTATTATTATTATTATTATTATTATTATTATTATCACCTAATATGCTTAATTGGTAGTAGGCTTTCGAGCCTATACAGCTTGGACAACATGCATGAAGAGGATGATGTGGACAAAATACTCATTTGCCTAATAATTCTGCACTCCCTGTATACAGGAACTGTTTCCGTACCACAAAGTACGTGGCAGTAGTTAAGTTAACAACAACAACAAAAAAAAAAAAAAAACTTGCCAAAAGTGTGTAGGTGGATCTTAGTAATATAAATGCTTTGCTGGACTTGATTATTCCTTTTGGATTAAAGCATATTTGACTTAAGAAACAGTATGTGGTTAAAGAATCTCAACCTGACTGTGACAACAGGAAATATTAGGTCCCCTCAGATTTGTTAAACCTAAAGTCATGAGCCTTTTTTGAAAATGTCAGAAAGAGTTGTGTTAGGATGACAGGAGTAAAAGTAAAAAGTTGCCAGTACAAATAAAAAAGTCAACTTAAGTGCTGTAAAGAAATATTGGTTCTTTGTCCATTTACTCTACTGCAGATCAAGAAGCAAAACTGCTAAAACTTTGACCTCTTACCTGCATTTCAATCCTGGTTTTTCCACGTAACAGTGATTGTGTTGCAGCACAAGTGCACACCTTTGTGCTGCTTTTCGATTGCTGTGAACTTGGATGTCCTTCTCTTTGATCAGGTCACACTTGTAATGCATGACAATGACATTGTGGGCAGCACTTTGACATTCTGCTGTGAGTTTCTGAAACCAGAAAGAAAAAAAGATTATAGACTTCAAGATCCACTTTGTGTTTTTAGCACTGTATGTGTATGAATCCGCAAATCCACTTAGCTGATTGTGAAAGTCTGGGGTGGGAACTTTTCCTAGATTTGACTGATTTATGTGAAGAAATTGCTGTTTCAGTACACGGGAGAAATTACGCAAAGGTGAACTGTGTGTGCTGAACAAACAAAGTTTTGTGCACCATTTATTAACAATGAACTTTTGCCAAAAGTCAGATTTCCAGTATGAATAGAGGGTGTGCTTTATAAAGGTTGATTAACATTTAGATAAATTGCCTGTCCAAACCTCTCTGTTTTATATAACCATGACAAAGCTAAAAAAAAAAAAAAAAAAGAAAAAAAAAGAAAAGAAAAATCATGATATTTAATCACAAATAACACTTAAATAACTTTTGGCAAAAGTTCATTGACTTCTGGGGGCAGAAGTCAATGAACAGAAGTCAGTCTGCCCCAGACTGACAGAAGTCAGTCTGCCCCAGGGCAGCTGTGGCTACAACTCCACCAGTGTGTGAATGGGTGGATGACTGGGTGTGTAAAGCGCTTTGGGGGGGACTAGTAAAAGCGCTATACAAATACAGGCCATTTACTGTATGAAAGCAGTGAAGCTCTGTCGCTGGGATAAAACATTTAATTTCATCTTGCTGGATATAATGCCCACACTCATATTTTTGTATTTCCAATCTTAAAGTAAGATGAGTACATCTTCTGAGTATAAATGTAGTAAGGACATAACATGGCCCTCTATATTACTAGAGAGGACGACATGGTGTCACTTGTCAAAGAGATTGAAGACACACACTCACACTGGTGACATCCTCCAGAGTCCATTCTGAAAATAAAACATGACAAAATAAAAAGAAGCAAATAAATGGATGGAAATCAGATTGAGGGTCATGTGGCAAATTTAAATCATGTCCATGTTCCATAACCAGTGTTACTGTACTAAACTAATATTTCTGTCCAACAATTATGATGGTGACCTTTTCCACAGAGAGATTTACAGTGTGAGTAAAAGACAGGTATAAGTGGTTACGACACAGCTACAAGATGCAGCGATTAAGGCTACGTTCACACTGCAGTCGAAAGCGCATCAAATCCGATTTTTTGACCCTATGCGACCCATATCCGATCATGGTATGACAGTGTGAACGGCACAAATCCGATATTTTCAAATCCGATCTGGGTCACTTTCGTATGTGGTACTGAATCCGATACATATCCAATGTTTTAGAAAGCGACTGCTGTTTGAACGGTCATGTCGCATTAAAACCATCTTTTACGTCACTGACACAAGACAGACGCTAATTATCAGCGCCGGAGAAGCGCCCGCGAAGACATCGCGAACTCTTCCTGGCCATCCAGCGAAGATGTCAGTGAAACTGTTGGAAAGACAACGTGAACATTTTATTTGTACTGTATAATCTGCAGATTCTGACAGAAATCTGCAACTATCCTTTGAAGCACCGCTCCTCTCTAAAACAGCAAGAAGGATAATTATTCGGTTATTTACATTATTATGTAAATAACACAATAACTTAAAGCAAAAATTGGGAAATGTAAAATCCGAAATCTTTATATTAAGGGCCATCAGTCAAACAATATTGTTTGTTCTGGGTTTAAACAGAGCGCGTTGTGTGTGACCTCTTCTTTTGCGCATGCAGGCCGCTTTGAGCATTCACACTAGAGCACGTTTGCTGTCGCATTTTATTTGTAGTGTGAACAAGCAGACGACAAAAAAAAAAAAAAAAAAAAAAAAAAGAAGAAAAAAAAAATCGGATTTGATCAAAAAAATCGGAATTGAGCATTAAGACCGGCAGTGTGAACGTAGCCTTAGAGTCTCCATTTCAACTTGGGTCGAAAGTGCGGACTTCAAACTACATACCAGTTTTTGAATTGTGTCGATGGGCCACGTAAAACCAGAGTTATGATAAAAAAAAAAATACACGCGATGTTTTTTTCTGAACAAAACAGTAGTGTTTACAGCGGGAAGAAAGGTAAAACGGCGTTTTCTACAGACAGCGCTAGCAAACACTCTCCGCTTGCGAGTGAAAAAAGAAAAAGAAAAAACACCCCTTCCCTATTGGTGTTAGTACGGAAGAGGATTAGGGCCACTGGGGGGGAAAAAAAAAAAAAAAAAAAAAAAAAAAGAATTCTGACTTTAATTTCAGAATCCTGAGAATTCTGAGATTAAAGTCAGAATTCTTTTTTTCCCCCCAGTGGCCCTAATCCTCTTCCGTATGTTAGAGTTTATCATGTCAGCCAATCAAAAAAAATGATATGGCAACATGTGGCACTTGGTTGTTTAGGGAGAAGGGGAAGTTTTTAGGAGTGACACCCGCAACGGAAAGCGGGCGAGCGAAAGAAAGAGAGAAAGAGAGTTTTCATATGTGAGACATTAGTGACGTTTAGCGTGTTTGGAGGCTATAGTTAGTTTGTTGTGTAGTTATTGTGTTTTATGTGTCAGTTGTACTGCTGAATGTCACTTTTTCCCAAAAAAAATGCCGTCAAAGGCAGATTCCAGTGTAAACGCTGTTCCCACATGGAAAACTGCACCTCCTGCTGTCAGACCTGCAGGGTTTAGGCCTTTGGTGTTCTCCTCTGTCTTATACTGAACACAAACTACATTTTTTGGACTGGCACAAATAATTTGTGTGCCTTCTTATTTGATGCAGCACACCTGATTGTTCTGTAAATAGATTTAAATGGTTATATAAAAAAAAAAAAAAAAAAAAAAAAAAAAAAAAAACACCTGAGGCCTTGGCTGCATTTTTAGGTAAATAGTACCATATAACTTTGTTGTTTGCAAAACTTGCGCATAATTTTTAGAAATATACAATTTCTATTTGCATTTCAAGTTATGAAAATGATTCGTTAAACATGTTTGTGGGTTTTACAGTAAGAAATATAACTTTTCTACTCGGATTTTGAATTTTTTTGTCTTAATTTAGATCAACTGTGCTAATAAATAACTCAAATTTCAGATATTTGAGGTTGTGCTGAAAATAATGGTACCAAACAAGGCAAGAAAAACATATTTTAAAGGTGAAATATAGAGGTAAAATCAAAAGTAGTCAAAAACGGCCAATTATACCCTGGACCCCAGAGGATTAAAGACCTATTATTTTAGTATTGTGTTAGATAAGTGTTTTGCATATTGAAGAAAAAAAAAAAAACACTTAGACTTTTTTACCCAAGTAAACCTATAGTGCACTAAATGTAAATTAAAAATATATTTAAAATATGTAAAGTACATATGGTTTTAAAAAAAAAAAAAAAAAAAAAAAAAAAAAGTACTTTGTTGAACACTTCAGTTGTGGAAATAGCAACAAATCATGACACTGATTTACGTATCCTTTCGGCATCCCTTTGGTCACTGTTAAAGTGAAACTGATTATTTCCGAGCTTACAGCACACCTGCATACCTACTTTTATCATGCAATAAAAAAGGCAGTAAAAAGTGGAGTTCCCCAAGGTTCCATCTTGGGACCCTTTCTGTTTAACATTTACATGCTCCCACTGGCACAGATTATAAAGAACAACAAAATAAACTATCATAGCTATGCAGATGACACACAAATATATATCACAATGTCACCAGGAGACCGAGGCCCTGTACAGGCTCTTGGTAAATGCATTGAGGAAATCAATGACTGGTTGTGCCACAATTTTCTCCAAACCAGGCGAGAAATTTGGGTGTAGTGATGGAGGCAGACCTAAACTTAGAAAAACACATTAAGACAATAACAAAATCAGCTTACTATCACAAGAATATTTCAAGGATAAAAGATCTGATGTCTCAACAGGACCTGGAAAAACTAGTCCATGCATTCATCTTTAGTAGGCTTGACTACTGTAACAGCATCTTTACAGGTCTACCTATTTAAAAAAAAAATCAGTCAGACAACTACAGCTCATTCAGAACTCTGCTGCTCGAGTCCTCACTAAGACCAAAAAAAGTGGACCACATCAGTCCAGCTCTGAGGTCTTTACACTGGCTGCCTGTCCGTCAGAGGATAGACTTTAAAGTCCTGATGCTGGTCTATAAAGCTCTGAATGGTTTAGGACCAAAATACATCAGTGACCTCCTGACCCAGTATGAACCTTCCAGATCCCTCAGGTCATCTGGATCCGGTCTTTTATCAGTTCCCAGAGTCAGAACCAGACACGGAGAAGCTGCATTCAGCTTTTATGCTCCTTATATCTGGAACAAACTCCCAGAAAGCCTCAAGTCAGCTGAAACACTCAGTTTATTTAAATCCAGGTTGAAGACTCACCTGTTCTCAGCTGCATTTGAATAAAGCACCAAATCCACACTTTTAAGCTTAAATTTCAAAACTTACATTTAACTACTGATTTTATCTACTGTTCTGATTTTATATACCGTTTTGTTTGTTTGTTTGTTTGTTAATTAGTTAGGTTTGTTTGCTTGTTTTAATCAATTTTAAATCATGCTTTTTATTTGTTTTTGTTTCTAATGTCTCTGTAAAGCACTTTGAATCACCTTGTTGTTGAATTGTGCTATACAAATAAACTTGCCTAACAATAATGATGTAACGTGTCACAGAGTAAAGGTTATCTCATACCGTTTTCATAAACCTGACAACAGGATTGGCTGAAAGCCTCCCTGCAGGGCAGAGAACTGTAGCTGTTTGAGAGAAAAAGGCGGACTGACATGACTCAGATGTTTCTCTCTCTATATATAAATGCTCACACGGGACAGTGAAAGATCTGTCGCTCTCTCTTCGTATTTGTGCTTCTTTCGTGCTTGTAGCAGGTTACCACTGTGATGGAGCGCTGGCGTGGCAGAGTGGCTCTGGTGACCGGAGCCTCGGTCGGGATTGGGGCGGCTATAGCTGTAGAGTTGGTCCGGCTCGGTATGAAAGTAGTGGGCTGCGCCAGGGACGTCGCAAAAATCCAGGTTTGTTTTGAAGTGAAAACTCAGTTTCAGCATAGAGTATCTTGACCTATATCCAGGGCCGGTGCCAAAAAGTGGTTGTCTGCCAAAAACTGCGGTATTTGGCAAAAACTGATTGCTTGTATTTAAACTGCTATAAATAACTTATTGGTCTATAATATGTGAAACATATTTCAAATATATCCCTCATTAATGATATCAAGTCATCTTGAGCAACAAACAACATTCCTGTAACAAGGTAGCCGCAGTTAGTTTTTGGCAGTGACTTTTATGTATCCTTTATTTATGCACTTAAAAATTCTGTTGACTTTAAAAATGCCTCTTTTAACCCTTGGGCGTTCCTCGTCAAAAAAGTTACCCTTTTGGGTAACTTTGGATTTTTGATTCTCAATATATCAGTCATTTTAAAGACTAGTTGCATGAAACTTGGCCAGGATGTGCATTTTAGGATTATTTTTAAAATTCAATGATCCCCTCTATGGTGTGGTGTATAGTAAAGGAGATTCACATATGTACTACCATTAGGGCTGCACGATTTTGCATAAAATGAGAATCACGATTTTTTGGCTTAGAATTGAGATCATGATTCTCTCACGATTTTCTTTTCCAATATAAATATTTATTGCACTTATTAACTGCACATCAACTTCATAACAGTTGAAACTGAACATAAAAACAATAAATAAACATAAAAACAACAAATGTCTCACGTTTTGTGGTTGCCACAAAATGTTGTACTGCTTGAAATTCCGTCTCCACCGTTGCTCGACACTGCGCGTATAGAGCAGTGTTGCAGCTCAACCAACCAATGGCCGCGGCAGGCTAAACATGAGGACACAGATGACGCGCAACAATAAACGCATAAAATACACTTCTGTATCATTTGCTCCTTTTATTCCACATGCAACTGTCCACTATACAAATCGAGGACATGGGATTAACAAATGCACAGACTGCACAAACAAATAACTGCAACTCAATAATAACTGCACTAACTACTAAATCAAATTACAACTTGGTCTATGGTATCAATTAGTGCACAAATATACAAAACCATCAAGTTACAGTTAAAATACATCAAATCATTCAAGCTGCGGTCAACAGAAAGTTTTGCCTCATGCTCACCCCACCTTTCTGCTCATCAACATCAGGTGCTGTGAACAGGTGAGTGCAACCACATTTATCATCTACCACACCCATGAGACACGCCCCACACCCGTGCACCAATACAGTGAGTCCATTTAAACCAACCCACTTAGTCAAAAAGGAACAACTCATATGGCTCCTACATACCGGCCCCTAATTATTTTAGAGCAATAATTACATCATACTTACCATGTAGGAGACATATTGAGAAACATGATCTATCCTTTATCAAACATTCAAAGATACAATTTTAATTCAAAATAATGAAATACACATTAATACAAATAGACATTTGAAAAAGTCAATCTTCATGACTCTTCTGCTTCCTGTAGAAGACACACTTTAGTGATCGGCCTGTCCAAACAACCAGTCTTTGTTTTAACACGAACCTGACGTACAAGTCCTTTACTGTCAGAAATTGCTTCCACAATCCTTCCAGTCACCCAAGAGTTACGAGGCGCAGAATAATCGACAACGATAACCACATCCCCAGGAATGAAGTTCCGTCCGATTCTCTGCCACTTCTGATGCTCTTGAAGCTGGGGCAGGTACTCCTTAACCCAGCGCTTCCAGAACAGGTCAGACATGTACTGTACTTGCCTCCATCGACGTCGTCCATACACGTCCCCCTTCTGAAACACTCCTGGTGGTATCAATGGCTTGGTCTTAAGCAGCAACAGATGGTTAGGAGTCAAGGCCTCCAAATCATTAGGATCAGTAGAGGCTTTGGTTATTGGTCTACTGTTCACAATAGCCTCTGCCTCACAAAGAACTGTACAAAGGCCTTCTTCGTCCAAATTCTGCACTTTCAAAATGGAATTTAACACCTTCCTGACAGACCTTATGAGACATTCCCAAACACCGCCATGATGGGAACCAGCAGGGGGATTAAAAATCCACTTTATGCCCTTTTGCAGCAGCATCTCATGAATCTGTGCCTGATTCCATCCTTCCACTGCCACTTTCAACTCACGTTCACCACCCACAAAGTTTGTACCATTATCCGATTGTATCTCTAATACCTGACCCCGCCTTGATATAAATCGACGGAGCGCATTAATAAAAGAGTCTGTGCTCAAAGATGACAACACCTCTAAATGCACAGCTCTCACTGCCAGGCATGTAAAGATAATTCCATATCGCTTTACTTCACACCTTCCACGCTTAACTTGAAAAGGTCCGAAACAATCTACTCCAACCCGAGAAAATGGAGGTTCATCTGGTGAGATGCGATCTTGTGGAAGGTCTGCCATCATCTGATATCCTGATGCTGCATGAAGTCTGCGACACACAATGCATTTAGCCAAAATCCTCCTTATGGCAATGCTTGCACCTGGAACCCAATACCTTTGCCGCAATTCGGACAACATGTGGTTACGTCCACCATGCCCTATTTTCTGATGTACATGTTGAAGCACCAGGTCAGAAATATGCAGATCCCTGGCTATAATTGCGGGATGCCTTGCATCTTCAGGTATAGCTGCTCTACTAAGCCTACCTCCCACTCTCAACACACCATTCTCAAGCTTAGGATCAAGCCTATAGAGCTCACTACTCTTCTTCACCCTTTCACCCCTCTGCAACCTACTGATCTCATCTGAATATCTCCTCCTTTGACAAAAGCAAAGAATTGCATTCTCTGCCTTGTTAAGTTCTTTTACTGAGAGAAATCCTTTAGCAGCATGGTCCTTGACAGTTTGCAACTCTGTTAAGCTTTTCCTCAAGATTTTCTTTAGTCACACTAGACGCAAAGCTCTCTTTCAGCTGTTTCCTCTTTTTACCAAGTTCCTGCAACAAACCTTTGAATCGAATAATCCATGCAACCATCCTTTTCAGACGAGTCCACGAAGAAAAATAAGTAATGAACTCATCGCACCATCCTTGTATTCATTTGCATCAACAGCATTAACTAAAACGGTCATTTTAATTTCTGGATCATTTATGGAGATCTTTCCAAAATCAAGGTTCACTGGCCAATTAATTTCTGGTTCAGCAAGAAACTTTGGCCCTGACAACCAGGAATCATCCTTGACAAACTTCCGTTTAAGGCTCATAGCTCGCTGTTCTACAGCCTTCCTATTATTTGGCATTTTTACCTGATTGCACCTAAAAGGTAAACCAATGGTGTAATGACCATCAACCAACTTAACAGAGTCCATCACTGACTTCATAAACTGCTGATCTTCTCTAGACAAAGCAAACTGCTCATCCTGAATACATTCTGGAAAATCAGCCTTCATTTGACGTTCCCACAGCTCATCCAATCTTGACACGGAAATCCTATTGACACTCACATCAAAAATGTCAGTCTTACGATCCTCTCTGAGAGGACCACTCACCGTCCAACCCGGCATAGTTTTTACTGCATAGGGACCTCCATACTGACTTCTAACAACCTCCCATGGCTCTAAAGCCTTGGGCACATTGGTCCCGATCAACAGGTCTACCCCGGAATTTATCTCCAGTATCTTAATATGGCGCAAATGTGGCCATCTATCGAGATCTTCCTGTCGGGGAATATTACATTGATGAACAGGCATGCTTTTCTGAGTAAATAAGTCAGGCAAGGCACAGTAGTGATCGAAATCCAAACCAGCTACTTCCAAATCTGAAACAACATAACTACTGACCATTTTCTCCTGACCCATTGTCCGCAAAAGAATGCCAGTTTTCCTTCCTGAAAGATTCAACCTATTCATGAGCCCTTCAGTACAAAATGAAGCTGAACTCCCAGGATCTAGAAAAGCATAGGTTATCAGTGACTGATTACCTTTCTTGGATTTTACTCTAACTGGTATTACGGATAGAGCACTATTTTGCTCACCGGCCCCAGTAACACCACTGCTTTGCACAGCACATGAAGGACCTTCATCTGGTGGTTCTCTCCCTCCTATAGTTTTCACTGCAACACTTTCCCTCTGCTTGGAGTGGATATGTAAGAGTGTGGGGTGTTTCTGTTTACAGACTTTACACAAGAGACGTTTCCTGCAGTCCTTGCTTCTGTGCCCAATGCGCAGACAACTAAAACACACACACCATTCTCTTTCAAAAAAGATAATCTTTCACAGTGCAACTTTCTTTCAAATGAAGGACACAAATCCAACATATGTCCTGCTCCACAACACAAGCAAACCTTGGTCACAACTGAACCACTCTCTCGCCTCAATGCTGGCTCAATCTTCCCTTCCACCTTGGCCACCGTAGTAGCAAAACTACTCCGCTTAGCCTTAGGGTAAAACTAAGACTTAACATTCCTCGCCTCTTTTCTGATGGCTGTTGGAGGATCCTGTATGTCTCCAAACAATGGGTCACTTACGATCTTCACTTGCCTTTCGACAAACTCAACAACATCGCAAAAAACCACTTTATGTTGAAACCTCTCCTGCAGATCGCAGACAACATTCCTCCACTTATCCCTGAGCTTATAAGGCAACTTTTTTATAACTGCTTGCATATTAGCAGAGACATCCAACTCATGCAAGGACTCAACGTCTCCCATTGCATTACAACATTGCCTTAATAAAAACCCATATTCCTGCAAAGCCTTCACATCATCAGATTTTATAGGTGGCCATTTACTGACCCTTTCAATGTAGGCAGCAGCAATTTTCAGCGAATTGCCAAAGTTCTCGTGGAGCAAAGATTTAGCTTTAGCATATCCATACTCAGCAGGCATATACTGACAGCTTCTGACCATTTCTCTTGGATGGCCTCTAGTATATTGCTCGAGAAAATAAACAATCCTTAGCACTGTGAGTTTGACTCTCCACCATGTGCTCAAAAGCTCTCATAAATGTTTGATATTGCAAAGGATCACCATCAAATAACTGAATGTCACGCCTTGGTAACAAAAACAGAGACTGCTGCTCAGCCAATAAAGTTGTAATTTCATTTTGTTTCTTCAAAACTGTGACTAGATGATCATGACCCTCACCACCTTGCACTGTATGTGTAAGAGGTTTTGATTGTGCGTGAGACTGCGACATCATCTGAGTAGTTGAAACTGCACCTGGAAATACTTTATGTAACTTCGTCTCTGACTTTTCCAACGAAACGACCTTGGGCTGAAAAGTATTTTTAACCTTGGGCCTTACATCCAATACCTGCGCTTGATGATCACTTGCATCAACACCCTGATATGGTTGCTCTGGTAACACAGGTTTGAACGTCGGAGCATTAGGATTTAAAACACCTAACCGCCCCTGCTCTCGTTCTAAATACGAATTCATTCCATCTGATTTAACATTAACAGCACTTGAGACTCGGGACATTTCAGAAGCCTTTAAAACATTCACCTTTGCTGCTGAGGCTGCTATTTCAGTTTCTAAGTCAAGCAGCTCCTTCCTTTTCTTAAGCTATATTTCTTGTTCTTCCAGAGCATGCTTTTCTTTCAACAACCTCTGTCGAACAAGAAGGGCAGCCATGTCAGCCTCTGCCGTTATGCGTGCTGACAAGGCAGATGAAACCATTGAGCCACTGAGTGATGATTTACTTTTCCTACAACTTTTGTTTCCAACATTAGAGACGCTATCACTTGGATTAACATCATCTATCGCAGCACCTTTACCAACATTCCCGGTGTGCCTAGAAGCACCAGAACCATTTCCAGCAGGTAATACATCAGAGGAATCAACACCAGGTGGATTTAAATGTGGCAAATCAAGCTCAGACACCTGATTTTTGCTCTGAGGGTTTCCCTTTGCATCATGAAGCCATTTCTTTATCTCTTCCATAAACTCAGTATTATGTGCTCGCACACTTATAAACCAAGCAGTTTGTTTCTCTTGCTCTTCTTGAAGAAGCAAAGGAAGCAAGGTTTCATGCAGATGAGTTGCCTCATTAAGCAACACAGACAAATTCTCTAACTGAGCCTGAACAGTGGAAACATTATCCTCAGATTGCTTTAATTCTTTAATAATCTTTATGACCTTTTTAATTTTATTAATCTTAGTGTGCCGTTCTGTTTGCAGTCTTTCAATCTGATTCTCCAAAGCCTTAGCAGTCGGTTTTGGCTGTCTTTTCTTTCCATCCACATCACCACATTGTATTAATTGGTGTGTCTGCATTTTTCTTCAAAACATTACAAAATCCAAACACTGAACTACACCTATGCCACACCGCTTCATTCCAACGCCTCCACTTGATGACATTCACTTCATAAAACATTGGACACACAAAATTAACAGGAGCAATATCCCCCACTATCTGCCTATTAAAGCTAACTAACTTAACCTAGTCTTCCGTACATACTAGCGGTGGGTATTTATGTACCTCCATACCGTCAGCTGTGAGGAAGACAAACTGTCTTAAACACAAACTGCGGCGGTACTCCCAAGCCAATGGCTTCAGCCGCCTGATGCACAAAAACTAGAAAGAAAATCAGTACAACGCCTTGTGCAGCTGTACTGTTAAAACCTAACAGGGGAACAAAACTCCTGAACAAAATGTGCTCGTGTAGCCAAAGGCTTAATCTAAAAGCAGGTGGTAAAAGGCAACAGCAAACTACAAAACTATCATCAATAAAACTCGGCTCTTTATAAATAATCCAATAAAACCTAAAAAGAGCACTTTCTGTTGACAATTTGTTGCAGCTCAACCAACCAATGGCCGCGGCAGGCTAAACATGAGGACACAGATGACGCGCAACAATAAACGCATAAAATACACTTCTGTATCATTTGCTCCTTTTATTCCACATGCAACTGTCCACTATACAAATCGAGGACATGGGATTAACAAATGCACAGACTGCACAAACAAATAACTGCAACTCAATAATAACTGCACTAACTACTAAATCAAATTACAACTTGGTCTATGGTATCAATTAGTGCACAAATATACAAAACCATCAAGTTACAGTTAAAATACATCAAATCATTCAAGCTGCGGTCAACAGAAAGTTTTGCCTCATGCTCACCCCACCTTTCTGCTCATCAACATCAGGTGCTGTGAACAGGTGAGTGCAACCACATTTATCATCTACCACACCCATGAGACACGCCCCACACCCGTGCACCAATACAGTGAGTCCATTTAAACCAACCCACTTAGTCAAAAAGGAACAACTCATATGGCTCCTACAAGCAGGTAGTGCAACAATAGAAAAATAGTTGCGGGACAGCACTGTGTAGCGTTTATCTAGGGTGTTGATCATTTTCCTAAATCCCTCGTTTTGCACAGTGTTGATGGGAGCCATCTTTGGTCAGGTGATAAGTGATAGCCTCCGTAATTTCTTTGTGCCTGCGGGAGTTCGATGTGTATAGGGAAGCGCTGTATAAGGTTCCCGTTATTGATGTTTGGGTGGTTGACCGGACGGATTTTCTCCTGTCACTTTCTCGCCACCCCTGACGTGTTCTCCGTTGTTTTTTCCCTGCTAATTTTAGCATCACACGGCACAGCTTCTGTATCACGTGGTATAAGGCTCCGCCCTTGTCATTTGTTGAGCAGGAAGAGTGAGCGCTTGTTTTCATGCAGATTACGTCCCGGATCAAAATGCAGTACAATCGTCGTCTTCTTTTTTTTTTTTTTTTTTTTTTTTTTTTTTTAAATCGTTGTCATTTGGAAATGAGATCGCACATAAGTATGAATCGAGATCGCGATTTTCCAACGATTAATCGTGCAGCCCTAACTACCGTTGATATCCCTCGTACCATTTTGGGTCCCATTGACTCCCATTATAATCACATATTTTTGATATACTGTAATCCTGACATGTGATAATGCCTTTCTCGTGAATACCTAATGGATCTAAGCCTCAGCCTTCAAAATAAAGGAAAAATAGGTTTTGGATCAAATGAGCAAAATATTAGGTACAGCACCACCATAGACATTTTCAGTGGTTTTGAATGCAGGACATGTATATCTTACTATGCAAAATACATGACAATAAAACAGCTGACCACCATAAAATAGTCTTGATGTAGTGGAACTGATATAAGAGAGTGGTGTGAATGTGATTGAGAATATATTTATACTGTGTGTGTGTGTCGGTCGTAAACAAAACGGCCTATAGAGCCGCCTTCTTGAAGTGAACAACGGCAGCCTGCTCCGTTTTTTTTTTTTCCTTTCTCTGAACCTCTGTCAATATTATTTTTCTTCACTTTGCACACGAGCCTCGTGTTGGCTCTGAGCAAGCAAGGGGAGGGGTGCAAAAGCAGCCACGTGTTTGCAGAGCAGAGGGGGGAGGGGCAGTTGTTACTCTCTCAGTGGCAAGTCAGCAGAGCTGGGGGAGAGACAGAGAGAGATCCTTTTCTATCTTCTTGGATTCAAGTGCACATTTGAAGTCTGTGAGAATAGTTTGCAGCCTTGTCTTACGAGTCATTTCTGCACAGACGCCACGAAATGCACAGACGCGCGTATGCACAACACGAAGCGCACGGTCAATTTAGGGCAGGCTTGGAAGCTGTGCTCATCGTGCAAACAGCGCATTATTATCGTAACTGCTGCAAAAGGTAGGATATGCCCTGTCTGCAAAATCCAACCATCTAGAGGTTCGTGCTATAAAATGTAAATTACATCTTTGTTCAGTTTGTTGTTGAGTTTGCTCAGGTCAGTTCAGTTTCCCAGTGGCACAGGAACAGAACAGGAGGGAGAGACAGAAAAAGATCATCCTCTGTATAATAAGATAGAGGATGATCTTTTTTTTTAAAAATTTAGGTGCATCTTTGAAGTCTGTGAGAATAGTTTGCAGCCTTGTCTTACTAGTGATTTCTGCACAGATGCCACGAAATGCACAGACGCGCGCACGGACAAGACAAAGCGCATGGTCAATTTAGGGGAGGCTTTTGCTGAGAAAGAGCAGCGTTCCAAAAAGCGGAAGCAGTGCTCATCGTGCAAACAGCACATTATTATCGTAACTGCTGCAAAGATATATAAGATATGTCCTGTCTGCAAAATCTAACCATCTTGTGGTTCATGCTATGTATGATAATGTAAATTACATCTTTGTTTAGTTTGTTGTTGAGTTTGTTCAGGTCAGTTCAGTTTGTTTTTTTGCAATAAAGTGTTATTGTTCCAAAAATAATAATGCATCCAAATCAATGTTGTTATGAATTATTTACCTATTCAAGGCTGCAATAACCTCATGCCAAATATTTCCATTTGCAACTAATTTTTTGAAAATATTGGATATTATGGGTTCCCCCCCCCCAAAAAAATAAACAGGGGTCTTTATGACAATAAAGCCATAAAAACCTAAAAAATATTAAAAAAATTATGAAAAACTTTATATCTGTGGTTAGGTCTGAAGTTGTTTAAAAGATCTGATGTGGAAAAAAATGAAAATTTAATTCATATATGATATTGCTATATCACCTTTTGGATGGGGACCCCTTTGGGTCCCGAGGGATACCAATGGATGTATATTGCAAAAACTCTTATTGCTCCAAAAATAATAATGCATCCAAATCAATCCTGTTATGAATTATTTACACATTCAAGGCTCTAATAACCTCATGCCAAATATTTCCATTTGCAACTAATTTTTTGAAAATATTATATATTATGGTTTTTTTACCCCCCAAAAAACAGGGGTTTTTATGACAATAAAGCCATAAAAACCTAAAAAATATTTAAAAAAAATTATGAAAAACTTTATATCTGTGGATAGGTCTGAAGTTGTTTAAAAGATCTGATGTGAAAAAAAAAAAAAAAAACATCATATATGATATTGCTATATCATCTTTTGGATGGGGACCATTTTGGGTACCGAGGGACATAAAAGGGTGTAAATTGTAAAAACTCTTATTGCTCCAAAAATAATAATGCATCCAAATCAATTCTGTTATGAATTCTTTACCTATTCAAGGCTCTAATAACCTCATGCCAAATATTTCCATTTGCAACTAATTTTTTGAAAATATTGCATATTATGGTTTTTTACCCCCCAAAAAACAGGGGTTTTTATGACAATAAAGCCATAAAAACCTAAAAAATATTTAAAAAATTATGAAAAACTTTATATCTGTGGATAGGTCTGAAGTTGTTTAAAAGATCTGATGTGAAAAAAAAGAAAGAAAAAAAATCATATATGATATTGCTATATCACCTTTTGGATGGGGACCATTTTGGATAACGAGGGACATAAAAGGGTGTAAAGAGTAATCTGGCCAAGAGGACAGCTGAAATTGCAACAAAAGCAAAAATAGTTCTGTAAACATATTTTAAGTGGCAAAAGGGAGCTGATTGGTTATAATGTAACCAGTTACAAAGATACTTGAGAAACAGGTAATTTTTTAATTTTATATATAACCCCTTTGTAATACCTGTTCACCAAAGTCTATTTAGCAACATACGTTACGATATTACACGTAAAAAAACACACGGAAACATTGGAAATCAGTTTTTGGCAGGCTATCACTTTTTGGCACAATACCAGACTGGTAATCTGGTATACCGGGTATTTTCCCTGTGGGCCGAAGCATTTGTAGGGGGCTGATTTTTTTCTTCTTGTTTGCATTAGTTCAATTTTAATTTTCAATCAAATCTCTTAACGCCTCTGGCCCTTCCTACTTTCCGTGTGCACCTACGCACCCTAGAACAGAGTTAGTGTTAATAAAGCGGGATACAAACGAAGAAAGAAAAGAGGAAAAAAAGCTAAGAGAGAAAAATAAACAAGAAATAGATACAGCAAAGTGTGTCAAATTAACCGACATGTTAGCAGTGCAGTAGTACCAGAAACAGCTGATATAAAGCCCTGGCATTCACAAGAGCCTGCTGTAGCTCATGGCTTTATTTCTGTGTCTCTATTCTAAACGCACGTAAATAATTTTTGCAAGAACAAATGTCACATTTTGAGTAGAGAATTATTTTCATGTACAAAATTCATGTACAGAATTCATGTATTTCAGTGTTTGCTATTATCCACATAGACACAAAATAATAGTGTAGTTAAGAACATTTTCGGTTAGTATTTTTAATTATTTGATTGTAAAATATATATTTTTTATGTTGGTTTTAATCTAGTTTAAACCAAACCACTTCACTGGATTTAGCTACATTTGTGTTTCCTGAATGCAGTGGCTAGCGAGCTGATTGGAGACCAAAACAGCCACTCATTTTGAATTCAAGTCTGTAATTAGTTGGTTTTGTGGCATATTTATAACCATGTACAGAAAAAGTTGAGTGTGCAGGGAGCAGAGATGTTGAAAGCAGAAGCGATATACTGAGAGCACACAGAGCAGAGATCTGAGCAAGAGCAAATGCCAACAACTGAGCGAGAATGGCAGTTATTGTGTGTGTATATGTATAATAGCAAACACTGAAATGAATTTTGTTTGTTCAAAATAATTGTCTCCTTAAAATGCAACATTTGCAAAAATTATTTATGTGCCTCTCAGAATAGAGGCACAGTTGCTAGCATTAGCCATGGAGAGCACAAGAGGACCAGCAGTCCCAACAAGAGAGTGAGGAAGAAACAGAGGAAGGTGTAGTTAACGAATAAGGTAGAGAGAGGAAGAGACTCAGGGAAAAATAAATGGCTCATGGTTAAAGCAATTTGATAATAACAAGCTAATAGCTAAAAGGTAACTTAATTTCTACATTGCAACTAAGATGTTCTAGCCCAACAACAGCTGTACGAACCTGATTAAAAAAGAAAAGAACATTTTGATAGACCAGGGCTGCATTTATCACTTAGTGTATTTCGATCTCGGCTGTTGCATTTTATATTTTTTAGTCTATATTTATATTTATATATATGTTCACTGTTACCTAGCAAAAAAGAACAGAGGGAGCGGCTGGGCAAAAGTTGAACAGTTTATCTGACTAACACTAAATAAACCTGAAAAACCAGCTTTACAATAATCTATTGTAATGCTATAAATCAGATTCTGTGTAAAAGTTCACTGTTAATAGATTTTTAATTTAGTCCAACACAGAAACAGAAGGCTGGACACATATGAGCTGATGACTCTAGAGTCTAGACCAAGGGCGTATATGGCATGGACAGAAGGGACATGTCCCCACCAATATCCAGCGATTATTGAATTGTCCCCACCAATAATTTGATCTCTTCGAGTAAAGAAAAACAAAACCGATAGAAATAAAAAAAAAAAGCGATCTGTCAACATCTCATTCACCCAGTGGTGCAGAAAGAGTTAAATTACGTTCTCTACTGGAGTCCTACGTCATGTGACAAATATGACCAATGTGATTGGCTGTTCCTTTCAGTGAGCTCTGTTTAGTTTTAGCAGCGGCAATCCTGCGGAGGACCTGCAAGGAGGAGAGGAGGATGGCAGCAAAAAGAACCTGGATATAAGAAAGTATTTTTCAAAGAAACCTGTAAGTCACTTAAAGTCAAGTTCACTCATAAAATCTGTCCATCATAATAACGTTACAGGCAGTGGCGGTCCAAGGCTGTTTGGCGCCCTGGGCGAACACTCGCTCTGGCGCCCCCCCCACAATGACTAATTAATATTAAAATCTGTAACATAATGTATTGTTTGGAGTTTAGTCCGTTACTGTTGCTATTTTTACCATTTCTTCTTGGAGCAACTGTAACCCACATTATTTCCTTAGGGATTAATAAAGTATTCTGATTCTGATTGTTTCAGGATGACCTGCCATTATTCAATGACACATCTGCTTACCTGTATCTTTTGCTTGTTTCTCTTCCTCTTCTTTTCTCTTTTTTCTAAACTGAGGACCTGATGGCTTTGAGCTTTTCTTCTCCATCTTCCATTGGTTTTAATTTTGCACTCCAGTATGAACACAAATCCCTCAACCCGAGGATCACCACAACATAACGTAATAGACCTACACCTTAGTTCACAGATTCACTTTGTCTAGGGTGCATTTCTGAGATTTCACACAAACCAGGATTCAAATCATGAATACATAATGGGCTTGGATTTACATCATTATGAATGAAATGTGCTCTATTTGGAAGCAGCCGGCTTGTGTGTGAGACTTGAAATCATCAAACTGTAAATTATAAATTTTAAATTGTTATTGATCCCTTTACCACGAGTCCTAAAGTGTATATTTATTTTCTTACTCTTCTTATATTTATTGTTTGTTTACTTGCACTTTTGTAACTGGAGCCTCGTCGTCTCGTCTCTCTATATACTGGACTGTATGTAGCGGAGATGACAATAAAGTTTACTTTGACTTCAGCAGCGAGCAGGCGCACCGAGGGCTCTCGCGCTCACTTCTCGTGTACAGAATTTCGAAAAAACATCGGTGCAAATTATAAGTCTGTATCATGTTGTCTGGTGTTTTCGTGTTTGTTGGTTTGTTTTTATTTTGTTTTATTTTGCGAGTTGGTTATTAGATGCCGCACCAGCCAGTCAGAGAATCCCCCGCCGCCCCGCCCTCTCCTCTCTGCGCCGCAAGCAGCAGGCGCACCTCGCAAACGAAGGGCGCCCTTACTCCCAGCAAATGGGCGATAGAAAACCGATTGGTGCCTATGCCATTCCCAATATGTGCTGGCATGACGTCGGGGCAGCATGAGTACGAGCATTTTTTTTTTTTTTTTTCTTTTCTGATGCCCGTGATGCCGCCCCCCACCATGATGCCACCCCGGGCAACCGCCCGTGTTGCCCGTATCTAAAACCACTACTGGTTACAGGCTATGCAAGGCAATACATGCCAACCCTCCCGTTTTTTCTCGGACAATCCTGAATTTCAGTGCCCCTCTTATTACTCTTTCTGGGTTGCAAAATAAACTTTTAAAATTTTTCAGGCGAGAATGTAGCTGTGCAAACTTCAAATATCTGAACCTGGGAGAACAGCAAACTCCCGGCACATCGTTTTAGGCTTTGGCCCACATCAGTCTAAAATTGTATGTAACCATGAATAACATGTTGCCATGTCCACCGAGAGAGACTGGACAGTATAGATGTAAAACAAATATGCCAGCAGTTCATCTCAGTTAATGAGAGGAGAAGGCATGTGTTTGGCCCCTTCACATAGTGGACATTGAGTTGTTGTGTGGGACACCAGTAGTCCATGTCTGTTGCTGTAACAGTAGTTCATGTTTAGAGTAAAACATACCAGCTCACTGATTTGATCGGGGCAATAGTGTGCCTAAAATGTTGCATAATTTTGCTAAGAGATCTGTTACTTTGTGGTAATCTTAGATGAGTAGTTTTATGGACAAAAACCACCAGGTCATTCAGTGTTCCCTTAGTGCTAATGTATAAGAGATGTTGGTGTAACTGAAGTAATGATGTTAAGTCCTTAAAGTCATATTCTTTTATTGTCATGACCAGTGTTGGTCAAGTTACTTGAAAAAAGTAATCAGTAACTAATTACTGATTACTCCCCCCAAAAAGTAATCTGGTTACTTTACTGATTACTTATTTTCAAAAGTAATTAATTACTAGTTACTTTTTAAAAACACGATTTACAACCTGAATAGGTGATAAAGCGATAGATCTTTCAGCCCAATTCTACTTTTTCTACATAATCCACCATTCAAAATGTAATCAAATGGAAAAGTCTCTTTTTAAAACTTGTTTTATTAGTTTTAATCTTTTAACTTTATGCATCAAGCAAAAATTTAATTATATGCAACATTCTCTGACTGGAAGAAATTTGTTTAATATTTAAACCTATTTTCTGCACATTCCAGCACATAATTTTTTTTGTGTGTGTTTACACTCACTCTTTCAAATAGATGCAAGTAAAACACAGCAGAAAATAAATAAAATCAAAGACTAGCGGTCCTTTTGCTCTATTTTCACCTGTAAAGCAGGAGTAGGAGTAGGCGGAGGTTTACCCTGGTGCAGGTGTGCTGCGGCGGTCAGTGGAAGAATCCGCGAGTTTTTCTGTGAATTTCCCATTACGTCGCTTGGAAGTTTAGAGGTTTTTTTTCGCTGTAAAAAGTTTTCTTCCCACGCACAACGGACACTAATGTTTTTGTCACTTTTTATGGAATCAAACTCAAAGTAAGGTCAGTACTTCCACGCTTTAAACGCTGAACGCTCATACTCTCTCCATATATTATCCACTGTTGATCTGCAGACAGCTGTTGTCAAGAACATCGCACTCACGTCACTGTCATGAGACATTCTCGCAAAAAAAATCACGGTATTAGTAACGCATTAACGCAGCGTTCCTACGGGAAAGTAAATGTAATCTAATTACCGTTTTTGCAATAGTAATCCCTTACTTTACTCGTTACTTGAAAAAAGTAATCGGATTACAGTAACGCATTACAAGTAACGCGTTACTGCCCATCTCTGGTCATGACTGTATTTTAAGCTATTTTTATTTTTGTATGATATCTGATTTATATGGAATATGGTTGAAGTAAACTAAAGTATAAAATACTTAGTCATTTGTTTGATAGTAACTTAACATTATATAATTCACATATAAAACTATGAATTGTAATTTTAAATGGTTTAAAAGCATGTAGAATAGCATATGTAGGCAAGTATATTTCTCCTTTTTCTAATCAAGAAGCAAAGACGAAAAGGAAAAAAAAGAAACAGGGCAGGGTTCGGTGGTTGAATCATCCGTCCCCACCAATGCCAATTTTGGAGACAAAAATCTGACTTCCAGTGTTGTACAAAGTTACTGATCAGCTGTGTTATGAAAACTGAAATCCACAAATTTACAGTAATTACAGGGCAGAGTTATTTTGAAGCTAAACCTCTGTCATCATTCCCTTCTTGGTTTCAGAAACTGGCAGCAGAGTGTCAGAGTGTCGGCCACCCTGGTGTTTTGGTTCCTTTCAAGTGTGACTTGACCAAAGAAGAGGAGATTCTGGCCATGTTCGCAGCGATCAAAGAGCAGCACAAAGGTGTGGATGTGTGCATCAACAACGCTGGCTTATCTCATCCAGAGCCACTGCTAAGTGGCAAAACCAGTGGCTGGAAGAACATCATGGATGTAAGAGCTCAGAGTTATTTTAGAAAAAATTATCTGCAGTTCTGTTTGAAAGAAGCGTTCACAGGAGTGGTTTCCCAGAAGAGCAATTAAATGATCAGTTTTAAGTCGATTTGTTCATAGTTTTTAGAATATGACACATGAAACTTTCAATTTAGTCCATATCAAAAACAGAAATTTGGACAGAACTAAACTTACTATCATGCAGAAAATTTTCAGCTGTATTAGGCTTATATTAGACAGAGAGAAAGAAAGTTTATTTTAATGTAAATGAACCAGTATAACCATTTCCAAACAAGTCATCCATTAAATCCCATTCTGCTGAGTATAATCCATCACAAAAAAAGAAAGTCTGATACAACCAAAGTCATGACTCTCATCTGAATTACAAAGTTGTTGTCCTAAAATCCTGCAAAACAACATAGTTTGTTAAAATAAGTGCAATAGGACAAAACTCAGAAAGTTGAAAAGTTCCACGAAAGTAGGCAAACAACTCCCCTGGAGAATTTTGATTTTCTTTGTTGTTTATTTCTCTGCTTGGTTTCTTACAGGTGAACGTTCTTGCACTGAGCATCTGTACACGTGAAGCTTATCAGTCAATGAAAGAGAGAAACGTGGACGATGGGCACATCATAAACATAAACAGGTGCAGTTTTACTTGCTAATAGAAAGTGACAGAACTTTGAAATCTGTCGATTTAAATGTCACATAAATGTCATAATATGATTCTAATCATCATTTAGTCTGATTAAGACCATCCTGTAGCAACATGACTCAACAGACCTTTTTCAAAGCACACATTTGGCTAACAGGAAAAGCAAAGATGGTACTATTAACAATACTCATGGTTCTTATGCATAGAGATGATTATCTGTTGAATTCAAGCCAAATAATGCAACACACAACGATGTTTAACTCTGTCTTTCCTGGGCAAGACAGATTTAGACCGATTAAATCTGTCTTGCCAGGGTATGTCTTTCTGTATTTTCTCTACTGATGTTGTTCCTCTTTGTGTTTCTTGTCTGATAAATCTCCCCTGCTCTGAACTGATGTAGACCTGCAAGAAGCCAAATTCTCCTAACATAGACTAGATTTTCTGAAACCCAAAAACAAGCTTAGAGGAGGTGCGGAATATAGTACCACTTGTTACTATAAGAATTACAATATGGATAAAGATCATTTATGGGCTTTTGGTCCAGTGACACCAAAAACATGTTTCCTACTGCAACAGACCGTGCTTCGTTCACTTAAACCTCGAGCCACTAAATGAAATGCAGTAATCATTATTTATTGATTTGATTTTTTCTATTGTGGAAAATGTTTGTAGATCAGAATTATTTTGTAATCACATCAGTATTACAAGATTTAAGAAGGGAAATAAGAGATCTTTGTTTAAGGACTTTACTAGGGCAATGATTACTTTAATTGCTAGTTAATCTGAAAAAAGTACTAGTAATAGTTTAAAATGAATTTGTTCGTTCATGGCTTATAAAACTCCTGTTGCAGCTTGGGTGGACATCATGTCTTTGATTTTGCTGATCTACATTTCTACACCGGCACCAAGTTCGCTGTAACTGCTCTGACTGAGGGGCTGAGACAGGAGCTGCGCGCTGAAAAGAGTCATATCCGAGCCACAGTAAGGCTTTAAAACACACTGTAACCAACTGGAAAAGTGCAGTTAAAACAAGTATAAGCTGCTGTGAGACACATGCACAGTATTTACTACAGTTCCTTTATCATTATCTCTTTTTGCAGAGCATTTCTCCTGGTTTAGTGGCGACAGAATTTATATTACGGGCCAACAATCCTGATGAAGTGGCTGGCAGATTTGGGACCAAGTCTCAAGTAAGTCTCAAGTCTTTATCCTCAAGTCACAAGTCAAGTCTCAAGTAAAGTCAAGTAAGTCAGAGTCAAGTCGTAAGTAAAGACAGACAACTTTCAAGTCAAGTCCCAAGTCCGAAACTTTGAATTTCAAGTCCTTTCAAGTCTTTTTTTTTTAAAACAATGTTGCAGTTATATGTTAAATGTAAATAATAGACCATGTGTTCTTTTTTTAAATCTGTATTTATCTCATCACCTGATGAAACAAGTAACTTACAAAATATGCACAAACTAATTCTGAAATTGCACCTTGTACAGCTCAATTAAACTTTGCTGCAAGAATAGTCTTCCTCTAAATTACAAATTCACAGAATAAACATTCAGTGAAAAATGCAAAAACAGAACTTCCTGTTGAAACAAAAAGTGCTGATATTTCCTTATGTACAAAACAATGAACCATCGCAGTAAATTTAGTGCAGTGTGACAAGCTTGTCCTCTCTCTCTCTCATATATATATATATATATATATATATATATGAACAATGAACAAGAATGTGCAAGAATGTGCACTTTAAGTTATTTCAGTTAACTATTTCAGTTAACTATTAACTATTCTGCATTGCATTTGCAAAAGACCAAATTGGCCAAAAGTCTGTCAGTCATTTGTGCACAATGAGGCCGTAGAATGATGCCACCATAGCTGAAAACTCGCTCCACAGGAGCACTACATGCAGGTACTGCCAAAACTCTGGTGGCCACATGAAACAGAGAAGGAAGAGTCTGCATGTTCATTGCCCAGAACAAGAGGGCGTTCTGTCCATCAGCAATATCCAGGTAGTGACTTAGCTGTAGAGCAAAACAAATTAACAACAGCAAAAGAGCCTTTATTACAATTTTAGACAAAAAAAATACAGAAAAAATATAAACTATATTCAATCTTTACCTTTAACTTTTTGTGTCACCTCTGTCTTTATGTCACAACTGCCCAACACATGGTGTTCCACCCACAACAGAGAAAATGCTGGATCCAAAGCAGCTGCTTTAAGGTACACTGGATCTGAAAAGGGGGCAGTGATCCCATCTTCTGCTCTAGCCATTTGCACACTGATACAGATTCCAATAAATCTTTTGTTCAAAGATGCTTGGAGAATCCTGACCAGACCATTCAGGAAACGGACTTGAGGCTTCAGTTTCTCAAGGTGGTGATTGAGGGACAGCACGGATGGAACAACAGCACTAATCGTGACTATTTTCTCACCTTGTGTCAAATCTGTTGCTTCTCCAAAAGGCTTCAAGATGTCCACCATCTCCTTCAACAGGTTCCACTCTCGTGTTGTGAATAATAACTCCTTGTGCCCAGCCATTTCAAGAACAGCACAGAGTTTTAGATGTTCACATTGGATAACTGCCTTCACTTGTCTCAGTGTTGAATTCCATCTTGTGATTACAGCAGCAGGGATCCATTTCTGTTCACCAAATTCAGCTTCAAACACATCTTTGAATGTTGTGCTTGTGTGCAGTAGAGAGCTGAGCTTAGATAACTTTGAAAGTGAAGGAGATGCCACTTTGGTCTCTGACAAACCATCTTTCACCACCAGCTGAAGTGTGTGTGCAAAACACTGCAGGCGCTGTGTCTTTGCCATAGCAGCACCTACTGTTTCTTGATCTTCCAAGGTTAAGTCATGCCAGAGCTCTGGGTCGTCAAGATGATCACCATCATCATCATGTTCCTCACCTTGCTCAGTGGGGAAGCACACAGTGAATGCTTTCCGCATATTGGCAGCATTGTCACTAATAATATAGTCTAGTTTATCTTTGATGTTGTATTCGTCACATATAGCTTCAAATTTCTCACAGATTCTTTCACCAGTGTGTAATCCTTTGAAGCGGTCAAAGGCCAGCAGTTTGGATTTTAGCTGCATCCTCTCTGTCTCTTTCTGTATCCACTGCACAGTGATACCAAGGAAACCCCTCATCCTTCAGTCTGTCCAAATGTCCACAGTGACTGAAACATGATCAGTCTCACTCAACTGAGTTTTTAACATTGAACGTTTCTCAGCAGCGAGGTTCTCTGTTTTTGATATAATTGTTCTGCGACATACCGGGCTGTATTTTATGTCAACTACCGTCAGAAAGTGCCGAAAATTCTTGTTTTCCACAATAGAAAGGGGCAGGTTGCAACCAATAATCAAGTCACTTAATAATGCATTCGTGATAGCTTTCTGCTGTGGATGAGTCATGCTGTACTGTCCAGCACAAGTGTCCATAAACTGTGATATGGAAGGCTGTTGAGGTTCATTTGTGATCCTCTTTTTCATCTGGTATTCTTCAAATCTGATAGAGGTAAGCATATTAGACTCATGTCAGAAATTCCATTACAGCCATTTATGAATTGCATTTGACTTTAAGTTGATCCTAATAATCCTAAATAACTATTAACACTTAAACCCTCATAGTTTTCAGACAATAAAAAAAAATATAAACAATATTTATCAAAACTCTGCATACAGTTCTAATAAGCAATGTTTAGCATTCCTGTTAAGAATAACTGACCTTTGCAAATAAACAACAGCTAATAACATAAGATCAAAGTATTTTATTTGATGTATTGACATAAATGACAGAAGAAAAAGGCCATATATAGCAGGACTACTCAATTACACACTAAGGTGGGCCAGATTTTCTAACCAAAAATAAATTTCCCTGGCTCAGACATGCAAAAGTTAAACACGACCATACACTAATTGCAAATTAAACAGTGATTTTGAAGTGTGATGTGATGGTAAAATAAATATTTGTCAGTCTAAACTGGGTTAAATCTATGGGATTAATGATGGGGGGGAGACGGAGAGAAACCCTCTTCCCTGAGTACAGCTACAGAACCCACTTTCTGAAACGGACCCTGCTCACCATTCACCGACAATTCTGAGCTAACAAGTTGCATGTTATTCTTGGATGCGTTTGTAGGACCGGATTTGAAATAGCATGACAAACATATCATACCTGTTAAAGCCAAACAGTATCATCAACGTAGCCCGGTGTTCCAGATCTACTGGCGTTTAGATCAACTGGCGTTGGTCGAACAGATGTGTGGCAGTCTTGCGTTTCAGGAGCTGCTACCGACAAACCAGCAAAAAAAAACGCCAAATGTGTCACCTGTGACACTTGTGAGGTTATCTCAAACACACTCCGTCAGTCTTGATGCTGTTGAACAACAAAATGTTTAAAAATGTGGCGAGTTTACCTGGTGATATCCTCACGCGCGACGCGATCGCGAAAACAGCAAACAATTAACACCACGCCGATATTGTTCACGGGACAGCAAGAGTAAACGATCGGGAGACTCTTGTCGTCGTTATCGTTCCCCTCGCACGTTTTATTTCTCCGGTTTCAGCGTTTTTGCTTCACAACTACAGCGAGCAGTTTACTTTGTGCACTAACATGGACTCGAGTCAACCAGCGCCACCTCTGGCCAAGTGCCACAGCCCACAGCCAGATCAACCTGTGACACACATCTGCAGCACGTTTGATTTCGTTTCTTGCACATTTGTACCTTTCAGTTGTGTCTGTTTGTGCGTCATGCAAATAAACCTTTGAAATTAATGAAATGACACTAATATTTCACTAGTGTTGTAACATCACATGTCGTTAGCATAGTCTGCGTGTGTCTTTTCTCTGCAAACGAACATTTTAGAGTTGGTTGTTATATACAGTCTGTATAAGTGTGGTTAATCTAATGAACATTTGTAAGGAGATGGCAGTTACTGTGAATGTACAGCGGGTGATCAGTAATAAACAGTCAGACAATGACTCTGACAATCTCATTCAGTCTTGCAGACTGAATGCACCTTCTGTGGAAAGTGGTACCACACGGTGTGTGTGGACTTCCCCTGTGCAGAAGGCGACTACAAATGTTGTGGGTGCTAAATAAACAGAAAAAAGTGATCCCTGTTGTCTTTGCTTACTGATTGTTTTTAGTGTTGACAATCCACATTGCTGGGATTGCATCTGTCAACATGTTTGTGGGTAGATTCGGATGTACCAGGGGTAAGTGCAGCCACTCAGCCTCTACTCACTGTCATCATAGCAGCAGGTGCAGATGTGTCACAAGTTAATCTAGTAGTGGGCTATGGTACTTGGCCACAGGTGGCCGCAGTGGACTGACCTCCATTTGAAACTGCTCTAGCTGCTGTGTGATAGTGGATCTGCTACAAATTGAAGATCATAAGCAAGTTTTGGAAATGAACCCTTGCATTATGTTGAAGAACAAACAATTGGCATTGATTTTGTTGCGGGTCATTTAGATCCGTACTGTGTAAATCCACTCAGAATTGTCAAAAAACTGCAATAAAACAATAGCAACTTTATTTCCCATCAGATAAACATGTAGAACACAGACATACAACAGTTAGACTTTCCATAACTATTTTAGGAACAATTTGGTTTTTCGTTCTTACAAACACATTTCTTTTGAACTTGCCCAACATTCTCAGTTTTTCAATGCTCAACATTTTCAGTTTTGTCCACATGATGGACAGAATGTAACTGTGTGCTTTCTGCAGATGTACTTCTTGCATTTCTCACAAAAAGTGCTTGTTTTCAAACAGGAATCTTCCTAACTAAGATTTAAAACAAAAGATTTCTACGTCTCCTCCAGTCTCACAAACAGATGACAAACCAAGCGACACACCTGAGTCACTGACTTTCTTAAATCCACTCACTCTCACTGGCTGTTTATTACTAATCACTGTGTAACTGCTGTGAATTCACAGTAACTGCCGTCTCCTTACAAATGATCATTAGATTAACCACACTTATACAGACTGTATATAACTACCAACTCTCCAGCCATGTTGATGGATTGCCTATATTGGCTGGAAATATTAATTTCCAGGGAAAAGACACAGGCAGACGATGCTTACAGGATGTGATGTGACAACACTAATGAAATATTGATGTGTCATATTTGTCCAAGGTGTATTTCATTGTTATGGGAAAAGAGAATATTAAAATCATGATGACCAATTGGAGTGGTGATTTCTATGACTTTGTGTATATAATTTGGAATTTTGTACAAATGAAGGCCAATAAGGAATATATGATATCATTTCATTAATTTCAAAGGTTTATTTGCATGATGCACAAACAGACACAATTGAAAGGTACAAATGTGCATGACACGAAATCAAACGTGCTGCAGATGTGTGTCACAGGTTGATCTGGCTGTGGGCTGTGGCACTTGGCCAGAGGTGGCGCTGGTTGACTCGAGTCCATGTTAGTGCACAAAGTAAACTGCTCGCTGTAGTTGTGGAGCAAAAACGCTGAAACCGGAGAAATAAAACGTGCGAGGGGAACGATAACGACGACAAGAGTCTCCCGATCGTTTACTCTTGCTGTCCCGTGAACAACATCGGCGTGGTGTTAACTGTTTGCTATTTTCGCGATCGCGTCGCGCGTGAGGATATCACCAGGTAAACTCGCCACATTTTTAAACATTTTGTTGTTCAACAGCATCAAGACTGACGGAGTGTGTTTGAGATAACCTCACAAGTGTCACAGGTGACACGTTTGGCGTTTTTTTGCTGGTTTGTCGGTAGCAGCTCCTGAAACGCAAGACTGCCACACATCTGTTCGACCAACGCCAGTAGATCTGGAACACCGGAGAACATTTGCTAATAAGATGAAGTTAGCTAAGTCGCTATCTCATCGTAGCAAAAAAAGGCAGCACCTACCGTTCTTTATGCAACTTCAAATGTCGGACAAAGTTGGAAGTTGTTCAATCTCCGTCTGTAATTCTCTTCTTGCATGTTTTGCATGTTGCATTTCGTTTTTTTGTTGACTACTTCGTAGTTTATGTAGCCGAAAGAAATTACTCTTGGGAGCATTTTTGGCTCGAGCGTTTTTGTTTTTGTTTTCGTTTTTTTTTAAAATCTGGTTAATTTGATTGGCTGTGCTACAGCTCACGCTCACATACATACGGAGTGTGGTAAGAATGAATGAATGAATAAAGTGAATTAATGGTCCACACTTTTTATATAATATGTATGTTAAATTTTAGATTTGGGTAAAATATCAAGTCTTTTCAAGTAAACAGGTTCAAGTCCCAAGTCACTGGTGTAAAAGTCCAAGTCAAGTCACAAGTCTTACAACCTTTTTTCAAGTCAAGTCTAAAGTCATAAAATTAATGACTCGAGTCCAAGTCATGTGACTCGAGTCCACACCTCTGGTGGCTGGCATATATGCCTCATATAAGGTAAAATTATTAATCCTACAGTTTGTGGAGGGTTGACATGATCATTCAGATAAAATCAAATGACGCACTTTTCACTTCTCTAACAGGCTCTGCAAGCAAAAGACATTGCCAGTGCTGTCACGTACGTCCTCAGTGCCCCTCCTCATGTTCAGGTTTGTGATTTTTCTCTTTATTTTCAGTCCTTTCTGTTTTGAACTTTCCTCTTTAGCATTTTAAATAACAACACTTTCCTTATAATAATTTAAGATGATCATATAACATTCACATAACTTTTCTTTCAGATTGGAGAACTTCTGCTCGAAGCTATACAGTAGGTGTCATGCAGCTTTTGTTGCCCCAGCAACTCCAGGACCAGGGTAGTCTTCACATTAAGGTGGTGTGATCGACTCATCTGACTACTCAACACAGCAAGATCAATTTACAGAATACGGAAAGAAACAATAAGGAAATTTGTCCAAGAGTTAACTGTCTTCTTCTTAAAAATGCTGGAACATGATGCACTTCCTCTGTCGCATGTTTAATTGTGACCTACCTCTTATGACAGTCTGTGAGGATGTTACCGTCACTGTGTTTTTTAGTGTCTTTGAGAAGTTGCACCATGTGACCCTGTCATATATTCTACTGGCATTTTTTTATTTCTTTATTACATTTAACAAAGTGCTATCAAACTGGTCATGAAAGAACTTTTTGATGTTGTCCTGAAAATTTGACGCTAATATAATAAAAAAAATATTTTCAAAAGAATTTGTTGTTATTTCCCCCACCCGGAAAATTTTGCAACAGGGTGGAAAAGAGAGTTGAACCTTGGATACAGGAGGTGAAATGTGGTTTAATAACATAAACAGTACATGAACTGTAGGAGCTTTTTTCACAGGATTGTCACTGTGGAGCCGTGATGCAAATTCTGTGTCCAGTAAAGCAGGAGAGATGCACAAAAAAGGTGGATAGTGAGGAAGCTGAAGGAAGCAATGTATATGTATCTCATAGCAGCTTGGGGTGTACTTTAACTGTGACTGTGGCTCGAATGTGGGTCTTTTCTGCACAATTTCATACAGTAACAAGGTGGTACGAGACTCCTGCATCTTCTCTGGGTGCTGCTTTTAGGTTTTAAAAAATCCAACCTGCGGAGTTATAATTTGGCAATTCACACGTCTAGATCAGGTAAAACAAGATCAAGTGAGAGACACAGTAAACGGTGTACAAAGAGGAACAATATCAGTGGAGGAGACACCTAAAAGAATCCCTGGGGCCAACATAATCACTGTCTGTTTTCTTGTTTTGCTTGAACGCAACAGATAATTATTTCAGTGTCAGAGTGCAGTTATTATTATTAATAGCTCGGTCGGCACTTTTCCTGTTACTCTGAGTGCTTACTGTGAGTAGTGTTGCCAACTTTACTTGGATGTTTCTTTAATGAATTGTTTATGTAACTTCCCTCTTCAGCGAGGGCAAACCAATCATTACTAACTCATTAGAGTTTGTACCGCTACTTTGGTCAGACTTCCTGGTGGGATAGACATAATTACAGGTTGATGTAAAAAGCAATTCAAAAAAGACCATCGGGCGCATGGGAGTTTGCCCAACCAGTCTGCATCTGTTTTGTGGACTTGGAGAAGGCATTCGACCGTGTCCCTGGTGGGGTCCTGTGGGGGGTGCTCTGGGAGTATGGAGTGTCTGGCCCATTGTTACAGGCCATTCTGTCCTTATTTTTTTTATGGACAGAATTTCTAGGCATAGCCAAGTGGCGGAAGGCTTTCACTTCGGTGGTCTCAGGATGTCATCTCTGCGTTTGGCAGATGATGTGGTTCTGTTGGCTTCATCAGGTGATCTCTCGGCTGGCCTGGGAATGTCTTGGCGTTCCCGCGGATAAGCTGGAGGAGGTGGCTGGGGAGAGAGAGGTCTGGGCTTCTGTGCTTGGGCTGCTGCCCCCGCGATCTGACCCCAGATAAGCGAAAGAAAATGGATGGATGGATGGATAATATAGAATATATATATTCTATATTATTGTTATTTTAGTATTTTCAGAATAAAGGCAATAGAATAAAATTTGTGATATTTAATTTAGTAGATTTTTATGCTGCCTGTCCTGAAATAAACCCAAGGGATTTATGTCAGATAGTTAAATGTATATTTCAGAATTTTTTATTGTTTTATACTTTATACTGGTTGAATTCTTTCCATCATAAACTGTTTTTTAAATGAAATATCCTCTATATATTAATAATAAATACTGGAGCGCAAGAAATGTCCCCTGAAAATCATTTTATTTCATACATTCAAACTTTTCAGTACAAATGTTTCAGCCCTGATAAATGTAGTTAAGACGTAAGATTATATGAGAGAGCACATGATGCAACTTGTCAAAGAGACTGAAGAAACACACAGTGATAGTAACATCCTCAGAGGCCATTTTGAAAACAGGAAGGCCACAAAAATATTGCAGTTGCCGAGGGAACAACTTCAGTGACTTGTGCTACACAGCTTCAATGTGAATGTCTCCAATCTGAAAGAAAAGTTAAATAATGCTTTATTATTATAAGTAAACTTGTGATATTAAGAATGTTGCAGAGCAAAATCCAATGAGTCAAAACACAGTTGTAAAAGTGAAAATTACAAACCTGAACATGAGGAGGAGCACTGAGCACATATGCGATAGCACTGACGATATCTTTTGCTTCCAAAGACTGTCAAAGAAGTGAAAAAATGCTTAAATTATTTTTATCTGAGTAATCAAATCAACAGTACACAAACGGTAGGATTAATGGTTTTACCTTATACGCAGCATATATCCCATCTTTTTTCTCGGGATTTTCACTGTGGAGCCGTGCTGCAAATTCTGTGTCCACTAAACCAGGAGAAATGCACTGAGAAAAAACAAAAATGGAAATTTCAGTAAACAATGTGTATGTGTCTCAAAGCAGCCGATCTTGGTATTAAAGACACATTTGGAGTCAATTAGTGTCTTTTAAATCCTCACCGTGGCTCGGATATGGGTCTTATCTGCACGCAGCTCCTGTCTCAGGCCCTAAGTCAGAGCAGTCACAGCATACTTGGTGGCGGTGTAGAAATGCAGATCAGCAACAGGTAAGACGTGATGTCCACACACGCTGCAACAGAAGGTTTACAAGCTGTTACCAAATCAGCATTTACCAAGACTGATACAGTGATCTGATCTCAGATCTTCATATGAGAAAAATCCCCAATCATATTTAGGTTCTGAATTGCTGGTTGGTCAATTAAATAAAATGAAAATGACACTTTAGGTTTTAGGATATTGTGATAGACATTTTTCACTACTGTCTGGCACTTTTTTCAAATTAACAGTTAATTAAACTAATTATTATACTAGTGAACTCCTGACATGGGGTTTGACTCTTTTTGCTTCCTAAATGTTTTAATAACAGAGAGCTACAGACCTTTTTAACAGTATAACAAATAAAATAAATAGGTAAATACACAATGGTGGCTTTATTCTATTGTCTGATCCAGGATTTGGTGTTGTGCATGTTGGGTAAAAGAAGCTTATGCTGTAGCCAACATGTAATTTGGTGTAACTGGACTAAAAAGTCCATAAATTACCTTTCAGCATAATCCATTTTGTACAGTAAGATGTGGTACTAGACCCCTTGTACTTTCACTGGGTGCTGCTTTAAGGTTTAAAAAAATCTAGCCTGTGTTAGGAAACTCTCACAAGTCTACATCAGGTCAGACCAGGGGATATGAATAAGATAAAAAAGAACAATAACAGTGGAAAATATGTGTAAAAGGCCTAACAGTGTCTTGCCTTGATAATAATCTCCATGTCAAAGAGCTAGCAGTATTGTTAATACCACCATCTGTGCTTTTCCTGTTAACCAAATATTTGATGTGAAAAGGGTTTAAAGAGTCCTGGACAATCATGATGGTAATGGTCAAGATATTTTTCTGATGATTAAGTCAACAGACTTCACAAATCCCCATCATTATTCATCAACAAATAAAACTGCACCTGTTGAGATTTATGATGTGCCCATCGTCCACGTTTCTCTCTTTCATTGACTGATAAGCTTCCCGTGTGCAGATGCTCAGTGCAAGAACGTTCACCTGTAAGAAACCAAGCAGTGAAATAAACAACCAGGAAAATCAACACTTTCCAAATGACTTGTTGTTTCTTGTGCATAAGAAGCATTAAGTAGTTTTTGGCCACTTGTGTACCTTTTGAACTCTGAGTTTTGTCAAATTGTGTAACAATTTTGTAATTCAGATGATTCATGAGTTCGGTTGAAGAATACTTCCTGTTTTTGGGATGGATTAAACTGAGCATAATGTACCCCACCTATTTACAGTGAACTTTTACACAAAATGTGATTTACAGTGTGATTAATGGATGACTTGTTGGAAAACTGGTCACACTGGTTTATTTACATTGAAATATTTTTTTTTCTGTCTGTCATATATAAGTCTGCTGCAGCTGAAAATTTTCTCCATGACAGTGACATTAAACATCAAAATTTAAATATTCAAAATATAAAAAAGCAAAATTTTGCATAGTTTGTTTAGATTAAATAACTGCAAAAACTGCAGAAAATAGTAAGGACAATATTTTGAATCAACAAATTTCTTGTATTTTTTCAATATATTTTTTTTACCCACTTTTGTGTATTTTTTATTTATTTATTTATTTATTTTTTTTACCTTTCTCAGCTATTTAGTTTTGTGATATTATGAGCTGGATTGTTTTCCGATTGTTTTCTGTTGTAGTAATTTACCTACTACGGTGATAAAAGTTCTGTCTTAGCTTATTCTACAAACTACGGATGAGTCAACGTTAGAGTGATCATTGAAGTTCACTTCAGTGTTCTGCTGGGGAAGCCATTACTCAACTTTCACACAGCTGCAGATTTTCTAAAACATTTCTGAGCTCTTACATTCATCATGTTCTTCCAGCTGTTGGTTTTGCCATTTAGCAGCGGCTCTGGGTGAGCCAAGCCAGCGTTGTTGATGCAGACGTCCACGCCTTTGTGCTGTTCCTTGATCGCTGCAAACATGGCCAGAATCTCCTCCTCTTTGCTCAAGTCACACTTGAATGGGACCAAAACACCAGGGTGGCCGGCGCTCCGACACTCTGTTGCCAGTTTCTGAAACCAAAAAGGAAACGATGACAGAGGTTCAGCTTCAAAATAACATTAGTGTTGTATAAGACTGCCCTTCAAATGTATATGTAAGGTTACTGTAAATATGTTTAAGATTTGCTTTAAGTTTTGAGCTTGTATTTCACAACTCATTTCAGTAATTTGTCCAAAACTGGAAATCCCATGTCTGAACACATCCTGCCCTCACTGGTTCACCAAGCCTGCTGTACAGTACCTTAAAAAACAAAAACTATTTTAACATGAAAACATTCTGACAGTATATTATAACCGAGACCCTCACAAGGGAGATCACTCATTTCATATGTGGAAAACTTTAGACTGTAAACAGTTAAGCTGCTGGATGTGTACAAATAGTCCAGTCCTTCTTCTTGTAGTCTTTGTCATATTGTTTGTGTTTTCTATCATTCAACCTGGGCTGAGTCCTGCTTTTAAGTCCTTTACTTTACAGTTCATTTCAAATTGTTATTTAAAAAAACCTCTGTAATTTTCCCCACAGTTTATTCTGCAGTTTAGTTACCAATGTTTCTCACCTTGTTGATCCTCAAAGAAGGGTTTTGAAAAGTGCTATATCTATAAATACATGCATTATATTCATTATCATACAGATTCATTTTGTTTGGCTATATCGAGAGAACAAACAAAGACAGTTGAAACCAGGACTTGCATAATATACAAATATTCTTCAAGCCGTTAAACTCGAAATCCTTCATGTGTCGTCAGTTAATTTTTGCCCAGCTTTCTGTTTCTGTGCTGGACTTAACTGAAAATCTATTAGCAGTGAACTTTTACATTGAATCTGATTTACCAAACAGTCAGCATGCAATATTATAATACTGTATAACGGCAGTAAAAGAAAAAAAAACTTTACAAAGACTTATAGTTCATTTCAGTCTTACAGTGGATTATGTGTTGCAAAGCTCGTTCTGCAGGTTTATTTAACTGCCATAAAATCGGCTACTGTCCAGCCTCTCATCATTTTTGCTGTATCAACATAATCATCAAACTATGAGTATGCATATGCCCCAACAACAAACAAAACAAATAAAAAAACACACACACAAAAAAACACTTTTAAAAAAATGCAGTTGTTGCTCTTTGCTGAAAAGGAGTTTTCATTTCAAAACAAACCTGTTTTGAACTGAAAGCCCACCACTTTCATACCGAGCCAGACCAGCTCTACCGCTATTGCCGCCCCAATCCCAACCGAGGCGCCGGTCACCAGAGCCACTCTTCCCTGCCAGCGCTCCATCACAGTCCAGCAACTTGCAACACACACGAAAGAACCACAAATACGAAGAGAGAGAGAGAGTGACGGATCTTTAACTGTCCTGTGCCGGGAAGCATTTATATATCCATCTGAACTATGTCAGCCTGCCTTTGCTCTCAAACAGCTTCAGTTCTCCCCCCTGCAGGGAGGCAGTCAGCCAATCAGATTTGTGAAAAAGCTGAGAAAACTTTCTAAGAAACCTTTTTATGTAGGTAGAGGTGGCCTTCTTAGTAAGATGTTCAGTGAATGGAAAAGCTAATCATTTATTTTTAGGTCTATTTAGATGATTAAAAAAAAATAATTTACTTCCAACATACAGTATTATCATGTGGCATGACCTAAAAATAAATGAGCCAGTGGCAGTATTTTTGCAGTGTGACGATAAGTCATGTTTGTGTATTAGGCAATGTAAGGAAAGGGCGCAACATATTTGCCAATTCATTATGAATATGTGTTACATAATCTCTCCTGATGTTTAGACCAGTTAATTCATTGTTAGCATCAATACTATCTATGTTAAATCAATATTACACATTTACTATGTTTATTAAAATGTAATAAATACACATTTACCATCAAATGACAGTATTCAATATCTTAAATTAAAAATTGCCTTAAACTGTTTTTATAAACACAAAAACAAGATTAATTGCATGCATCCATGCAGGGGGAGAGCTGCCTCTATAACGTCAACACAAACCCAACCATGCTGAAAAAAATGTCATGGTCCAGGGTCGTTGTGATGGGTTTTTTTTAGCTTTGATTTGTTATTTCTTAGATGACTGGCTCCTATTCGTATTGTTACTCCAGTATTCCCCACTGATTCCATGTCTCTGTTTCCTTGCTTCCATTTTTCCTCCTTCAGTCTTGTATACGTGTCAGTACTTTTCTCCTTGTCATAGTGGGGTGTGGTTTTGGGTTCAGCTGCAGCAGTGTCAGGTGAGGTGACTAGCACACCTGTTGTGCATTAGCCAGTAAACCTAATGAGGGGGCATCTATGCTGACACACCCAGCAATGGTGTGGAGAGCTGTTTGTGGGGTTATGAACCACTCGGGGAGGAATTTGAATGCGCTTTATGCACATCTCTTTTGCTAGCTGTGGTGGAGGTGTGGTCCCTAGCTCAGCTGCAGGGGAGGAGTGGTGCAGTGAGCTCAAGGGGGCGGTACCAGGAGGCAGGTGAGTTACAGGTGGTGGCGATTGACTGATCACGGTGTCTCTTTCCGTTTCTCTATATAGTGAAAGCAGTCGAGTGGAGACGAAGAGAGCTGGACTGGAACAGACCTTGTTCCTTGAGTTCAAAACTGTCAATAAAACGCAATAATAGTAAGCACAATCATTGTGTGTCGTATACTTTTCCACTAACATTTTGAATCCATGTGTGAAATCAACAATATTCAATATTTGGACACCACGGCGCCAGCTGCTAGGCCCAAGGCTGGAGCCCACCAAAACAACTCCCTGATAACGACTGTGTGATGACTATTCTTCCCGTCCCATGAAGGCCACCTGGGTTGGCTGGCAGACTGTTTACTTAGCCTGATAGAGCGAAGGACACTGTCTCCGCTGAACTCTGGACACGCACACACATACACTTACACTGATAGGCACTCACTCATCCCCTCCCTTTCCAACGCCTTCGATGCTTGTTTCCGGCGAGGGAACACGGCGGGTCTGTGTGCCGCGCTGGAATGATAGCGCTGTGCAGGGTGGCTGCTGTGTTTCTTCGGATTACTCCTCACCCCCCACCCACCCCTGTGGCTTGTCATGTCTTCACAATGTTGTGCTGTGGACATTTATGTGCTTTTTTTGTGCAAAGGAGTTTTTTTGTTTCCTGTTCTCATGCTGTCCTACCATGGAAGCACAGCATGAGTAGGGGTCTCTTTTTTTCCTCTCGTACTTTCCCCACTGTAGTGTACATTTCAATGTTTTTCTCTGATTCTACCAATCTCCGACCTGTATCCCCATGTAATGTTTGTGCTATATGTGTATGGTCGGGGGGGGGGGGGGTCCCATTTCACTGCAGGGCAACCTGCATGTGACGAATAAAGCTTTGATTGATTGATTGATTGAAAGCTAAAACAAAGGAAGACTGTTTGCTGCCTCGGTCATACAGCAGATGCAGGCAGTAATATTCCACTTTTAGTTCAGTGGTGTCGAAGTCCAGGCCTCGAGGGCCGGTGGCCTGCAGGTTTTAGATAATACCCAGGGTCAACACACCTGAATCAAATTATTAGTTCATTACCAGGCCTCTTAAGAACCTCAAGACACGTTGAGGAGGTAATTTCGCCTTTAAATCAGCTGTGTTGGATCAAGGACATCTAAAACCTGCAGGACACCGGCCCTCAACACCTGGACTTCGACACCTGTGGTTTAGTCCTTCCTCTCTTCTATATCATAACAGTGAAAAGCAGAGTGAGACCTTACCATTACTCTTTTCTACAAACAGAAATATAGTAAATGTAAACCATAAGGATTCTTTGACAAAATTATACAGTATATATAGTTAGGCCCATACGTTTTTGGCTGATGATTGATTTATTTATTTTTTAGCTTTTCTTCCACACACTTCTGTCAAAAAATAAGAATTAAAAAAATCAAGAGGGGATTAAAACTAACAAATTGTAAGCCTTAAGTAAAGCAATTCTGTGGTCAGGTGAGGCCCATTTCCAATTTATTTCATGACAATCTAAGTAGGTTAAAAAATAATCTGGAGTTGATTCCAAACTTTCCACAAATAAAGGGAGGAATGTCAGAAGGAAACAAAAGGGGCAGCATTGTTGCAATGTCATGGTTAGTCATGTTGATGTTGATGTTCAAGTTCAGGTGGCTTTCATTGTCATTTGAACCATGTACAGTGGTAAAGTACAGAGTGGAATGAGACAGCATTCCTCCAAGACCCTGGTGCTACAGATGACACATAACAGACAAACACAGGACTGCGTAAAGTGGAATGTGCAAAATTGAAAAATAGAAAAGGCAAGACAGTGCATGACTATACAGAACAGGACGATAGAGACACAAGACAGTGCAATGGAAATGAACCACCAAGACAGCACTATTTGGTCCAGAGTGCCCGCTGTGTCCCGCGCCACCAGTCATCTTTGTTAAATGGTAAGTGGACTGATTCTTATATAGTGCTTTTCTACTCTCCCAGAGTACTCAAAACGCTCTATACAACATGCCACATTCACCCAATCACACCCATTCAACCAAGCACTTTCTTCTACTCTTAGTGCTTCCTAAATACATTCAGACACATTCATACTCTGATGGAAGCATCGGAGAGCAATTTGGGGACTTAGTATCTTGCCCAAGGATACTTGACATGTAGACTGGAGGAGCCAGGGATCGGAGCAGGTCACCTGCTGATCTGAAGGTTAGTGGTTCGATCCCTGGCTCCTCCCGTCTGCATGTCAAGTAAGGGAGTGATGTATTTGCAAAGTCATTATGAGCATTACATAATCTGTCCTGATGGTGTAAATGTAGACCAGCTGAGTCACTGTTGACATGAGTATTGTCTATTACAATAATGATCTTTATATGACTGAATCAGAAGAGCACAGCCTGTCACAGTGGACAATGTGGTTTCTCTTTACTGCAAATTCATAAGAAATAAGGTAATAAATACTTTGTAGAAAGCAGGGCCATGTATGCAATATGTGTTTTGTAATAGATTAGTCAAGGAATTATTTCTAAGATTGTTATTTTAGCCTACACAAACACACTTCAGCCCGAAGTTCAGAGAATTCATCCAACACGTGATTCCCACACGTGCATCACAAAAAGAATGTACACTGTTGTACACTGCCTCCACAGGAATTAAGATATAAGTAGCAGCTAGGTGCTGCTATTAAATATATTGATCATCAGCAAGTATGAGCACCTCTATAAAATCTGAGGTTTTTACCAGTTTTCTGGTCTGGAGCATCATTTCTAAGTACACACTGGGAACATTTTTGCATTAATGTTCCAGAAAATACACATCAAGGTCAATTTTCAGACTGACACACCTCATTTCTCTACAGGTCTAATGTAGGATTTCAAATGTTAAAGTTCATGATAATAACCTACACAACCAGAAACAGAGAAAACACGTATGGCTTGTTTAGCTTTCTGGGAAAAAGAGTCCTCTTTCTAAGAACAACACAGACTTCTCATACACGCACATCGCGGTGTATAAATTCAGAACTTCAGCCACACTATTCACTCGTGAAAATCTGAGCTCAGTCTTCACAGCCCGTCTTCTTTTTGTCTCATTCATTACTTCAGGTGCCAACGCGTCTGCTGAAAAGCATCTCGCTAAAGGTAAGACTTTAAGATATTACTGCGTTAAGTGAAGCCTCTGAAGTGCAGTAAGCGCTGTTCCGTTCCCTGAACCGTTCTGCTCCCTGAGTTCTGTCGTGTTCCCTTACCTAGCTTGTGGTGAGGGTGTAGTTGCAGTTTTACAAAGCCATGCATTTTAATTAGGTCAATATTGATATTATTCGTGATGATTAAAAGCATGCGACTGAAAACGACTTTAAAAAAAAGTCAGAACAAATAGTGACACACTGTGGCTTCTCTAAAAACACACAGATGTCAGAAAATTACTTCTTCCTGCTAAAGAAAGGGTACAAATATGTAAATATACAACATCCATTTAAAGTCTACAGTATATAAATATTACCATGGAGGTATTTGTAATGTTAATGAAGGTGCTCTTTTCACATTTTTATACACAGTTCGTTTCCAAAAATCTTGGGATGTTGTGTAAAATTAAAATAGGAATGTATTGTAACGATTTAAAATCCTTACATTTAACTATAAACATGGGGCCCACCTGCTAATAACAAATATAAAATTCACTTTGCCCTTGTGGAAGCAACATGTTCCAAACTGACAATTATAAAATTCCTTTAATTTATTGTACATTGTGTGAATTTTGTGCTTTCCTAATGATTCCTATATTCCATGGGAAGCACAATGGATACATTAAATCAATTCAGCATTTTAAAATGTTGCATTACTGGCCTGAAAACACAAGTTAACTTCTTCTCCAAGCTGCTTTTTCTTATGGATGAAGGTTTTTTGTTTCCCTCAGGTAGTGCTGCACCTGGCCCAGTCCCTAAAGGGTGCATCAAAGTTTACAGCATGAGGTTCTGCCTTTTTGCCCAGAGGGCCAGATTAGTGCTGAAAGCCAAAGGAATCAAGTAAGGCTACTTTTTATTCTGCTTTACTTTACGAATGGAAAGTCATGACAATCTTAACCTTTACTTAAACACGTATGTGCAACCTGTTTTTGTGTTTCAGGCATGAAATTATAAATGTCCATCTGGCAGACAAGCCTGAGTGGTACCTTAAAAAGAATCCATTTGGGATTGTCCCGACACTAGAGACACCTGCTGGTGAGTTGATATATGAGTCACCGATCACCTGCGAATAGTTGGATGAAGGTTACCCTGAAAAGCAGCTGCTTCCTTCTTCTCCTTTTGCTAAAGCAAAGAATGATGCTGGAGTATTTTTCCGAAGTAGGTCACATGGAAACTTGCACATAAATCTTTATATATTTTTTTTTTAATCACCAAATAATCAGTTTAATGTCACTGTTTTAGAGGATAGGATATTTTTACAGGATCTCATCAGGGAGAAAGAATGGTCAGGATGTCTCAGGACTGGAAGCTGAACTGAAAGAAAAGCTTTCCAAATTGAACGAGGTAGGTGGCACAATTGAGGCTTCTAGTTTCTTTACACATAAACATATAATTTGAAAGACTGTGTGTGAATGAGTGTGCTTGCAACTTTGCTTGCCAATCATAATCACTAATCAAAGGATTATTAAGATTATCTATACCTGGTTATTTTAGAGTATTAAATGCAACTCTAATGAAAGTAATATTCAATTTCTAGGACCTCGTTAACAAGAAGATCAAGTTTTTTGGTGGTGATTCCATAACAATGATTGACTACATGATGTGGCTGTGGTTTGAGAGACTGGAGGTCTTTGAGCTGCAACAGTAGGTTTTCCAGATCTTGTTGTTCCATAAAGGTTTACCTCTTCCATGTGGACTTATTTTTCTTCCTTTCAAATGAAGAAATAACAGTGCCCAATCTGCAAAACTGTAACACAACTAAAGTAACAGTTTAATATCTAATTTGAGCTTTTCTTCCTTTGTAGCATCTACTGAATATCTTATATTTATTTCCTGTCTGCTGGATGTTTTGCAAACAAATGTGGGTTCACATGCTGTAATTTACTTTTGTCTCCTAGCTGTCTGGATGGCACACCTGAGATGAAGATGTGGACAGAGCGCATGCTGGAAGATCCAGCTGTCAAAGCCACAATACACAGCATAGATGCCCACAAGGCCTTCTTCAAGCCCTTCGTTGATGGAAAACCAGACTATGACTATGGCCTGTAGAAGTTTGTGCTGACTGAACAAAAATATAGCTGTCTTTATATATTACTGTGTCAAACAAATCAGGTCTGTTTTCAAAATTCTGATGTGACATGTGTAAAGAGTTAAAGAGTCTAAAAAGTGAATGGGAGTGATTTTCAAATAAAAATTGTCCATGAAATGACTGGCCTCATTCTGAGTTTCCTATTTGTGCTCTAAGATGTATAAAAACAGTTAAATAAGGAGTGATCATTAAAAGGAATTTAATATGATTTATTGCTTTACATAATTCAATTAATCTATTTGGCAATTAGACACTGATGGCCCACCACAGAAGAAGAGCAGAACAGCATCCCAGTGCTGCTAGGGATTAGGCCAGGATCTCCCAGAGTTTAGATGCTGGTTGGGGAGATAAGGGTGGAGACTTGAATGGAGCTTGAGAGTTGAAGGTAAGGAGGAAGTGGGTTGCACAAAGGAGTCTGTAAAGGAGAATGACAAATGAGCAGTGAGATTTAAAGTACGTGAAGGGGAGGCTAATATTATGTTTCCCTTCAAGCCACATAATGTTGTCTGATTTAATAAACTAAAACTCCACCAAAGATTTGGCATCAACATAGCAAAAATATCACAAGCAAAATGCAGAAAAGAGGCTCTAGTTAGCCAAAAAGGATATATGCAACATTACAATCCTTAATAGCTGCCATCAGATCTGCAACAGTAACAATGTAACATAAAACATTGTTATAAAAAGCAGTGCACTGTTTTGTTAAAGATTGCTCAATAACATTTAATATTTATTATATACTGTTGCTTTTGCATATGTTTGTTTTTATTGTGGCTGAAGCAGATTTTCAGTCTTCTCTCTCTCTCTCTTCTCCTCTATTTTTTCTCTCCGTCTCCTTTTGTTAACTCTCTTCCCATCCTCTCTTTCCTTCTTCTTTCTCTTTCCTGTCCCCCCCACACTGTCTGTTATGATCTGTTCTGATTGTAATAACTCCACCTGGGAAAATAAATATGTTGGGCATTTTTCTTGGCCTTCAGACAATAACTCTGACTGCTTCACTGCTGAACAGAACAGGCAAAAAAGAAAATAAAGATTTTCTCTTTTTTTTTAAGTGTGAAGGAGCAAAATTGATTAAGTCCCAATAAGAAAGCATGAAAATAAGAGAAAATCACAGACCTTGACATAAGGAGGGACACTGAGCACACACGTGGCAGCAAATATCACTGCAAATATCACTTGCTTTCAGAGGCTGTTAGAGAAGTGAATCTTATCTTATCCTAAAACTTGCATAGAAGTGATCCTCGCACAATATCCTGCTGGGAAACCATCCCTGTGAATGCTTCTATAACACATATCATATACAAAAGCTAAACCAAAATAACTCTGAGCTCTTACATCGATCATGTTCTTCCAGCCGCTGGTTTTGCCATTTAGAGCAATTGGGTGAGCCAAGCCAGCATTGTTGATGCAGACGTCCAAACCTTTGTGCTGCTCCTTGATCGCTGCGAACATGGCCAGAATCTCTTCCTCTTCGCTCAAGTCACACTTGAATGGGACCAAAACACCAGGGTGGCCGGCACGCTGACATTCTGCTGCCAGTTTCTGAAAAAGAAAACAATGCGCTGTAAAAAAAACAAAAACAAAGACCCCACGGGTTGTTTTTCTTCAAAATCTTTATAATGAAAAGTTGTAATATATTCATATTCCAGGTATTCCTCATAAAATATGTTTGTAACATGAGGCCATTTGCATTTTTATTAATTTTTTTTCATCAATTTTAAGAAAATGCAGTTTTTGTATCACTACCCCACTCTTCCACAAGTGGGGTCAAAAATGACCCCAAGCACTTCCTACGGAAACTTCTACACAGCAAAATCGAGTGTTAAATTAACACTTTTGACAGTGTTATATGTTTAAAAGTAACCTAGTCAGTTTTGAAGATTAACAATGGCTAACACTGAGCAGTGCTGATTTTCTAACACTGGAAAATAACTCAAAATGTTAGAAATATTCCATTGACAGGCCCCTGCACGGTATGTACCACCGGCAGATAGAGGAGGTGGCTGATATCCAGAAATCCTACCAGTGGCTGGACAAAGCTGGACTGAAAGACAGCACAGAGGCACTAATCATGGCAGCACAAGAACAAGCTCTGAGCACAAGATCCATAGAGGCTGGGGTCTATCACACCAGGCAAGACCCCAGGTGCAGGCTGTGTAAAGATGCCCCAGAGACAATCCAGCACATAACAGCAGGGTGCAAGATGCTAGCAGGCAAGGCATACATGGAACGCCATAACCAAGTGGCCGGCATAGTGTACAGGAACATCTGTGCCGAGTATAACCTGGAAGTCCCGAGGTCAAAATGGGAGATGCCCCCAAGGGTGATGGAGAATGACCGAGCTAAGATCCTGTGGGACTTCCAGATACAGATGGACAAAATGGTGGTGGCTAACCAACCGGACATAGTGGTGGTAGACAAACAGAAGAAGATGGCCGTAGTGATCGATGTAGCGGTTCCGAATGACAGCAACATCAGGAAGAAGGAACACGAGAAGCTGGAGAAATACCAAGGGCTCAGAGAAGAGATCGAGAGGATGTGGAGGGTGAAGGTAACAGTGGTCCCCGTGGTAATCGGAGCACTAGGTGCGCTGACTCCCAAGCTAGGCGAGTGGCTCCAGCAGATCCCGGGAATAACATCGGAGATCTCTGTCCAGAAGAGCGCAGTCCTGGGAACAGCTAAGATACTGCGCAGGACCCTCAAGCTCCCAGGCCTCTGGTAGAGGACCCGAGCTTGAAGGATAAAACCGCCCACAGGGGCGTGCTGGGTGTTTTTTTTTATTTTTATATATATATATATATATATATATATATATATATATATATATATATATATATATATATATTAGGGGTGCAACGATACACAAAATTCACGGTTCGGTTCGGTTCGATACTTTGGTGTCACGGTTCGATATTTTTTCGATACAAAAAAATGTTCATGCCTTTTTAATTTGTCATTTATTAAAATTATAAATATATATTTTAACTCAAAAGTACAGTTTTTAAATTTAATGTTGCTGAAACAAAAGTAATTAAAAAAATTAATATATCTCAGGGCTCTCAAAATTTCAAAATCCCTGGTAGCCCTTCGGGCAGGGACTCTTCAGTTTTTGGTAGCCCAAAATAGTTTTGTTTCCTTTACAATATTATACATTAAAGTATAATATTGTAAAGGAAACAAAACATTAATCAAAAAATTGTTGAAAAACAAATGACAACATTGTATAAAAATTACAATCATCAACTCAAATACTTGGTTCTAATTGAACAGAAATTTCTATGAACTTGTAAGAACTGTGTAGGACATGAATCAGTCTGTGTCAGATCCTGAATTTGAAATTTCCACTGAAGTCACGGGTAAGAGGCAAGTGGAACCAAGATCTAGGCCATTTGCTTTTTGAAGTTTGCAAAGACTGCTAAATTTTGCCAGTGGTAGTTCACTCTTTGCAACATAGTACGCTGTTCTAAACAGATTTTTCAGGTTTATTTTTAGTATGTTATTTGCAATTGGTGTTTGTTCTGGGAAAGATATTGCAGACTGAGCAATAATGCATTTCTTGCATTTCTCATGGCTTCTAATGGGGGCCTTTCTTAAAATGACTGGTCCCAGTAACAAAGGCGCTTGTCGACTCAGAAATCGAGAGAAAACCAACAACACACCTGGCAGAACATTATGTTATTTACACGGGTGCACATAAGTGGTCCGCATGTGCGCATTCGCTGTCAAAATAAAAGACGCGCACCAGATAAGAAGTTGCAACGCGTCCATATAAAAGGCAGTGTTTTTGTCCGCTAGAGTGGGATTTTCACGGCACATTCTGCACCACATCTCTGTGCGTTCATCATTTGTTTGAAGCCAGCTCACCTCCTGCAACCACTTTTCCGAGAATACGCGCTTCTTTTGTGGTTCGGACTCCTTCTGACATTTCTTTGGAGGTGGAGGAACACCAAAGTAATTGCTTAAAGGAGCTTCTTCGACATCTTTAAGAGTTTTAAACAAATGTCTGTCCTCCTCCAGAAAATCTTATGTATGCAAACACGCGTTGCAACTTCATATCTTGTGCGCGTTTTTTTTTTTTTTTTTGACAGCGAATGCGCACCTGTGGACCACTTATGTGCAGCCCCGGTTATATAGCTCGTCATATTGCAGCCACAGAAATTCTTTTGTCCATGAAACCATAAAGCTGCACTTTCTTTTTGCCTTATAGTCTGATTTGTCATAACTTTTCCGTTTTGTGGTAATCTTTTCTTTGGCTGTCACTTCTTCACCCTGACCTCTCTTATTTGGCTCAGCAGAACTAAAATATATATCCTGCTGCTTTTACACACACACACACAACGGTCAGCGATTCTCTGCGCGATCAACCTCTCATATGTTTAAGCTTGCTGCGGGAGATTTCACTTGTCATGTTTGCATAGTAAGCTAACGATTAATAAGACGATGTCAGAGGAATTGGTGCACAAATTATCATCACTCACCAATCAGTGCTGTCGCTCTCTATACACAGTTTGCGCGATTGCAAAGTGAAAGCAAAAAACAAGCGCAAATTCAAACGCGATTTCAATATGTCACATATTGACAGTGGCTCACCGATGCCAATGACATAATTACCCAGCTACATTTCCGAAAGAATGCAAAAGCATTGACATAAATTTTTCCTTCCTACAATAGCCCGACGGGCAGGGCAGAGATAGATTTTGGTAGCCCGACTGGAAAAATCGCTAGCCCCGGGACGTCGGGCTAGCGATTTTGCAAGCCCTGTGTTACAGGCATGGCCCTTTAAGGATGAAGCCTGATGGGAAATGTATTCGGGATGTGTGTAGCGGGACTGCCTGGTGTGTGTGTGAAGAGAGAGAGCGGAGCAGGGGAAAAGTAACGGTTAGCTACAGAAGAGACGAAAAGAAAATAAATAAAAGGAATATAATAACTCCCTCGACAGCCAGAGTTGTGTCGGCGATGCTCGCTGTGAGTAAACTGTTTCAGCCCACTGTACGCGGTGTTCGTGCCTTAGAGAAGAAATAAAGTTCGGTGAAGCAGTTTCCTACGCCTCCTTCGATCTTTTTGCTAGCGGAGTTGACCTGTATAGTAAGCTGTTGCCGGCTACGAGTCAGTTACGGAACCTTCAAGTAACTGCCAGAGGTTTCCTTACTACGGTTCGGGGCCGCGGATCTGGCGCGGTAACACCTGTATCTGATTGAGGAATCACTCATCTTTGGAAAAGAGAGTTTATTACAGAGAAATGGCTCTTTCCAAAATAAAAGCTATAGTATCCGCTTCTTCTGGGCTATATTCTCAGCAGCATATTGTAGCGGGTCAGGGCTGTTCTGGGTTCTGTTTGTACAGTTATGTTTTGTTTATGTTGCCATAGTGACGGGTGACGCCCTCTCGCTGCGACGGTGTGTCCTTCCGGGGTCAGAGGGCACCTTGTGTGTTGTTGTTGTTGTTGCTGTGCGGTTGCCGCACTGAGCAGTTAGCTAGCGGCAGTGTTCTTCTGCAGATGTCAATAAACGGCTGTGCTCCCTGGCTAGCTCACGGGAAGCAAGACCAAACGACACCTCCGTCTCCTCGTTGTCTGAGCTCGCCACATTGGTGTCAGAAGTGGGATGATGGTGGCACCCCATGTTCTGACCCGAGTGACTTTTCCCCCGCCGGTCGTGACCGGCCAGTGCGCCAAAAGAAGGCATCTGGACATTTGCAGGACTTCGTGTGGGGCAATGGGGTCGTCGGGGACGACTGACCCCTTAGGTGGGGGCTGTGTAGCGGGTCAGGGCTGTTCGGGGTTCTGTTTGTACAGTTATGTTTTGTTTATGTTGCCATAGTGACGGGTGACGCCTTCTCGCTGCGACGGTGTGTCCTTCCGGGGTCAGAGGGCGCTCTGTGTGTTGTTGTTGCTGTGCGGTTGCCGCGCTGAGCAGTTAGCTAGCGGCAGTGTTCTTCTGCAGATGTCAATAAATGGCTGTGCTCCCTGGCTAGGTCACGGGAAGCAAGACCAAACGACACCTCCGTCTCCTCCTTGTCTGAGCTCGCCACAATATTAAACATATCAGGTCCCCATAAGGAGAATCATGTGCTAACGGCTGTCTAAATGACTCGGGTAAAGTTTGTAGCATGCATGCTTGTTGTTTTTGTCTGCTTCCACTTGTCTTTGCACTAGGATGATGTCGGCGTAAATGTGCAGTCATATTCGTTGTGTTCCCACTAGTGCTGTCAGCGTTAATCTCGTTGAAATGACGTTAACGCCACAACACGGCAAATCTCCGTTAACGAGCTACCCCTGCGTGGGGCTAGACGGCCAACACGTTAACGAGCTAACTGCGCTAACACACTAGTTCCCACCCATGTAATTGAGCATTGCGTGGCACATCCAACATACTGTTTTACTTTAGTCCATGACGCGCTTACCTTCAGGGTCATACCTCACATGAAAACCAAAATAATTCCAAACGCCAGATCTGAATGAGGGTGGGGGAGGTTCAGTTTGCTATGTTGCAAGGAGAGCTTAACTTCTGTCTAGCTAGCTTGCCCTGCGCTCTTCCTTCTGACAATGCTGTCTGTGTTGAACGCTCAGTGGATCTGCGCTCGACAGTGCAGCCTAGGCGGAGTAGTCGAACGCAGATTCACTGAGCGCTCAACACAGACAGCATCGTCAGAAGGAAAGTTGATAAAATAAATTACAAATTTTGTATTGTTCATACATATGCGTACCGAACCGAAAGCACTGTATCGAACGGTTCAATATCGATACGAGTATCGTTGCACCCCTAATATATATATATATATACATACATATATATATATACGTATATATATACATAAATATATATACATACATATATACATATGTTGTACTGGATATTCTCCACAGCACATAAATATCCTTTAGTGCAACAAGAACACTGCAATGAAACAAATTTTCCTGAAAGTTTTATTAATTAGCGAAAATTATCAGTAAAATGTTATAGAGTGTTTTCATAAGTACATAAAGTCAGTAAAATTTTCCAGTACATTATGGTCACATCCTGCAACTTCTCACTGAAATGGAAAAAATGTTTCACAGACTGTTTTGAAAGGAGGCTACAAATGAAAGATGCAATAGTTTCTCCTCAGGGATGAGAACATACACTCTGTGTATGTCTAACTGACATCCTCATCGAAGGTTCTAACCAGATGAAATGAACACCTGCTCAACAGTAAAAATACTTAAATACTATCCAGCAACTGAGATCTGTTACAATAAGAAGGAAGCTGTCATTAATCAAAGTGTTTTTATGGGAATTCCTGGAGTTGGCCAGTAGGACGCTTGTAAAAAGGTACCACAGGGGCCTTTGATAAGAAGACAATTAGACAGAAAACAGCTGGATGAATTTCCTTTATTTTATCCTTCTGTGAATTGATTACAATCTGACAGTGTTGAGAAGTAAGGAGAGCCAGTCACACTACTTTGATGTAAAGATTGGGATGGGTCTCACGGCCAAGTTGCATGACACCTGCTACAAACCTTCAAGAAAAATCTCCCCAATCTGAAAGAAAAGATAGATGAATGTTATCTTATGACTAAACTGCTGATATTTAAAATGCAAAAGACAAACATTCAAAAGGTCACAAAAACGATGAAAATATGAGACAATCTCAAACCTGAACATGAGGAGGGGCACTGAGCACGTATGTGATGGCACTGACGAGGTCTTTTGCTTCCAGAGACTATCAAAGAAGTTAAAAGTGCTTAATGACATTTTAGCTGAATAATCACATCAACAATTCTGTAGGAATTGTAGGAAATGAAGGAAGAATAATTTTACCTTATATTCAGTGTATACAGCAGCTGCTTTATCAGAATTATCTCTGTAGAGGCGTGACACAAATTCTGTCTCCACAAAGCCAGGAGAAATGCTCTGCAAAATGACATAATGAGGATTCTTCAAGAAGTACTCTGTGTGCATCTCATAACAGCTGACATTAGTGTTAAAGGTACTTTGGAGCTGGTTACAGTGTCTTTCAAAGGCTTACTGTGGCCCGGATATGAGTGTTTTCTGCACGCAGCTCCTGCCTCAGGCCCTCAGTCAGCGCAGTTACAGCATACTTGGTGCAGGTGTAGAAATGTCCGTCAGCATTAGGAAACACTTGATGACCGCACACACTGCAACAGAAGGCTATTTACAAGCTGCTAATCAAATCAGCATTTACCAACATATTCTGATTTGATCTCAGGCCTTAGTGTTACAACAACAATGGCAACAGTTACTATATAGTTTAACATCCCTCTCTTTTTGTCTGCTTATCTAATTTGGGGTTCTGGAGCCTCGGGTACAGCCTGGACAGGTTCCAAGTCTGTCACAGGGCTAACACAGAGACACAGACACGATTCAACTAAACTAACCCAACTAACTGCATGTCTTTGGACTATGTGGGAAAGTGAGAACTCCTGCAGACACAGGGAGAACATGCAAACTACACAGAGAAAGACACTGGCCAGATGCTGGATTTGAACCCAGAAGTTGTGAGATAACAGTGTTAACCAATGCATCACCGTGCTGTTGTGCTGTAACTTAACAGTTTCTATATAATTTATAATCACTTAGTTATAATACTACTACTAATAATAATACATTTTATTTGAAAGCACCTTTCAGAACACTCAAGGACACTGTACATGGTAGAATAAGAAAAGCAACATAAAAGCAAGAAGTTTACACAATCATAACAGCATAAGACATAAAACAAATTTAAAATAGCAGAGTGGAGAGGTTATGTGGGAAAAGCTATTTTGAACAAGTGAGTTTTGAGGTGGGACTTAAAAAGAGAGAAGGAAGAGATATTTCTTAAATCAGGAGGTAGGGAGAGAGAAAGGGAAGAAGAAGATCTCAGACATCTCAGACATCGAGATGGGGCGGTGATCTGAACCAGATAAGAGAGATATGGAGAAGAGAGATAATTAATAGCCTTAAATGTGTACAAGAGTATTTTGAAATTGATATGATATTTGACCGGGAGCCAATGAAGCTGCTGCAGGACAGGAGTGATGTGGTGGATAGATGGGGTCCTGGTGATAATACGAGCAGCAGAGTTCTGGACGCGTTGGAGCTTGTGGATGGATTTTTGAGTAAGACCAAAAAGAAGTGAATTACAATAATCAATCCGGGAAGTAACAAGGCTATGGACAAGAATGGCAGCGGCATGTGGGGTGAGAAAAGGACGGAGACGATTAATGTTGCGCAATTGAAAATATGCAAACCGAGTGACATTGTTAATGTGTGAATTGAAAGAGAGAGTACTGTCGAGGATGACACCCAAGCTTTTCACAGAGGAAGAAACGAAGACCGGCGAGTTATTGATAGTAACAGAGAAACTGTTGGTTCTGGATAATGTTGATTTAGTGCCTACCAAGAGAAGCTCGGAATTATTACTTATTTATGTATTAATTTGATTTGGTTGGCCTGCATTTTTTCTTTGATGATTTTCACAGTAAACTCAAAATCTTTTAGTTCTGAACTGATAGCTGTCCAATGAAAGTGATATTAAGATGTCCCTTATGGTTTTAGGATACTGTTATTGACATTTTTAATTGGCTTTATTGGCTATAGTGAGGTTCTTAAATGGGGAGATCAAATGTGTGCTGTGAAAAAAGTCCATTGTGCAGAGTTGCCAAAAGAATGACTGAATCATAAGATATTTGTATTATGATTAAATCAATAAACTTAACAAGCATACCCATCACTGTCCATCAGTAAAATAAAACTGCACCTGTTTATGTTTATGATGTGCCCATCGTCCACATTTCTCTCTTTCATTGACTGATAAGCTTCACGTGCACAGATACACAGTGCAAGAACGTTCACCTGTAAGAAACCAGCAGTGAAATAAACAGTAAAGAACATTTTTGGAATCATCCATCCATCCATTCACTTCCGCTTATCTTCTTTCAGGGTCACAGGGGGCGCTGGAGCCTATCCCAGCTGTCTTAGGGCAAGAGGCAGGGTACACCCTGGACAGGTCGCCAGTCTGTCGCAGGGCTAACACACAGACAGAGACAATCATTCACACTACACATTCGCTCCGCATTTACACCTATGGGCAGTTTTAGTATTTCCAATTAACTAGGGATGCACCGATACTGGTATCGGGTATTGGCCTCGATACCACATTTTCTAAAGTACTTGTACTCGTTAAAAGTCCCCCGATACCGAGGACCGATACCACGGTCTGAGACCTGTCTATGTTTGAGCGGCATGTAAGGGGTTAATCACAGGCGTCGAGTGCCCGCCCCCAGGCCCCGGCTGCAGCTCAGAGCGGGGAGAAAGCGAGGCGAGACATATCAGCTGTGTGGAAGTATTTCAAAGTGAATGAAGACTCGAAAACAAAGGCGGACTCCAAATTGTGCTCAGCGAAATTGTCCAGAGGAGGCTCTAAAGGTAGCGCATTTAACACAAGCAATTTAATCAAGCACCTAAAATCCCAACACAACAACGAGTACAAAGAGTTTACCCACGCTTATTAGCACAGTGGAGCATAGCTGATGCTATAGCAGTGGGACGGAAAATAGTTGGGCATTTTAAACATTCCGCCTTAGCCTACTCCCGCCTCGAGGACATTCAGGGACAGCTCAACCAGCCAATAAAGAGACTGCAGCAGGACGTACAGACGCGCTGGAACAGCATGCTCCAGTCCCTCATTGAGCAAAAGCGAGTGCTGGGCGTGTATGTATCCGAGCACGAACTCCCTGACTATCTCACTGCTCACCAATGGGCTCTTATGGAGACGACTGTTGCCATCCTCGCCCCCTTTGAGGAACTAACTAAAAAAGTGAGCAGCTACGACGCACTAGCCTCTGATGTCATCCCAGCTGTGACTGTGCTAGTGAGACTTCTAAACAGAGAAACAGACGAACAAATTTAAAATTAAATTTTGTTTTTTTATAATTATTTATTCTGTAATATGTTGCACACAAGATGCTTTTCATTTTAAATAAATGTTCTTAATTCCAAACTAGTCCCTTGTTTGTTTGTTTTTTGTTAAATTATAGGACTAAAGCTGTCAGGGTCCTGGGACTGGGCGACCCAGGATCCCTGGGCAGTCATGGACCTGTGTATTATTATGTATTTTTGGTGTCGTTTCCCCTTCTCTGTGCATGTACATATGTGTGTTTCTCTGTGCTGTGTTAGTCTGTGTCCCACTCATATGTTTAGGCGAGGTATGGGTGTGTATGTCTGCGGGTGTGCCTGGAGGATGGAGCTCGGCCACCTGCAGGCCTGAGGGGTGTGGCCCTGCGGAGGGACTGGCCACACACCTGCCGCTGATCAGGGCTCGTCGGGGGAGCTACTTAGGAGAGTCTTGGAGCTCCCACCGACGCGGGATCATTGCATGAGACTCCACGTTAGTCTTCTGTTCAGTTCAGTTAAGTTAGTGTGCGTGTATGCCCGCAGTTGTATGTGTCCTGACGGCTGCGTCTATTGTTTCCCCACAGGAGGAGCGTGGAAGACACGAGAGCAGCGAGCACCGGGGGGTGCTGACACGGGAGCGGAGAGCACAAAGACACGGACTATTCACGGAGAGACACAACACGGGAGTCTGGGAAAACACGGGGATTTATTGTTACTTTGTTGCACACTGTAAATAAACACACTGTTTATACATAGAGCACCGCGCCTGGGTCCTCCTTCCCCACACATCCCCACGGTCTGCCAGCCAGACCGTGACAGAATGATCCCGCCCCGTATGGACCCAGCGGTCTCCGAGGAGAGGCTCAGGAGGGAGATTACGGACAAAGTGTACCGCATGTGTGAATTATGGTGGGAGAAGCCTGCGGAAGGTTTGCGTCACGCCGTGGAGAGGCAGCTGCAGGAGATGCTTTTCAAATCCCCCTGGCTGGTGGACTCCCTTAATGCGGTGGTCCTGGACTTCCTGCTTTCCACCCTCCACCTCCACTCTCCTCCTCAGGCTGCCCACCAGCTCGGACAGCTGGTGGATTCACTGCCTGAGACGCCGGCCCCGACGTCAACACGGAAACGACGTTCGCGCCGCCGGCGTTCCTCACCTCAGCCACATCCACAGACATCTCAACAGCCGGCCGAGGTGAGTCATATGGACAATTCATCGTCACTCACCTCTACTGTTTACTCCGGGGCTATGTTTATACGGTCAGCTGCCCAGCCGGTAGCTGAAGCGCTGCCCGCAGCCCAGCTGGTCGCTGTACCACAGCCAATCGCCCAGCTAGTAATCCAGCCGTCACCTGCTGAATCATCCCCCGCGACATCTACCTCACCGCTTACCGTTTCATCCTGTTCACCATCCACATCACCCGCTCAGCCTTCTTCTCCACCAGCAGCGGCCTCCATTCCACTACCCACTCCAGCGGCCCTGTCCGGAGAGAGCGACCTCACACGCGTCCAACGCCTGTTTGACTGGGTGACTCACACCACCAACACAAGTGCAAGAGTGGTGGGGTTAAACGCCATCGAGGCGATCCTGGAGGGAAATCCCTACCTCGGCCAGCTCAAGGGTGTTTCCGCCTGCCTTCGCACCCTGCGTAAAGCCCGGGGGGTAGTGCCAGCTCGGGAATCCACAGACTTCGTCCAGCAGCTACGGGAGCTCAGCATGCCCGAGGAGGAGCTCAGCATGCCCGAGGAGGAGCTCGCGCTGCCGGCAGCCGAGGAGGAGCTCGCGCTGCCGGAGCAGGAGCCCGGCGAGGAGCCCGGCGAGCGGAAGGAACAACCAGCGCTGTCAGCCGAGGAGCTCGGCGAGCCAGGGGAGCCCGCACCGCCAGCTGCGGAGCTCGGCGAGCGGAAGGAACAACCGGCGCTGTCAGCCGAGGAGGAGCTCGGCGAGCCAGGGGAGCCCGCACCGCCAGCTGCGGAGCTCGGCGAGCGGAAGGAACAACCGGCGCTGTCAGCCGAGGAGGAGCTCTCGCTGCCAGCGGCCGAGCTGGAGCTCTCGCTGCCAGCGGCCGAGGAGGGACCCGCTCAGCTTGAGCCGGAGGTCAGCGAACCGGAGGGACCTCCACGTCTGGCGCGGCCTCCACGCCATCCACGTCCTCTGCATCCACGTCAGCGACCAGCGCGTCATGAACTGTGTACCACACCTCGCTGTTGCTCACCGGAGGCGCAGCGCCGCCACTGGACCCGTGGCAGGCCGCCTGGGGAGCAGCGCCGCCGCCGTCGGACCCGGGGCAGGCTGCTGGAGGAGCAGCAGCGCCGCTACCGCCACTGGATCCCGGGCAGGCCGCCTGGGGAGCAGTGCCGCCGCCGTCGGACCCGGGGCAGGCCGCCGGAGGAGCAGCAGCGGCGCTATTGCCACTGGATCCCGGGCAGGCCGCCTGGGGAGCAGCGCCACCGCTACTGGGCCCGGGCCTCGCCACCGGAGGGGCAGCAGTGCTGCCGCCACTGGAGCAGTGGCAGACCCCCAGAACTGTTTTTCTGCTGTTGCCGGACCCGTGGCCGTCCGCCGGAGCTGCAATGTCGCCACCATTGGACTCGAGGTAGGCCCCCTGAACTCTTTTGTTATGTTGATGAGCCGCCTGAGACTGTTTTGTAGCGTTTTTTCTTTTTGTTGCTCCGCTGCGGGATGCGCGGTCGGCCTCTGGGACTGTGACCTTGGGGGGGTTGTTTTGTTTTGGTTCTGCCCTCCGTCCTGGACCTCCCGCCGCCCGCCCTGGGTTGGTTGTACTGTTTTTGGTTTGTGTTTTTGGGTCGTCGGGTGCCGACCCTTAGAGGGGGGGTACTGTCAGGGTCCTGGGACTGGGCGACCCAGGATCCCTGGGCAGTCATGGACCTGTGTATTATTATGTATTTTTGGTGTCGTTTCCCCTTCTCTGTGCATGTACATATGTGTGTTTCTCTGTGCTGTGTTAGTCTGTGTCCCACTCATATGTTTAGGCGAGGTATGGGTGTGTATGTCTGCGGGTGTGCCTGGAGGATGGAGCTCGGCCACCTGCCGGCCTGAGGGGTGTGGCCCTGCGGAGGGACTGGCCACACACCTGCCGCTGATCAGGGCTCGTCGGGGGAGCTACTTAGGAGAGTCTTGGAGCTCCCACCGACGCGGGATCATTGCATGAGACTCCACGTTAGTCTTCTGTTCAGTTAAGTTAGTGTGCGTGTATGCCCGCAGTTGTATGTGTCCTGACGGCTGCGTCTATTGTTTCCCCACAGGAGGAGCGTGGAAGACACGAGAGCAGCGAGCACCGGGGGGTGCTGACACGGGAGCGGAGAGCACAAAGACACGGACTATTCACGGAGAGACACAACACGGGAGTCTGGGAAAACACGGGGATTTATTGTTACTTTGTTGCACACTGTAAATAAACACACTGTTTATACATAGAGCACCGCGCCTGGGTCCTCCTTCCCCACACATCCCCACGGTCTGCCAGCCAGACCGTGACAAAAGCTGTTACCTGCAAATTTAAATCATGTTTTTATTAAGTACTCGGTATCGGTATCATCAAGTACTGAAATGCAAGTACTCGTACTCGTTTCCAAAAAAGTGGTATCGGTGCATCCCTACAATTAACCATTCCTTTAAATACTTTAATATGTAGTACACAACAACATATTACTGCATACCAACCATGACAATTTTTTTTCTAAAATAACGCTTACATCCCACATGTTTTTCCAGCCACTGGTTTTGCCATTTAGCAGCGCCTCTGGATGAGCCAAGCCAGCGTTGTTGATGCACACGTCCACGCCTTTGTGCTGCTCCTTGATCGCGGCGAACATGGACAGAATCTCCTGCTCTTTGCTCAAGTCACACTTGAAAGGCACCAAAACACCAGGGTGGCTGGCACTCTGACACTCTGCTGCCAGTTTCTGAAAACAAAAAGCAAAAGATGATACCTTCATAGTCACCATTGCATTCAGATTCTTGTGGTAAAAATACTCTGGTAAAAGTTGAATTATCGATTAAACTCCTTTACTAAGATAAAAGAGAAAAATTCCAGGCTCTGAAATGAATTCAAAGCATAAAAGTAAGAAGATAGGGACATTTCAATTATTTTGCAAAGGAAACATAACCTTGTACAACTTCAACATAATAGCAAAATTAGACATGGGAATGAAAATAATGAATATATGAGTATAGTCAGGGGCTAAAATGGGATTTGCAGATGTGAGAACCCTAAGATCACTGTAGTGGTTATAGGAGTGTGAGGAAATGAATCAAGAGTCACAATAGGCTCTATTGAGAGATCCAGCAGATTTTTTTTCTCTACAGGCTGTGATCAGCTGACCTGTGCTGTGGCTGTTGACCCGAGGTTTACTGCTCTTTGTGGATTTACACAATTCATCAGTATGTAAGTAAGTAAGTTAAGTAAGTAAAGTTTATTTATTAAGCGCTTTTCATAGACAGGTAGTCACATAGCGCTGCACACAGATACGATAAATAGCAAAATGCACAATATACAAAATATACAGTTGAAATGTAAATTAAAAATATAAAAATGTAAAAAGCATTGGTCAACAGAAAGCTTGTTTAAACAGTACAGTTTTTAACTGTTTTTTTTTTTTTTATGTATGTAAGATATCATGTCTGACTTCTGTCTCCTATACTGCCAACATACTGTTTATAATTTTGTTTATTATACTGCATAGTACACAACTTGTATCTGGTATTGTGCAGCTCATTTTAACCCATGCATATTGACCAATATGTACAGCATAAATGATTTATTGTAAAACAAAAAGTCTGTCGCTTGACAGCCATTATATGATGTCCACTTGACAGAGCTACATAACTGCATATTTGCATAACATTAAAAAGTCCTTTGCATTAGAGTTTTACATTAAGTGTTTCTCTTCTGAAATCGAGTTTGTTATTTCAGAGCAAACCTGTATTTTCCCCACGTCCCTGGCGCAGCCCACCACTTTCATACCGAGCCGGACCAGCTCCACGGCTACAGCCGCCCCGATCCCGACCGAGGCTCCGGTCACCAGAGCCACTCTGCCCCGCCAGCGCTCCATCACAGACAGTCGTAACCAGCTCACGCACCAAAAGTATGAAGAGAGGGACGTGCCAAGATAGATATCCCTGACAGAATTAGTTTCCTCTGCGTCGTGAGCGCGCACCAGGTAGGGAGAACGGATCCAGTTGACTCCGCCTCCATTCCAACCAAATTACTTGAAAATAACAAGTAGTTACTATTACTTCTCCAAGAAGGTTATCCAGTTACTTTACTGATTACGTATTTTTAAAAGTAATTATTTCATTTTAAAAACATGATACACAACCTGAATACGTTATAAAGCAATAGACCTTTCAGCCCAATTAGATTTTTTTTCTGCATAATCCATCTAAAATTGGATCACTTGAAAAATCCTCTTTTAAAAATTGGTTTTATTATTTTTAATCTTTTAACTTTATGCACATTGAATCAAGCAAAAAGTGACATAATATGGAACAACCTATGACTTGAAGAAATTTGTGTAACATTTAAACCTATTTTGTGCACATTCAGGCATGTAAAAGAAACAATTTTTTTGGTGTTTATATTGTTTGTCTGTGATTTGGACAACCAAGCCTGTGCTCTCAACGCAGGGGAAACAAATTCTGCCGGGGACAACTACCTTGACATGACTGCCACAATAAAAACTGAAGTGAGTGAGCTAATTAATTTGTAACATTCTGTATAATATTAAGTATTTGTGACCATTCGGCCTCTGTCAAGGATTTCTTCGCTAAGATTAGAGACAATATGGGAAGAATCAATAATTCCCCAGTCATGCTCTATACAGCAGCAAAGAGACATTTAACTTTCAGGGGGAAATGCTTTTTTAGGATGAGTCCTTCCATTTCGGACAAATGGAAAACTTGTGAAGGTCATCAGCATTTCATAGCTCAACAACCAAGAAGGAAAGAAGGCGTGATTTGGTAATACTTTATACCAGAATTGTGACTCGCAAATTAAGAACTTCTGAGGAAGTTGAATTTTTAATCATGAAAGGTTTTGTTTTTTTGTTTTTTTGGGGTTTTTTTGTAAAATAAAAAACTACACCAAACATTGTTATTATATTGGATACAGAAACCCTGTTTTAACAATTAAAACTTTAAACGGCCATTTTTGTGCACCAACTGATAGAAATGAACTTTTACACAGAGTCAGGTTTACAGAGTTATAATGGATGATGAATTGCAACTCACCGGTTTTATAGTAACATATAAACATAAACTGGCTGCCATCCCAGTTTCTTGGTCTCATCTCAGCATGACACAGCAGAAAAAACTTCATTATTATTAATTTTATTATTATTATTATTGTTATTATTATTTGTGGCAGTAGTATTAGTATTAGAAGCATATCTAGAAAAGAACACTGTCCCTACTGTGAAACATGGAGGAGGCTCTGTTATGTTCTGGGGCTGCTTTGCTGCATCCGGCACACAGTGTATTGAATCTGTGCAGGGTACAATGAAATCTCAAGACTATCATGGCATTCTAGAGAGAAATGTGCTGGCCAGTTTCAGGTCATGGGTCTTGCAACAGGACAATGACCCAAAACACACAGCTAAAACACCCAAGAATGGCTAAGAGAAGGACATTGGACTATTCTGAAGTGGCCTTCTATGAGCCCTATATATATATATATACACATATATGTGTGTGTGTGTGTGTATGTATATATATATATATATATATATATATATATATATATATATATATAAAAAAAAAAAAAAAACACCCAGCATGGTTTATCCTTCAAGCTCGGGTCCTCTACCAGAGGCCTGGGAGCTTGAGGACGATCTGATTTCCTCGTGTCAGCGTTGTTCCCACATCATCATAATTAATGTTGTTCCAGGTTCAACATTGCAAGTGACCAATCACCTTCTTGTGACGTCATTCCTTTGCGACTTCGAAATACCCGCCTTCGAGTATTTCGAAATACAAGTGAAGAAGTGAGAAGCCGCCTGTCTGCCGAATTTGAAGTCAATTCGCCTGTCCGCCGAATTTGAAGTCAATTTAGGATACTTTTCTTTAATAAACGGTAAGCATTATACATATGTTCCTCACTTGGCTTGCTGTTTGTTTGCTAGTGATAGGCTACTTGACGACAGCATTAGCTAACCAGTGTTACGGTAAGCATTATACATATGTTCCTCACTTGGCTTGCTGTTTGTTTGCTAGCGATAGGCTACTTGACGACAGCATTAGCTAACCAGTGTTCTCTAGACCAGCGTTCCCCAACTTTTTGGGTGTTTCGTGGCCCGGGGATTGGGTCAGGCAAAATTGCAGTAGCTTCCCTGCTCATTTTACAAACATAAGTGAAGTCAAGTCAACTTTATTTGTCAATTCTGCCACATGTACAGGACATACAGAGAATAGAAATTTCGTTACTCTCAAACCCTAGTGATTAAAAAATGCAAATAAAATAAGTAAAAGTAAAAATTTAAATAAATACAATACAATTTTACGTATAAAAAAAAAAAAAGCTATGCAATATACAATATACAATATTCAAGTAAGGAGGCATAGTAGTGCAAATAGGCAAATAGTGCAAATGGAGATTTAGTAGTATGCGGTAAGAGATAGTGTAACAACAAAGTCTTATGAGGTAATGGCAGTCCAATGCTCCACAAAGTGACTGGTAACTGGTGCAGGCCAGTGAGTGAGTCAGAGAGTGTGTGTGTGTGTGTGACAGAGTTCAGTGAGACTGTGGAGGGGAGAGGGGGCAGAATCGGGAGGGAGTTAAGCTTCCTGGCAGCCTGATGGATGAAGCTGTCCTTCAGTCTGCTGGTTCTGGCCTGGAGACTCCGCAGTCTCCTCCCTGACGGCAGCAACTTGAAGAAGCTTTGCATTGGGTGCGTGGGATCAGCCGCTATGCAAAGGGCTTTTTTAGTGAGACGGGTGCTGTAAATGTCCTGGAGGGAGGGGAGAGAGACACCAATGATCCTCTCTGCAGCCCTCACTATGCGTTGGAGGGTTCTATGACAGGACGCATTGCAGGCTCCAAACCACACAGTGATGCAGCTCGACAGGATGCTCTCGATGGTGCCTCTGTAGAAAGTGTACATGATGGGGGCTGGTGCTCCTGCTCTTCTTAGTTTGCGGAGAAAGAAGAGACGCTGCTGTGATTTCTTGGCCAGTGCTGTGGTGTTGTACGTCCAGGAGAGATCCTCTGTGATGTGCACACCCAAGAACTTGGTGCTGCTCACTCTCTCCACAGACGCTCCGTCAATGGTCAGAGGAGCATGTTGGGTGTGCACTCTCCTGAAGTCCACAACAATCTCCTTCGTCTTCTCCACATTCAGAGAGAGATTGTTGTCAGCACACCACGTGGCCAGACGTCTCACCTCACTTCTGTAGTCGGTCTCATCCCTGTTGCTAATGAGACCCACCACCGTTGTGTCGTCCGCAAACTTGATGAAGAGGTTGGAGCTATATGATGGAGTGCAGTCATGGGTCAGCAGAGTGAAGAGGAGGGGGCTCAGCACACATCCCTGCGGGGCCCCCGTGTTTAAAATGATGGTGCTGGATGTATTACTGCCGACCCGTACTGCTTGAGGTCTTCCGGTGAGGAAATCCAACAGCCAGTTGCACAGTGAGGTGTTGAGCCCCAGCTGGACCAGTTTTTGAGTGAGCTGTTGGGGGATTATAGTGTTGAATGCTGAACTGAAATCTATGAACAGCATTCGAACATATGAGTCTTTTTTGTCCAGGTGTGTGAGTGCTGAGTGAAGTGCAGTGGAGATGGCATCATCGGTTGAGCGGTTTGGCCGATACGCAAACTGGAAGGGATCCAGGGAGGGGGGCAGGAAAGTCTTGATGTGTTGCATGACTAGTCGTTCGAAGCACTTCATCAGGATGGGAGTGAGTGCAACAGGACGGTAGTCATTAAAGCAGGAGGGAGATGACTTTTTTGGAACCGGAATGATTGTGGTGGCTTTAAAACATGTGGGGACGACAGCCTGGATGAGTGATATGTTGAAGATGTCTGTGAAGACATCAGTGAGTT